>NC_092411.1:169973384-170309634 GCF_040894005.1 Engystomops pustulosus | reverse complement strand
CCATCTTACCGGCAGGTCTTGCAGGCAACACTGGGGTCCAGATCGGACCCCAGTGATGCCACAGAAACGATCGGAGCCCCCGAAAACGGTTCAGTTCGAAACGGTTCGAAAACTATGCAGCCGCGCTGACCGCAGCATTTAACAGGTTGAGCACCCGCGATCAGAGCCCACTCCGATCGCGGGTGTTACATTGGGGTGCCGGCTATATGTTACAGCCGGCACCCCGTGTATCCCGATGCCGGTTCGGCTCAGATCTTGAGCTGAACCGGCATCAGCTCTGCATCCGATATATCGGACACTGAGCGCTAAGTCACTGCACTCAGCATCCGATATATCGGACGCAGAGCGGCAAGGGGTTAAGTATGATCAGACCCCCTAGTAATACTAAAGTGGTCCGGAAAAATGGTTAAAAAAAAGAAATAAAAAAGTTCAAATCACCCCCCTTTCACCGCATTTGGAATTTTTTCCAGCTCTCAGGACATGTAATGGAATAATGAAGACCATTTCTAGGAAATACAGGCGGTCCCCTACTTAAGAACACTCAACTTACATACGACCCCTAGTTACAAACGGACCTCTGGATATTGGTAATTTATTGTACTTTAGTCCTAGGCTACAATAAACAGCTAGAACAGTTATCACAGGTGTCTGCAATTAGGCTTTATTGTTAATCCTGATTCTTATGACAACTCAACATTTTTAAAATCCAATTGTCACAGAGACCAAAAAGTTCTGGCTGGGATTACAATGATAAAATATACAGTTCCTACTTACATACAAATTCAACTTAAGAACAAACCTACAGACCCTATCTTGTATGTAACCCGGGGACTGCCTGTACATTAGTTATGCAGAAAACAAGCCCTCATACAGCTCTATACACAGAAAATGTAAAAAGGATTTGTATGGATTTTTAACCCTTTGACATTGACTTTTTTGAAAGCAGCTGTGTATTCAAATGTATACCATATCTTTGGTAAATTCCTAAAGTTGTATAGTTTCTAAAATTTGGTCAATTATTGTTTATTTTTGTTTTTTTTTTTTAACAAATTAGGCCTCATCTGTACATAATTACACATTAACTCCTAAGTCATATTTCCAGGCCAAAGGTTAGAGCCATATAGGGGATTTATAAAATCAGGAAAATGGCATAATATGTGCAATAGCACAAGCTGGGTTTTACCTAATGGATGCTAAAAAGGCATATTCATAAAAATATTAGCTTTCTAAAATTCCTTGAGGGATTAACTTTCCAAAATTAGGTCACTCTTTATCGGTTTCATTTGTTCTCCACAGTATGCCCCTACAACAGTCTCTGACCATGTGTGGGGTAATTCTGAATTCAAGAGAAACTGCGCAACAAACTATGGAGTGCATTTTCTTCTTTAACCCCTTGTTCAAATAAAAATGTGCAGACCACAGCATTGTTATGTGAAAAAATAAATGTTTTAATTGTGCAAGCCAATGCTCAATTTACCCCTTAGCAATTCTTTGTGCAGTTTCCAAAATACAGTAATTTATTGGGGATCTCAACTGTTCTGGTATTTAAAGAACTTATCAAATGTGTTTTAGGACCTAAAAACTATTTATTAAAAATCAGCCCCCAAAAGCTCAATGGCCCTCTTCTTACAACAGCAGCCTGTTGTAAACCCAAGAAGCGACTTAAATCCACATGTGTGGTAATGGCATACTTTGAAGAAATTGCATACATAATTCTGAGGTGTATTATCCTATTACCCTGCATGAACAAATACATTTTAATTCATGTGAGGTGCTTGTAAGTGTTTTACATACATATATTTTCACCAAATTTCCATTTTTTCCATAGGGCTGACTCACTTTAAATGTTTTACAGCTTTGTGCTAGTTATTTATATTTGTAATATAGGACTCTCATTATGAATCAGTATTAGAGATGAGCGAACATGCTCGTCCGAGCTTGATGCTCGGTCGAGCATTAGGGTACTCGAAACTGCTCGTTGCTCGGACGAATACTTCGCCCGCTCGAGAAAATGGCAGCTCCCGCCGTTTTGCTTTTTGGCGGCCAGAAACAGAGCCAATCACAAGCCAGGAGACTCTGCACTCCACCCAGCATGACGTGGTACCCTTACACGTCGATAGCAGTGGTTGGCTGGCCAGATCAGGTGACCCTGGGATAGACTAGCCCCTGCCCGCGCTGCTCGGATCATTCTGTGTCTGGATGCCGCTAGGGAGAGAGCTGCTGCTGGTCAGGGAAAGCGTTAGGGTGTTCTATTAGCTTACTGTTAGGCAGGAGTGATTCTCAAAGAACCCAACAGCCCTTCTTAGGGCTACAATAACGTTCTACTTTTTTTATTTTAATTTGCATCTAGTACCATTTTGTGAGGAATTAGCAGGGGGACTTGCTACCGTTGTGTTTAGCTCTTAGTGGCACACATATCCATAGCAAAGACCGAAGTGGGAAAATTTAGTAGGGGTTGGATTTCAATTAGGCACTAACTCAGTGTCATCTCATCTGGCATAGTAGTGTGCTTTGATACTTGGCTAGAAAATAGCCATAGGAGAATACAAAGAGCTTACTTACGCATACAGTAGCGTTCTATATATTTGATTTCTGGTTGATCTGCTGGTGGCTGTACTTTCTGCAGTGCATGTACTAGCCAATTCTGAGCAATTTGTAGTGAGACTTGCGACCGCTGTGTTCTGCGCTTAGTGACGCACATATCCATAGCAAAGACCGAAGTGGGAAAATTTAGTAGGGGTTGGATTTCAATTAGGCACTAACTCAGTGTCATCTCATCTGGCATAGTAGTGTGCTTTGATACTTGGCTAGAAAATAGCCATAGGAGAATACAAAGAGCTTACTTACGCATACAGTAGCGTTCTATATATTTGATTTCTGGTTGATCTGCTGGTGGCTGTACTTTCTGCAGTGCATGTACTAGCCAATTCTGAGCAATTTGTAGTGAGACTTGCGACCGCTGTGTTCTGCGCTTAGTGACGCACATATCCATAGCAAAGACCGAAGTGGGAAAATTTAGTAGGGGTTGGATTTCAATTAGGCACTAACTCAGTGTCATCTCATCTGGCATAGTAGTGTGCTTTGATACTTGGCTAGAAAATAGCCATAGGAGAATACAAAGAGCTTACTTACGCATACAGTAGCGTTCTATATATTTGATTTCTGGTTGATCTGCTGGTGGCTGTACTTTCTGCAGTGCATGTACTAGCCAATTCTGAGCAATTTGTAGTGAGACTTGCGACCGCTGTGTTCTGCGCTTAGTGACGCACATATCCATAGCAAAGACTGAAGTGGGAAAATTTAGTAGGGGTTGGATTTCAATTAGGCACTAACTCAGTGTCATCTCATCTGGCATAGTAGTGTGCTTTGATACTTGGCTAGAAAATAGCCATAGGAGAATACAAAGAGCTTACTTACGCATACAGTAGCGTTCTATATATTTGATTTCTGGTTGATCTGCTGGTGGCTGTACTTTCTGCAGTGCATGTACTAGCCAATTCTGAGCAATTTGTAGTGAGACTTGCGACCGCTGTGTTCTGCGCTTAGTGACGCACATATCCATAGCAAAGACCGAAGTGGGAAAATTTAGTAGGGGTTGGATTTCAATTAGGCACTAACTCAGTGTCATCTCATCTGGCATAGTAGTGTGCTTTGATACTTGGCTAGAAAATAGCCATAGGAGAATACAAAGAGCTTACTTACGCATACAGTAGCGTTCTATATATTTGATTTCTGGTTGATCTGCTGGTGGCTGTACTTTCTGCAGTGCATGTACTAGCCAATTCTGAGCAATTTGTAGTGAGACTTGCGACCGCTGTGTTCTGCGCTTAGTGACGCACATATCCATAGCAAAGACCGAAGTGGGAAAATTTAGTAGGGGTTGGATTTCAATTAGGCACTAACTCAGTGTCATCTCATCTGGCATAGTAGTGTGCTTTGATACTTGGCTAGAAAATAGCCATAGCAATAGGATAGCATTGTTTGGTTTTAAAAACTCAAAAAAAAACAAAAAACACAAAAAAAAACAAAAAAAAGTAAAAAAAAAAATAAAGTTATAACTCTCATTTTAAAAATGTTTAACCCGAGGGCTAGGGGTAGAGGACGAGGGCGGGGACGTGGGCGTCCAACTACTGCAGGGGTCAGAGGCCGTGGTTCTGGGCGGGGTGAGACACCACCTGCTGATGAGGGAGCAGGGGAACGCCGCAGAGCTACACTCCCTAGGTTCATGTCTGAAGTTACTGGGACTCGTGGTAGAGCACTGTTGAGGCCAGAACAGTGCGAACAGGTGATATCGTGGATTGCTGACAATGCTTCGAGCAATTTGTCCACCACCAGTCAGTCTTCCACGCAGTCCACCCATGTCACCGAAATCGCCACTCCTCCAGCTCCTGCACCTCAGCCTCCTCCCCCCCAGTCTGCCCCCTCCCAGGAAAATTTGGCATTTGAACCGGCATACTCTGAGGAACTGTTTTCTGGACCCTTCCCACAGTCACAAACCACTTGTCCGGTTGCTGCTGAGCAATTTTCCGATGCCCAGGTTTTCCAACAGTCACAGTCTGTGGGTGATGATGACCTTCTTGACGTAGTGGAAGTGTGTAAAGAGGTGTCCGACGATGAGGAGACACGGTTGTCAGACAGTGGGGAAGTTGTTGTCAGGGCAGGAAGTCCGAGGGGGGAGCAGACTGAGGGATCGGAGGATGATGAGGTGACAGACCCAAGCTGGGTTGAGAGGCCGGGTGAACACAGTGCTTCTGAGACGGAGGAGAGTCCTCGACCAGAACAGGTTGGAAGAGGCAGTGGTGGGGCCAGACGGAGAGGCAGGGCCAGAGCTGGTGCATCAGCGCCAAATGTGTCAACTAGTGAAGCTCCCGTGGCGAGGGCTCCTGCGGCGAGGGCTAGATCTTCAGAAGTCTGGAGGTTCTTTAAGGAAACACCGGATGACCGACGGACTGTGGTGTGCAACATTTGCCAAACCAGGCTCAGCAGGGGTTCCACCACTACTAGCTTAACTACCACCAGTATGCGCAGGCATATGAATGCTAAACACCCCACTCAGTGGCAACAAGCCCGTTCACCTCCGGCCGTGCACACCACTGCTCCTTCCCCTGTGTCAGCTGCTAGTCAGCCCCCTGCCCAGGACCCTGCCACAAAAACCCCATCGTCGCCTCCACGATCCTCCACAGCATCCACCAGCGTTCAGCTCTCCATACCCCAGACGCTGGAGCGGAAACGCAAATATAGTGCAACCCACCCGCATGCCCAAGCCCTTAATGTGCACATCTCCAGATTGCTTAGCCTGGAGATGCTGCCCTATAGGCTAGTAGAGACCGAGGCCTTTCGCAACCTCATGGCGGCGGCCGCCCCTCGGTATTCGGTCCCCAGCCGCCACTACTTTTCCCGATGTGCCGTCCCAGCCCTGCACCAGCACGTGTCAGACAACATCATCCGTGCCCTGACCAACGCCGTTTCTGACAAGGTCCACCTGACCACGGACACGTGGACGAGTGCTGCCGGGCAGGGCCACTATATATCGCTGACGGCACATTGGGTTAACTTGGTGGAGGCTGGGACCGAGTCTGACACTGGGGCTGCTCATATACTGCCGACGCCGAGGATTGCGGGGCCTACCTCGGTCCAGGTGTTTCAGGCCTACTATGCCTCCTCCTCCTCCCACCCCTCCTCCACCTCCTCCTCCGAACTACCATCCGTGGGCACGGCGCCATCAGTCGGTAGCTCTAGGCACAGCAGCAGTGCCGTCGCTAAGCGACAGCAGGCGGTGCTCAAACTGCTGAGCCTAGGCGACAAAAGGCACACCGCCCAAGAGCTATTACAGGGCATCACGGCGCAGACTGATCTGTGGCTGGCACCGCTGAACCTCAAGCCGGGAATGGTTGTGTGTGACAACGGCCGTAACCTGGTGGCGGCTCTGCAACTCGGCAGACTGACACATGTGCCATGCCTGGCCCATGTGTTAAATCTGATAGTTCAGCGTTTCCTCAAGACATACCCCAATCTGTCTGATTTGCTCACGAAGGTGCGCCGCATCTGTGCGCATTTCAGGAAGTCCAGCCCAGATGCTGCCACTCTCAGGGCAGCGCAGCGCCGCCTCCAACTGCCCGCTCACCGACTGTTGTGCGACGTGCCCACGAGGTGGAATTCAACACTGACCATGTTATCCAGAGTTTACCAGCAGCGCAGAGCGATTGTAGACTGCCAGATGTCAACTTCCACCAGAACTGGTAGTCAGGTCAGTCAGCTTCCTCAAGTCTACAATGAGGAGTGGACGTGGATGTCTGATATCTGTCAGGTGCTGAGTAACTTTGAGGAGTCAACACAGATGGTCAGTGGCGATGCCGCCATCATCAGCCTCACCATCCCGCTGCTTGGCCTGTTGAAAAACTCTCTGGTCAGCATGAAGTCGGAAGCTTTGCGCTCGTCACAAGAGACAGGGGAAGAATATTCCCTTGTTGATAGCCAAAGCACCCTCAGGTCTGTTTCTCAGCGCATATCGGAGGAGGTGGAGGTGGAGGAGGATGAGGAGGAAGAGGAGGAGAATGTTGGTGAGACACAAGAGGGGACCATTGTTGAGTCCTTTACTGTTCAGCGTGTATGGGCAGAAGAAGAGGAGTTGGAGGAGTTGGAGGAGGAGGAAATGGACAGTCAGGCCAGTGAGGGGAGTGAATTCTTACGCGTTGGTACTCTGGCGCATATGGCAGATTTCATGCTAGGCTGCCTATCCCGTGACCCTCGCGTTCAAAGAATTTATTCCAGCACCGATTACTGGGTGTTCACTCTCCTGGACCCACGGTACAAGCAAAATCTTTCCACTCTCATCCCTGCAGAGGAAAGGAGTGTGAGAATGCATGAATACCAGCAGGCCCTGGTGCACAAGCTGAAACAGTATTTCCCTTCTGACAGCGCTAGCGGCAGAGTGCGTAGTTCTGCGGGACAAGTAGCGAGGGAGAGTAGGCGAGCAGGCAGCTTGTCCAGCACTGGCAAGGGTACGCTTTACAAGGCTTTTGCCAGCTTTATGTCACCCCAGCAAGACACTGTCACCTGTCCCCAGTCTCGGCAGAGTAGGGCTGATCTTTACAGAAAGATGGTGAGGGAGTACATAGCTGACCATACCATCGTCCTAAATGATCACACAGCTCCCTACAACTACTGGGTTTCAAAGCTGGACATGTGGCACGAACTGGCGCTGTACGCCTTGGAGGTTCTTGCCTGCCCTGCCGCTAGCGTCTTGTCCGAGCGGGTTTTCAGTGCAGCTGGTGGCATCATCACCGATAAGCGTACACGCCTGTCGACTGACAGCGCTGACAGGCTGACGCTTATTAAAATGAATAAAGGCTGGATTTCTCAGAATTTCCAATCTCCACCAGGTGAAGGAAGCTCAACCTGAATAATTGATCCACTCCTCCTCCTCCTCATTTTCCTCCTTCTCCTCCTCTTTGTACAGTAAAGCAGAGGAAAATGGCTATTTTTTGACAGGGCCCACTGGCTCTTGCTATAGTACTTCATGCATTTAATTTTTCTGGAGGGCCACCTACCCGGTCCTCTGTTTGAAACAATTTTTGTGAGTGCCACATACAGGCACTCAATCTATTCCATTTTACTGCAGGGCCACCTACCTGCTCCTCTGGTTTGAAACATTTTTGGGACTGCCACATACAGGCACTCAATCTATTCCATTTTACTGGAGGGCCACCTACCTGCTCCTCTGGTTTGAAAAATTTTTGGGACTGCCACATACAGGCACTCAATCTATTCCATTTTACTGCAGGGCCACCTACCTGCTCCTCTGGTTTGAAACATTTTTGGGACTGCCACATACAGGCACTCAATCTATTCCATTTTACTGGAGGGCCACCTACCTGCTCCTCTGGTTTGAAAAATTTTTGGGACTGCCACATACAGGCACTCAATCTATTCCATTTTACTGCAGGGCCACCTACCTGCTCCTCTGGTTTGAAACATTTTTGGGACTGCCACATACAGGCACTCAATCTATTCCATTTTACTGGAGGGCCACCTACCTGCTCCTCTGGTTTGAAAAATTTTTGGGACTGCCACATACAGGCACTCAATCTACTCCATTTTACTGCAGGGCCACCTACCTGCTCCTCTGGTTTGAAACATTTTTGGGACTGCCACATACAGGCACTCAATCTATTCCATTTTACTGGAGGGCCACCTACCTGCTCCTCTGGTTTGAAAAATTTTTGGGACTGCCACATACAGGCACTCAATCTATTCCATTTTACTGCAGGGCCACCTACCTGCTCCTCTGGTTTGAAACATTTTTGGGACTGCCACATACAGGCACTCAATCTATTCCATTTTACTGGAGGGCCACCTACCTGCTCCTCTGGTTTGAAAAATGTTTGGGACTGCCACATACAGGCACTATCCAAATTAAATTGTCTCCATAGCAGCCTCCACACGTTGTCTCCATTGCTACCTCCAAAAGTCGTCCATATAGCTGCCTCCATACATCGTCCCTTTATCAAACGAGGTGTGTCAGGCAGAAATTTGGGTTGTTTTCATGGATTCCACATCAAAGTTGTTAACTTTGTCGCCACCCTGCTGTGTTATCCACAAAATATACTGGCAAACTTTTACCATTTAGGGATATTATTTCAGCGCTTCTTGCGCATCTGTTTACATTCCCCTCACCCGGCATATCCTAAACTTATAAGAACGCTACTACACTTGATCTTATACAAAAGGTTCTTAGAAGTGCTGTTTGGGGAGTAGCCTAGAGACAGGGGCTTGAATTGGCGAAAGCTCGCCTGGCAGCGGAGCGCCAGCTCCATGCGCATCATGCGCTTCTTGCGCATCTGTTTACATTCCCCTCACCCGCCATATCCCAAACTTATAAGAACGCTACTACACTTAACTTGGTGCAGGCTGGGACCGAGTCTGACCCTGGGGCTGGTCATATACTGCCGACGCAGAGAATTGCGGGGCCTACCTCGGTCCAGGTCTCAAAGGCCTACTATACCTCCTCCCACCCCTCCTCCACCTCCTCCTCCTCCGAATTACCATCCGTGGGCATGGCGCCATCAGTCGGTAGCTCTAGGCACAGCAGCAGTGCCGTCGCTAAGCGACAGCAGGCGGTGCTGAAACTGCTGAGCCTAGGCGATAAAAGGCACACCGCCCAAGAGCTATTACAGGGCATTCCACATCAAAGTTGTTAACTTTGTCGCCACCCTGCTGTGTAATCCACAAAATATACTTGCAAACTTTTACCATTTAGGGATATTATTTCAGCGCTTCTTGCGCATCTGTTTACATTCCCCTCACCCGCCATATCCTAAACTTATAAGAACGCTACTACACTTGATCTTATACAAAAGGTTCTTAGAAGTGCTGTTTGGGGAGTAGCCTAGAGACAGGGGCTTGGATTGGCAAAAGCTCGCCTGGCTGCAGAGCGCCAGCTCCATCCCAAGATCCAACTAACATAGTTGCAGCACCTTTAATCTACTACTAGTTCACTGCCTCCATAATAATAATAATAATAATCTTTATTTATATAGCGCCATCATATTCCGTAGCGCTTTACAAATCATAGGAAACAAATACAAATGTATTGTAACAGAGCACAACATTTGTATGGAACAACAGGAGTGAGGTCCCTGCTCGCCAGAGCTTACGGTTTATGAAGATGATGGGGTAACACGAGGTAAAAGAATATTTAACGGTCAAGCCATTCTTCTTAGGGAATAGAACAAAATATAATAAATGGAATTGCTGTCGCTTGAACCACTCAGCCGTCATCTTATATACCAGGTCCAGGGTGAATGGGACTGCAGAGAAGTCTGGTGCCTGTTGGTTGCTGGATAACAGATGGGAGGACGACACAGGACGGGTTAGTAGAAGAGTTAAAACTTCATGCAGTTAATGAGTGTTATAGGCTTGCCTAAAGAAATGGGTTTTAAGAGCACGTTTGAAACTTTGGAGGTTAGGTATTAGTCTGATAGTCCAGGGCAGAGCATTCCATAGAATTGGTGCAGCTCTAGAGAAGTCTTGGAGACGCGAGTGGGAGGTCCGCACTAGGGTAGAGGTTAATCTAAGATCACTGGCGGATCTAAGAGCACGGGTTGGGCGATAGACTGAGATAAGAGAGGAGAGGTAGGGGGGTGCAGCATTATACAGAGCTTTATGGATGAGGGTTATTATTATTTTAAACTGTATTCGAAAGGAGACTGGCAGCCAGTGCAGCGACTGGCATGAACTGTAAGCATACATGGTCCCCTTATCAAACGAGCTGTGTCAGGCAGAATTTTGGGTTGTTTTCATGGCTTCCATGTTAACTTTGTCGCCACCCTGCTGTGTAATCCACAAAATATACTGGCAAACTTTTATCATGTACCGATATTATTTGAGCGCTTCTTGCTCACCTCCTTTGGTTCCTCTCTGACACCCATTGGTTTGAAGCCTGAGTCCAATTAGGGTATGTCGCCATGCCACTCTCTAGCCTGCTGCCGCTGCCTCTGCCTCTGCATGCCGTCCCCTATAGTTTCAGGGTCAATTATTGGATGTTTTACATGCTATCTAGCTTCATTCTGTCACTCTGTCATGGCCATGCTGTTGCCCATAATTTCGGCATAATGGTGCGATTAAGCAGCCTCAGAGGCATCCATGCATGCTGCCCCTGCTGTTTCCTGTCCATTTCCGTGGTGTTTCCATCCTTTTCTGAGGTTCCCAGGTGTTTGGCCAAGCTTCCCTGTGCAGAGCCTTGGTCCCCTTGAAAAATGCTCGAGTCTCCCATTGACTTCAATGGGGTTCGTTATTCGAGACGAGCACTCGAGCATCGGGAAAAGTTCGTCTCGAATAACGAGTACCCGAGCATTTTAGTGTTCGCTCATCTCTAATCAGTATGCATTGTATTCCATATGAATAGCAGCTGAATGTGGAAAAGAAAAATCATGGCATGCTTTTAGAAGTACTTTTACATAGATATTTGATTCTCAATCATTTCAAGTAGTCTTCTGTGACAAAAAATTAGAACCAAGTTATCCCAATGAAGCAATCAGTTAAACAGACAAAAATACATATTTACAAACCATATATTTATCTGGGAATTTTCATGTGTGTAATGTAGTATGTATGCTATCATCCCTATATCTGTGTTTTTTATTTAATTACTTGAAATGTAATCTTATGTTGTTTTGTAGCATCTCAATGACTTGATTGTTCTTAAGATGAAGTTATGGAAGAGGACAGCTCCTGCTTTGATGCTCTTCTGTGTTGTGCTGTCCTTACTCATTTGCACAGAAGTCTTCTTCCGGAGCTGGAAAGTCGGCTTAACCCCCACACGATCAATCTTGGCTTCATCACTAAAGAGACCACAGAGATTTCCACGAGCTTCAGAGCGCAAGCCACCTATGATTTCACAATGTAAGTGAAGAATTAATTTGTAACTTTTAAATTTCTTAGTCTTTCAAATGTATACACATGCATAAAATTTATAAGAATATTTAGTACAGGACATCTGATCATTTAAAATAGAGTAAAAGATTAATGGTACAGTAGTACTTCAGTAGTTATTTCAGGTTTCTATGTGACTATTATGTGAAGTTGTTTGCCTCCAAGCACAGTTGTATAGTGTAAACCAAGATTAAAGGTTGAATAATTATTATAAACTTCATTACTTCTTCATCCTGAGATTAAAGTACCTGAGTGCCATGGAAATCCATTCCTCCTTTGATTTCTTTACAGCTCCAAATGAAAAAGTATCAGGATAAGGAGTACTCAATAGTAGTTCTCTCAAAGAGTGACTAGAAATGATTAAAAACAAAAGTGCATATTTATAACAAAGTGTCTGGCTAGGTCAGTGTCTCAGTTTCTTCAAAAAATTTTACCTTTGCTTTACTATTGGATCAAAACATGACAAATGTTATTAATATTAAGTGTGCTACTAGATCTTGATTGTTTTGCATAATCCTCTATTGTGAAGTATAAACAGAGTCTGAAGTGAAGATTGTTACCGTATATACTCGAGTATAAGCCGACCCGAGTATAAGCCGAGACCCCTAATTTTACCACAGAAAACTGGGAAAACATATTGACTCGAGTATAAGCCGAGGGTGTAGTATACAGCCAGCCAGCCCCCACGTAGCACACAGACAGCCCCACGTAGCATACAGCCAGCCCCATGTAGCATACAGCCAGCCCCACATAGCATACAGCCAGCCCCCATGTAGCATACAGCCTGCCCCCATGTAGCATACAGCCTGCCCCCATGTAGCATACAGCCAGCCCCCATGTAGCATACAGCCTGCCCCATGTAGCATACAGCCTGCCCCCATGTAGCATACAGCCTGCACCCATGTAGCATACAGCCTGTCCCTAGTAGTATACAGCCTGTCCCCAGTAGTATACAGCACTGCCCCCAGTAGTATACAGCCTGCCCCCTTGCAGTATACAGCCTGCCCCCATCGGTATACAGCACTGCCCCCATCAGTATACAGCCTGCCCCCGTGTAGCATACAGATAAAAAAATAAACTTAATACTCACCCTCCGGTGCCCCCGATGTTCCTCCCGGCTCCCGGCGGCTTCCGATCCCCATCGCGGCTCCCGGCGGCTTCTTCACTCTTCTATCTTCTCTGGCCGGGAGATCGCGACTCCCGTCGCACACTGTGGTGCAGCGCTGTCGCCGCTGATGACGTCATCAGCGGCGACAGCGCTGCATTACAGTGTGCAACGGCCGGCAGATCGCATGGACGCGACTCTGCCGGTTAGAGAAGATAGAAGACAGAAGAGGAGACACGGGGAGCCGCCGGGAGCTGCGGCAGGGATCGGGAGCCACGACGAACATCGCGGACACCGGAGGGTGAGTATTAATTTTTTTTTTTTTTTTTTTAGCATTGACTCGTGTATAAGCTGTGGCGAGGTTTTTCAGCGCATTTTTTTTGCTGAAAAACTCGGCTTATACTCGAGTATATACGGTAATACTTCACTGAAGCCTATGACAGTGATCGCGAACCTTTTAGAGGCCAAGTGCCCAATTATCACAAAATGCCAATACGGCTATTTACAGTAAAATTTACCAACAATACCACTCTATAAGGGACATATAATACTGCCGCGTGATTACCATTTCTAGTGCAATAAAATAAATACCAGTACACTGATAATAAACAGATGACCATAGAAAGACCAACATCACCAATAATATCACTAGGCAGGAACAAATATTACTGCCACACAGTGAGGGACACTACCGGTACACAGTGAGGGACACTACCGGTACACAGTGAGGGATACAACCCCCACACAGTGAGGGATACAACCCTCACACAGTGAGGGACACTACCACCACACAGTGAGGGACACTACAGCCACACAGTGAGGGACACTACCGCCACACAATGAGGGACACTACCGGCACACAGTGAGGGACACTACCGCCACACAGTGAGGATTATTACTGCTATGCAGTCAGGAGTACTACGACCACACAGTGAGGAAAATTACCACCAGACAGTGAGGAAAATTACCGCCATACAGTGAATAATTATAGTAGTATATTTAGTAATTATTACCTCCATAGCGAGTTTAATCTTGCATCAATACACTGACAATAGTCTTGATCTAGGGGTGCTATGGTGCTTTAAGGAAACCTACCACTTTAAAAACCCTCAAATACCTTACACCAGTTCAGGGTGAGCTGACGCCAGAGCATATCTTCATTATTTGCAGAAACCACCGTATTCCTTTTTAAACTGTTTTATTCTTTACATTTCAACCATGCTTCGCTGCACCACGATATGTGCCTGGCACACCATGCACGCGACGGTGCGTGCCCCTGATTAGGGGATGCCGGAGAGCCGGTGACATCACCGAGCTCTCTGGCACACTCATGCCTGCGCAACTTCGCGTGCGAAGCCAGCTAGGATAAAAATTTTAAGTAAAGCACAGCGGAGTTGCACAATGTTGCCTCCATCTGATCCCTGGATATGGCTAGTTACCACCACAGGCTCCCACATCCACTACCCAGGGACTTATCTTACAGACACTCAGGGATTGCCCCAGGGAGAAACATGTACTTCAGCCTCTCCCTCCTTATTTCTTGCACACCACCTGCTGGAGACTTGCCAGGCTGTAGGTCAGCCTTCCAGTCCCTATACCAAGCACCGCGACAACAGCGTGCCATAGGCCGCACTAGCCAGCCACTCTGGTATTCTGGACCCCAGGTGCCTCCAGGCCCCAAGGAAAGGCTAGGTCCCAGTGGGGGATGTTGCACTTCATTGACAGAACTTGATTTACATGTCTTCTTTTCAGCGGTACTAAAAATGTAATACTTTCCGGTCCCAAAACTAATTTGCCTTGAAGTATCCTTTGACTCTGCCTTAGCCCATGCTCTCCTTACAACATTCCAACTTGATTTCAATGTCATCTCTCTCATCTGACTCTTCAACTCTCCACAAAATTACTAGTCCATCGCCTCATCATCTTTCACTTGAACTACTGTAACATTCAACTCTACGGTTTGACAGATAACGCTCTAACTCTCCTCAAATCTATCCTTAACTCTGCTTTCCAACTAATCCTTCTTTTTCCATGTTTCTCATCTGCCTCTCCTTTCAGACGCACGATCTTAGTGAATCACTGTGCGCTGCATTATAGACGGACAATCCACTCTCAGTGAACTCCAGTGACCGGCTAATTAAATATGGCCCATAGTGTTTTGGATTGGGGTTAAAGAATCCCTTTAAATATTGCTTACGGATATTAATGTACCCAAAAAAAGAAATCCAGGACAGCACACAAATTACATTGTTAATAAAAGCATAAGTAGGTGTTATACCCTTGACAAAGCATCCTACACGAAACAGCCCTGTTTGATTTTTTTTTTAATAACTAGCAGGATTTCTGCTGAAATCTACTAGGGATCTGACTTTTGGATTCAGGGTAGTAGGAGTGAGTCTCCACATATATTTTGTTAGTATACATTGTGACCTTATGTGGGCCCTGTATTTTATGTGTGTTTTGCCTCTTTTTTATGTGGTTTTAGATCTGTTATCAAAAAACATATGCTTTTACTAACAATGTAATTTGTGTGCTGTCTTGGATTTTTTTTGGTTGGGTATATTATTTAGCATTGAAATACTTCGGTCTATTCTAGGCTGAATAATATTTGTCTGTTTCTCAGCATTGCGATAGGTATTAAGGATATTAATAACGCCTTTTTTCGGGAATTCACACCATCACAGAGCAAAGAACAAATGAATTTCTTAGGCTACATTCACACGAACATATGGGGGACATATATACGGGGAATATACATCCCCCATACACTTCCATGGCCTCATGGCGCCATACGGGAGCAGTACGGTGCAGCACAAATGCGGCACTGTATCGTTCCGTAGCCTGTAGAAAGATAGGACATGTCCTATCTTTCTACAGAATATGGCACTGTGGGCTTTGTATTCCTATGGAGAGGGGCGGGGTGAGCAGTGCTTAACCCCTGCTCCTCTCCCCTGCACCAATGTATGCCCGTCATACTACAGTACGGGCGGGCATACATCGTGTAATGTTTACTGTGAGACACTGAAGGGGTTAACTGTGGATGGGCGGTATGTTTCCCCTAGGTTTTGCTATTATGCAAGGCCTTAGTGCTGAGGTTAGGTGTCCAGCACCTTGGACACAGGTGATGGGAGCAGCCCAATCAGTCTTTTTTTTAAACCGCTCAGCAGAGCTGGAAGTGTTGTCTCTCTCTGGAAGGAGGCTGGAGAGCACACAGCCCTGACCGCTGTGCCTGGAGCCACTTTATTAAATACCTGCAAGAGGAGGCCAGAGCTAATCGGCAGCAGCAGCAGGCCATGCTCCAGCAGCAGGAGGAGAGGTCCCGCCAGCAGCAGGAAGAATCCCAGGCTAATCGACAGCTGCAGCAAGCCATGCTCCAGCAGCAGGAGGAGAGGTCCCGACAGCAGCAAGCCATGCTCCAGCAACAGCAGGCAGAGTCCCGAGCCATGCTACAGCAACAGCAGGAAGAGTCCCGAGCCATGTTCCAGCTGATGATGGAAAAGTTTTCTGGCGTTATGGCAGCACCGCAAGCGACGACTACTGAGGGGTCCCATACTGGTTTGCAAGGGTACCCGGTTGTCCAGCATTCCGCACGGGCTGCAGTGCAGAAGGCTTTACAAAAGATGACGGCGACCGACGATGTGGAGGCTTATCTCACTGTGTTCGAGCGAGTAGCTGAGCGAGAGGAGTTACCAGCTGAGCAGTGGGCAGATGTCCTGGCGCCGTTCCTGACAGGCGAATCGCAGAAGGCCTACTACGACCTGAGTGAAACGGAGGCCCGTGAGTACCCCCAGCTAAAGGCGGAGATTCTGGCTCGTCTTGGGGTCACCGTTCAAGTTCGTTCCAGCCGGGTCCACCAGTGGGCATACTCTGAAAAACTACCCCCGCGCTCCCAAATGCATGACCTGATCCATCTTGTCCGGAAGTGGCTACAACCCGATGACTGCACCCCAGCACAGATGGTCGAGAGAGTGGTTCTTGACAAGTTCACCCGTTCTCTGCCCTCTCGGCTCCAGCGGTGGGTTGGACAGGCCGGTCCCACAAATGCTGAGGAACTCGTGTCCCTAGTAGAGAGATATCGGGCTACGGAGGATCTTCTACTTATCCCTCCCACACGAAGCAGTGCCAGTGACAAGGCCATTAAACCATCTGGTAGGACTGCTACTGCAGAAAAAGGGAAACAGGTCAGGTTGGGAGGGGGTACACTGGGGGGCTTGGATACACAGAAACCCAGTGAGGCTCGTGACAGAGGTCATAGTCGTATCCAGTGCTGGCGATACCATGAAATGGGCCATATTGCTGCCAACTGTCCCCTGTCAGTGGAGCCAATGTACTGCAACCAGACCCGGCGAATGTCACTGTTTGCCCGGCCGGTTCTGGCTGCCGAGTCAGTCACGGATGCAGAACCCCAAGTGTGTATGGTCACAATCGGTGGTCACACGGTGGAAGCCTTGCTAGACTCAGGGAGTCTGGTTACCCTGGTGCGGGGAACTTTGGTTGATCCTGGACTGTACAGTGGGCGTAAAGTGGGAGTGTTGTGTATACATGGGGACACTCGCGAATATCCCACTGCTGTCATCAACCTACATACACCTTGTGGTACTATTACCCATGAAGTGGGGGTGGTGGGGACCCTGTTTCATGAGGCTATTATCGGCAGAGACTTACCGGTGTTTTGGGACCTCTGGAGACGAAGACCCACCTCAGGTGCTGTTGCAGATAATGGACGTCAGGTATGTCCGGCCTTGGCCCCTGAACCCTTTGAGGCCGATGTACCCAAACCAGCAGTAGGGGTGACCCCATGTGATGAATTCTCTCCCCTAGAGGTCCTAGCTGGTGAGGTCGAGGGCCACGAGGAGGTGGCTGAGATGCCGGACCTTGAGATTTCCCGTGAAAATTTTGGGGCTGCACAGCTACAGGACCCTACCTTATTTAAAGCACGGGAGAATGTTAAGGTGATAAATGGGGTACTCCAAATACCAGGGGCTGACAAAATATACCCCCGAATGGTGATTGTTGGGGAGCTGTTGTACAGGGTCGACCAGATACGGGGTGAGGAGGTTGAGCAACTTGTAGTACCCCAATCTCACCGTAGGCTGGTGCTAGAGTTGGCACACAAACATGTGCTGGGAGGGCACTTAGGTGCTGAGAAGACCCGGGAGAGGATCCTGCAGAGATTTTTCTGGCCCGGGGTGTGGGAGGAGGTAAACCGGTATTGTAGCTCCTGCCCTGAGTGTCAACTTACTGCCCCGGTGTCCCACTTCAGGAGTCCTTTGGTCCCGCTACCAATCATAGAGGTGCCATTTGAACGGATTGCAATGGATCTGGTTGGCCCCATAGTCAAATCCTCAAGGGGGCACCAATACATCCTGGTTATCCTGGACTACGCTACGCGGTATCCCGAGGCGATTCCATTAAGGAACACCTCCTCCAAAAATATTGCTAGGGAGCTGTTCCAGGTATTCTCACGCACAGGCCTCCCCAAGGAAATCTTGACTGACCAGGGTACCCCATTCATGTCTAGGGTAATGAAGGAGATGTGTAAGTTACTGCAGGTTAAACAGCTCCGCACCTCTGTGTATCATCCTCAGACAGATGGCCTAGTCGAGAGGTTTAACAAGACCTTGAAGGGGATGCTAAAGAGGGTGGTCAGCAAGGATGGGAAGGACTGGGATTGTTTGTTGCCTTATTTGATGTTTGCCATACGTGAAGTTCCCCAGTCCTCCACGGGTTTCTCACCCTTTGAGCTGTTATATGGCCGTTCCCCACGTGGGCTTTTGGATATAGCCAAGGAGACCTGGGAACAGGAGAGGACCCCCCACCGTAGTGTGATAGAACACGTCTCCCTTATGCAGGACCGCATATCGGCGGTAATGCCCCTTGTAAAGGAGCACATGACAAGGGCACAAGAGGCCCAGTCTAGGGTCTACAATAGGTCAGCCAGACTCAGGACCTTTAACCCAGGCGACAGAGTGCTAGTTCTTGTGCCCACCGTTGAGAGCAAGTTCTTGGCAAAATGGCAAGGACCATATGAGGTCATGGAGAAAGTAGGGGAGGTAACCTACAAGGTATCTCAGCCGGGGAGGAGGAAACCCGAACAGATATACCACGTGAACCTCCTAAAGCCATGGAGGGAAAGAGAGTCCCTGATGGCCGTGGGAGTAGAAAAAGCGTCTGTCCCCAAGAAGGGGACACCGGAGGTAGGTGTACCCGATGCCAAGGTGCCTGATGTACGGATCTCGGAGTCCCTCTCCAGGGCCCAGATTCAGGAAGCGAAGGAGTTTGTGCTCCGAAATGTGGATGTGTTCTCTAAGTTACCGGGACGTACTTCAGTCATCAAGCATGATATCATAACCGAACCCCACATCCGGGTACACCAAAAACCCTACCGGGTCCCTGAAGCGCGCCGGCTTGCCATATCCGAAGAAGTCAGGCAGATGTTAGACCTGGGGGTTATCGAGCAGTCTAAAAGTGACTGGTCGAGTCCAATTGTGTTGATTCCCAAACCTGATGGTTCCCTACGGTTCTGCAATGACTTTAGGAAGTTGAACGAGGTGTCCAAATTTGATTCTTATCCCATGCCCAGGGTTGATGAGTTGATAGAACGACTTGGACAGGCTAGATTCTTCTCCAGATTCTTCTCCACCCTTGACCTGACGAAAGGGTATTGGCAGGTACCCCTTACTGACAGGGCCAAAGAGAAGACCGCTTTTGTTACTCCTGATGGGCTTTTTCAGTACGTGGTACTCCCCTTTGGGCTACATGGGGCTCCCGCCACATTCCAGAGGTTAATGGATCTCGTCCTAAAACCTCACCGGAGATATGCCTCGGCCTACCTTGATGATATCATAGTTTATAGTAACGATTGGGAGAGTCACCTGGCCAAGGTGCAAGCAGTGGTAGACTCCCTGAGGGCAGCAGGGTTGACAGCGAACCCCCAAGAATGTGCACTGGGTCTGGAAGAGGCCCGTTACCTGGGGTACCGTATTGGGCGAGGTGTCATCAAACCCCAAGTAAATAAAGTAGAGGCGATCCAGCAGTGGCCACGACCTATGAGCAAGAAGCAAGTGAGGGCTTTCCTAGGCATAGTGGGCTATTATCGCCGATTTATCCCCGATTTTGCTACCATAGCGGCACCCCTGACTGACCTAACCAAGGGTAGCAGGGCGGTGATGGTAAAGTGGAGTGAAGAGGCTGAGGGGGCGTTTCAGCGACTTAAGACGGTTTTGTGCGAGGGACCGGTACTGATCACCCCTAACTTCACCAAGACCTTTATTGTGCAGACTGACGCTTCGGACGTGGGCTTAGGGGCTGTCCTGTCCCAAGTAGTGGACGGTGAGGAACATCCCGTGACATTCCTGAGCCGAAAGCTCACACCTCCTGAGAAGAACTATAGCATAGTTGAGAGGGAGTGCTTGGCGATAAAATGGGCTCTGGAATCCCTGAGGTATTACTTGATAGGGCGACAGTTTACACTAGTGACCGATCACTCTCCCCTCACCTGGATGAGTCAGGCCAAAGAGAGGAACGCCAGGGTCACAAGGTGGTTCCTAATGTAACAAAATTTCAAGTTCACGGTAGAACATCGAGCAGGAAAGCTGCATGTGAATGCTGATGCCCTGTCTCGTACCCACTGCCTGATGGCCAAAAGTGTTCGCCCCCACAGGGTCAAACAGAGGGGGAGGGTATGTGAGACACTGAAGGGGTTAACTGTGGATGGGCGGTATGTTTCCCCTAGGTTTTGCTATTATGCAAGGCCTTAGTGCTGAGGTTGGGTGTCCAGCACCTTGGACACAGGTGATGGGAGCAGCCCAATCAGTCTTTTTTTTAAACCGCTCAGCAGAGCTGGAAGTGTTGTCTCTCTCTGGAAGGAGGCTGGAGAGCACACAGCCCTGACCTCTGTGCCTGGAGCAGCCAAGTGATTTTGTATAGTGGTGAGTTAGTGAACACCTGTATAGTTAGCACCCTGACGGGTAGGATTTTTGTTTATTTAATGCCTGAATGTAAAGGCTGTTTTATTTTGCTGCTACAATAAACGCAGGCGAGACCTGTTTTGGACTGTACCTTGGTGTCACTGTCTTGAACTGCATCACAGCACCACGGTCTCTACTGGGCCAAATTCCCACAATACATTAAAGAAGGGAAAACAAATACTTGCAACAAACCAACTGATAGCAATATTCTTATTTTAAGAAACTGTTGCCATTTAGCCTTATGTATTAACATTCCAAAAGGCCAATTCCTACACCATTAAAGAAACTGTACAGAACTTGAAGTATATATGAGAGAAGCATAGGCATTGGAAATTAAATATGCCTAGAAGGGGTATGAACTATGAGTCCCATTAGAAGAGTAAAATGTGAAATGGCAAATCTTTCCATAGAGAGACTTTTAGGTAATAATAAATGAAACATTCACTCTGTGGATACTGCAGAGGAAGAAGAAAATAGCATTAAAAAAAGATATTAAAATATCTATCATCACTCAGTTATCAAAAGAATATGTAACTTTCAAACGGATCACCCAGAAACATTAGGATATCTTATCTCAGGCAAACATCTTCCTATAAAACTTAAGTTTGTTTTCAAAAAAGCTAAAAAGTTTGGCAATATAATAGACCCAACAATATAAAAAAAAATGCCTGCTACCTGACAGGATGGAAATTTTTTGAAACAACCAGGTTTTTATCCAGGTAAATATTATAGAATGTGTAAGCAAACTCTTTCACAACCAATAATAATAATAATATCTGCCATCAATAATGGCCCGTTGTACCTTCTCACATACCTCACTCCTCTGACCAAAGCCAGGGGTTTTGGCACCTTTAGCCACCAGACTATGCACCCTTGACAGGGTGACTGCATTTCCCTGCATTTTTCCTGGCCTGTGCTCTACCGTAAAAGAAAAATCTTGTAGGGCCAGGAACCAGCAGGTGACCCGGGCATTTTTCCCCTTCTTCTCCCGCATCCATCTTAGTGGGCCATGGGCTGACACTTGCTTGAACCTCCTTCCCAATAAATAGTACCTGAGGGAGTCTAGTGCCCACTTTATGGCCAGACATTCTTTCTCAATGATGGCATAATTTCTCTCCGCTGGGGACAGTTTCCTGCTAAGATAAATTACTGGGTGCTCTTCCCCATTTACTACTTGAGACATAACTGCACCCAGACCTACATCAGACGCATCAGTCTGGACCACAAACTCGCGGGAGAAGTCAGGAGCTATCAACACTGGTAGACTACATAAGGCTTGTTTTAGCTTTTTAAAAGCCCCCTCTGCTTCTGGAGACCACTGCACCATTGCCGACTTTGTACCCTTTGTGAGGTCAGTCAAAGCAACTGCTATCTCTGCAAACCTGGGGACAAATCGCCTGTAGTATCCAAGAATTTCTGGAAATGCCCGGACCTGTTTCTTGTTAAGTGGGCGAGGCCAATTCTGAATAGCTTTCTCTTTATTCAGTTGTGGTTTGATTTATGGTTTTGTTTATTCCTAGGGCACATTTATTTAGATTAATCGTAAATCCAGCCCTTCAGAACTGCCTGAAGCTTAATGAGGTGACTTTCCCAGTCACGACTGAAAATAACAATATCTGCTGCTGCTGCATACTTCCTGTGTGGATGTAGAACCTGGTCCATGGCTCTCTGGAAAGTGGCCCCCTGCAACCCAAATGGCATTCGAATGTACTGGAAACTTCCCTCAGGTGTGAAAAAAGCAGTTTTTTCCTTAGCCGCTTTAGACAACGGAATCTGCCAATATCCCTTAGTAAGGCCTAGGGTGCTGATGTACCTGGCTGGCCCTAATTGCTCAATTAGCTCATCCAGCCTGGGCATGGGGTAAGCATCTACTGTGTATAACTCATTAAGTCTGCTGTAGTCATTGCAGAATCTCCATTCACCATTTGGCTTTGGCACTAACACTATGGGGCTGGACCACCCACTTTTGGACCTCTCAATCACTCCCAGTTCTAACATCCTCTGGACTTCTTTGGAGATTACCTCCCTACAAGCCTCATGTATCCAGTATGGATTTTAAATTTACCCTGACGTGAGGCTCTGTGAGGATTTCATGTTCTATCACATTGGTACAACCAGGGTTTTCTGTGAAGAGATCCTTGTTCCTCTGCAGCATTTCCCTACAACGTTGTTTTTGGGAGGGGTATAAGGTCTCTGAAATTTTTACGGCTTCGATGGCCGACTCCGATTGAGTCACTAGGCAAGAAGCCTTGGGCAGGGGGGGGGGTGTCTCTCTCTTTCCAGGTTTTGATCAGATTGACATGATAGATCTGGAAGGGCTTCCTCTTCCCTGGCTGATGGACCCTATAGTTGACCTCCCCAACCTTTTCCACTATCTCATAGGGCCAATTTGCTAGGAACTTGCTCTCCACAGTAGGGACTAACACCAGTATGCGATCTCCTGGATGGAACTGTCTCACACGGGCAGATCTATTATAGACCCTGGCCTGTGACTCTTGGGCCTGGAGAAGATGTTCCTTTACATCTGGCATCACCCTGGACATCCTTTCCTGCATCTGAGCTACATGCTCAACCGCACTCTTATAGGGTGTAACCTTACTTTCCCAAGTTTCTTTTGCCACATCTAAGAGACCTCTGAGGTGCCTTTCATAAAGTAATTCAAAGGGTGAAAACCCGGTTGAGGATTGGGGCACTTCTCTAATCGAAAACAAAAGATACGGTAAAAAACAGTTCCAGTCTCGCCCATCCTTCTCTACCACCTTTTTCAGCATGGCTTTCAGGGTCTTAAATTGCTCCACAAGACCATCTGTCTGGGGGTGGTACACTGATGTGCGCAATTGGGTGACTTTCAACACCTTACCTAGTTCCCTCATCACCTTTAACATAAACAGGGTTCCCTGGTCCGTTAAGATCTCCTTGGGAATCCCTGTGTGGGGAAAAACATAGAACAATCCCTGGCAATATTTTCGGAGGAGGGGTTCCTTAGGGGGACAGCCTCTGGGTAACATGTTGCATAATCCACAATGACCAGGATGTACTGATGCCCCCGAGATGACTTCACTAAGGGTCCTACCAGGTCCATTGCTATTCTTTCAAACGGGAACTCAATAGTTGGCAAAGGGACCAGAGGGCTGCGGAAATGTGCCACAGGGGATGTGATCTGGCAGATAGGGCAGGATTGACAGTAATCTCTGATTTCCCGGTAAAATCCTGGCCAATAGAATCGCTGTTGTACCTTCTCAAGTGTTTTGTCCACCACTAGGTGACCTCCCAACCATATGTCTATATGGCCCAGGGACTAGTAGCTGCTCCACTATCTCATCCCTTATTTTAGTCACCGGATATAAAAGGTCCTTATTCAGGGCAAAATGTGGGTACCGGTTGTCTGCCCCAGGTTCTTGAGCAGCCCCATTAAACAGTGTAACATTCTTTAGAGCCCTTTTAAGGTCATCTCCCGGAGTTGGGCTGTGCCAAAATTTTCCCTGGATACATTTAAGTCAGGGACAGCTGCCTCCTCTGAAGTTGAATCTTCCTCATGCTTCCCTATTAGGACATTCAGAGGAAACCCTGGTGTTTCCTCAGGATTTCCATCAACAGAGTTGACTCGGTTCTCTGGGGAACTTTGCAAAGCTGCCTTGGCCCATAGGTCCTAGAACACAATCATGTCCAACCATTACCTCATACATCAGTTGCTTAACAACCCCCACATTGTGCAACACAGTACCCTGGTCTGTCACAAGCATAACCTGAGCCACTGAACCTTGGTGTCCCCATGGATGCATGTGACACCCAGAGTTTTCCCAGGGGTCATAATGTGAGGGAGAGTGGCCGAGATAAGAGTGACCAAATTCCCTGAGTCCTGAAACAAGAGTCCCTTTTACCATCAGGGTACGCATGGCTTGGCTGGTATGGCACTACATGCAGGCAGACCCACATACCAATCCATGGGCTCTGTGGTGAGGGGACACTGGGCTGCCATTTATTTCCAAAACAGTTTAACAAAACAGAATAGCTTGCTTCAGCATATAACAGAAAACAGTCCATAACAGTCCATATAAACAGGCTTGACTCACAGTCCTTTGTAGGTTGTGTATCCATCCACCAGCATAAACGGACAATGTCCCTATTGCTGATCCTTGGCTGTGTAGCACCTCCAGCTATGCATGCAGTATAGCAGACTCCCAGACTGCAAAACACATCACACAGCTCACCTGAGCTTTCTGTCAGCCAAAACCTGGCCTGGATATGTGGGAGTAATCACCCACCCTGCTCTTGACTACTCCAATGAAAGCCGGCCCGGATCAACTGCATTAAGCAGCATTGCTACATTAACAAATGTCAGAAACCTAAGGTTCCTGACTAAACATTCACCGGCTCACTTCACTGAGGCCAGGCACCTTGGTGACACATATCTGCCATCAATAATGGCCCCTTGTGCCTTCTCACAATAGACAGTAAAAGTCATAAACATGTTAGGTATTTGGCCGATTTATCAAATTATCCTTGATTCCACCACTAGAGCTCATGATAGAAAAATGAGAGAATCACTAGTGGCATGAGTTCTCACCTGATATTAAGTGCTCAGTGGCAGCACAAGCCCTTACTGAAGCCCTTTACTGAAATATCCTTTAACCCCTACGAGACTCGGCCTCTTTTGGCCTTAAGGACGCGGTCCCATTTTTCAAATTTGCCCTGTGTCACTATAAGTGGTTTTAGCTTTGGAACGATATAAGATATCCAGGGGATTTTGAGATTGTTTTCTCATGACACATTGTACTTCAAATTAGTTTAAGAATTTGGATGATATCTTTTGTGTTTAGTTATGAAAAAAACTAAATTTGGCAAAAATTTTAAAAAATTCTTTATTTTCAAAGTTCTAAATTCTCTACTTTTGAAGCAGATAGTCATAGCACCCAGATAAATTCATTACTTGCATTTCCTAAATGTCTGCTTTATGTTGGCATGATTTTTTAAGATTCTACATATTTTACTAGAATGTTATAAGGCTCAGATTTTGGGTGCCATTTTTCAAATTTTTGGGAAAATCACCAAAACTAATATTTAGATGGACCTGCTGAACTTTTAATTGACTGTGAGAGGCCTAAATAATAGCTAGAATTGTGAATGACCCCATTATGGAAACTACACCCCTCAATGTACGAAAAACCACTTTTAAGGAGTTTGTTAACCCTTAAGTGTTTTATAGTGGTTAAAACAAAATGGAGGTGTGGTCTACAAATTGTAATATTATTGGACAATACATTCATTTTGGGTGGAAAATTAAACATTTGAAATGGATTAAATGAAAAAAGGCTTCATAAAGTTTCATACCCAATTTCTCCTGAGTACACTTATATGTGGTGGTTACCTGCTGTATGGGCGCACGGCCGGGCATAGAAGGGAAGGAGGCGCCATGCAGATCAGGTTTTCTATGTCACATTGTACAGGCTATAATTTATTTTTTGCCACATGAGATGCACTTTTCCTCTACATAATTTTGGGGCAACTATAGCTAATTGGTGAGATTTTATTAACTCTTTGTTGGTGAAGGAAATGAAAATCATCAATTTTTAGGAACATTTCTTTGTGTTTTTTTTTTTTGCCCGTTTACCATACCGTAAAAATAGTATATTATTTTTATTCTATGGGTCACCATGATTACGAAAAGACCTCATTTATATAGTTTTTTTTTAATTTTTTTCCCCATTTTTACTGAATAGAAAGTAATGTGCCAAAAATGTTAATTTTAGCATCACCGACTTTCATATGCATAACTTTTTTTATTTTTCGGCTTACAAATCTGGTTAAGGGCTGATTTTTTGAAAGAAGAGTTGTTCTCTAAAATGGTCTCATTTTAGAGTGCGTAGCTTTTTTAAATCACTTTTTAGAGCCTTTTTTTAAAGGTATTAATTAAAAATTATCTTTTTTCGGAACGTTTTTTGCATTTTTTTACCCCTGGAGTTTACCGTGCAGGTCCAGTAACGATTCTGTTTTATTATATAGATTGTTATGGACGCGGCAATACCAAATATGTGGCGGGTTTTTGTGTGTTTGAGTTTTTTATAGTTTATTTAGTGTTTTTATGGGAAAGTGACATTTTAGGGGCTTATATTTTAATGTATTTATTTTGTATTTATTCTAATGTGTTAACTTGTGTTTTTCACTTTGTTTTACTTATACATAGTTGAACTTTAACCAGCGATGCTCTGATCGTTGGTTCAAGTCCAATACACTGCTCTATTATACTTCTTCATTGTAGAGCAGTGTAAACTGTCTGACAGTTTACAGTCAGACCCGGAAGGGATTTTACTGGCAGCCCCGGAGCATTATGCGGACATCGGGGCTGTCCAGAATAGTATTGGATCCCCCAGTAAACGGCACGGGGGATCCGATCCATAGCAAAATCACCCTTACACACTACGGTCATGCATGACCGCGGCGTGTAAGGGGTTAACACCCGCGATCGGAGCCGGTTCCGATCGCAGGTGTTACAGCGCACTGTCAGCTGTACTGCTGCTTCTGGTACTGGCTCTGCTTGTGAGCCAGTGCCAGAAGCAGGACGTTATAATGCGTCCTGGTGCTCTAAGTATCTAGCCACCGGGACGTACTATAACGTCCAGGTGCGCCTAGGGGTTAATAGCATCCAAAACTCAAATTTCCACTTTATTTAGGGCATTTTAACTGCAGCTTGTCTCTTTCACTGAAACATAATACCATATGAGGATCTAGATGTAATTAGTACTGTCACTGGCACTGCACTTTAGAATCCAGTAAACAAGGACACTGCAATTAAGAAAGGACCCAGTTAGAGATGGGCGAATCGATTCTAATGAAATGGAATTCTTTTAGGATTTCAGGGAAACTTTGGTTCGACACAAATCTGAAGCTTACGGTGATTTGTGGGAACTTATTTTTTTGTTTCCCCTTTATTAGCAAAATGGCAGCAAGCACAACATGTTACATGGGGTAGAGAACTCTGGGAAGAATAAAGGAACACCCTCGAGAACATGTGCAGACATGTAAGCCAATCAGCGACCGGCAGGCTTATGTGATGTCACAGCCCTATAAAAACAGACGTCCATTTGCAATCCCGTCATTCCCACTGCATGTGCTGTCTGTAGCGTCTAGCTGCTTGTACCTAGTAGCTTATGAAGTGATTTCGTCCATGGTGTTCGTTTTGGGGAATCTGTATACCCCAAATTTCAATTCTTTTTTGTTGCTAAAGTAGATATCAAGAAATCCGTGTCAAATCCACATAGTTGGTGGAGTGATTTTTTTCTTAAAGTCCAGGGTGTCTACTTTTGGGGTTCTGTATTTCCCAAATTTCAATTCTTTTTTGTTGCTAAAGTTGATATCAAGAAATCCGTTCCAAATCAACAAAGTTGATGGAGTGTCTTTTGTTGTGACCTCCTGCTGCTCCTGCTGCCTCCCAACTACACTTTGTCACTGTGCCACTCTGTGGCCTACCATGTTGCTGCCACCTCCAGAATTTGTAATTGTGCCACTCTCTGACCTCCTGCTGCCACAACCTCCACAATCTGTCATTGTGCCACATTGTGGTCTACCATGTTGCTGCCACCACCAGAATTTGTCATTGTGCCACTCTGTGGCCTACTCATGCTGCTGCCAACTGACCGCTGTTTCCCTGGAACATCCTGTGATTTCCATGATGCTGTTTTCACCCTCCACCACTCTATGATGTTGCCACTATGTTTGGTTTTCCCCTTCATGTCAGAAGAAATGAAAAGCTTCAGGATTGATAGCCAGAAGCAGGATTGGATACAGAACACAGAGGACATGCAAATATCCCATTTACTGGCCATCTCTGTTTTGGATCAACTCCTGTTTGTGTTTGGCTTAAACAATACTGATTATTGACCGATTGAAACTGACACATGAAAAGAGGGGAAAAATGTTCAGTGACGTCAATGCAAAATTACTGCCGACACCCTCTCCAGTCTTTTGGGGGTTTCTATATGTATCAGCATTTAATAGAACAGAAGAGTGCTCTCTTTGATGTTATCAAAGTTCGCAGTGTAAAAGCAAACCCCATGAAAACACCATGTAAATGTAAAACAAAATATAAACCCCATGTAAATGTAAACACATTGTAAAAGCAAATGTGACAGAAGCGCAATATAAAAGTAAACGCAAACATGACACAAGTGCAATGTAAATAGCATGTAATTGTTAATCCAAATGCAAGTAGTGTAGATTTGTACCGTGTTAGCGTGGAGAGCAGAAGAAGAGTAAAGAAATCAGGCGATACCTTTTTGAGGCTGAGTATATTTGATGGTGAGCTTTCGAGAATTCTAGTTCTCTTCGTCAGACATGATGTTATACATGAAACAGAAAATTCCCAGCATTTTATACACACTAAACAGTGATCATCAAAGGATATATATAAAAAAAAACTCTAAAACAACAGATTGATAAATACAGGGACATCTTATTTACGACAGGATGGCAATAAAAACATTAAAAACCTGTGAGGTAAGACACAAGAGCCCTGGTTCTTATCTGCTTGTGGCCTCCAGGTCAGAGGTAGGAGGTCATGAAGCTGGCATGAATGTTAAGACCACTTTGTAAGGTGTTGAATCTCCTCATTAATGTATACTCCCATTCTTTCCTTTTCCTCTGTGTCTTAAAATGTCCCATTTAAATAGTAATCTGCAAGTCTTCCATAGTGTGGTCCTCTCTGGAGAAATGTGCAGCCACTGGGCGTTCTTTCCTTTCATTTTTAATATCAGATCTGTGTGAGTTCATACGTTGATGGAGTCTCTGACCTGTTTCCCCAACATAAAGGCCTGTGGTTGGACACTGTTGACACATAATAATGTACACCACATAAGAGGACCTCCAGGAAAAGGTTCCCTTGATCTGATGTACCTGCTATGATTGAGGTACAGGTACCTGGTCACCTGTGTGAATGTGCCAACACGTTTTACACCTGCTTTGCAGGCAGGGTGAGTTACTATTTTCTGATGGCGGTCTCAGGGCAATCTGGACAACCAGTTGTTTTAGGTTTGGTGGTTGCCGGAAGGACAGGAGAGGAGGGACTGGAAATATTTCTTTTAGTCTTGTATGTTTATGCAGAATTGGTTGGAGTTCCTTGGCAATGTGACGTAGCATCTCCAGTTGTGGGCTGTAAGTGACTAATAGAGGTACTCTGGCCTCCTGTTGGGTGTCCTTATATGTGAGTAAATTATCTCTGTTGATGACTGCGGCTTTACTTATTTGGTTATCAGTCACTTTTGGTCTGTAGATAATGGGACCAATAGGGAACGGAAAGAATGGGAGTATAAATTAATCAGGAGATTCAACACCTTACAAAGTGGTCTTAACATTCATGCCAGCTTCTTGACCTCCTATTTCTGGTTTTTAATGTTTTTATTGCCGTTCTGTCGTAAATAAGATTTCCCTGTATTTATCAATCTGTTGTTTTAGAGGTTTTTTTTATATATCATTTAATGATCACTGTTTAGTGTGTATAAAATGCTGTGAATTTTCTGTTTCATGCATAACATCATGTCTGACGAAGAGAACTAGTATTCTTTAAAGCTCACCATCAAATATACCGTATATTCCGGCGTATAAGACGACTTTTGAAGACAGAAAAATCTTCTGTCATCTCTGGGGTCGTCTTATATGCCGGTAATCCCGACTGCCCGCCGTTTATTCACGGCAGCGGTCGGGTCGCGCTGCATGGAGAGGGCTCACTGGCATATTGCAGCAAAGGCTTACCGGTAACACCCGCGATCGGTGCTAGCATATGGTAGGATCGATCAGACAACCTAAGGTTAAAGTACCCTAGGGAGTCTGAAAAACAGTATAAATAAAAATTTAAAAAAGTTTAAAAAAAAATTATAATAAAAAAACCTAAAATTTCAAATCACCCCTCTTTCCCTAGAACTGACATAATTAAACAGTAAAAATCATAAACACATCAGGTATCGACGCGTCCGAAAATGCCCGATCTATCAAAATATGATAACGGTTTTTCAATGCGTTTAACCCCGTAACGGAAAATAGCGCCCAAAGTCGAAAATGGCACTTTTTTGCCATTTTAAAAAATATAAAAAAATCTATAAAAAGTGATCAAAAGGTCGTACAGTCCTAAAAATGATATAATTGAAAATATTATCAAATTTTGCAAAAAATGACACCACCCACAGCTCCGTACACCAAAGTATAAAAAAGTTATTAGCGCCAGAAGTTGGCAAAATCAAAAAAATAATTTTTGTACAGGAAGTTTTCATTTTTGTAAATGTATGAAAACATTATAAAACCTATACAAATTTGGTATCCACGTAATCGTACCAACCCAAAGAATAAAGTAGACATGTCATTTGGGGCGCTCAGTGAAAGACGTAATATCCAAGCCCACAAGAAAATGGCGCAAATGCGTTTTTTCACCATTTTCATTGCATTTGGAATTTTTTTTCACGCTTCTGAGTACATGGCATGGAATATTTAATAAAATAAAAATTTAAGGTACAGTATGGTAACATTTACAGTGAAATGGACGATGGTAATGTTGTTGTTGTATGCCTTATGTTTATGAGCGACAGTTTTCCTGCTATATACCTGCATGTCATAAGAATTTAAATTAAAAAAAGGACCATGTTAAATTCAAATCTGTTTTTTTTTTAATTTTTACCGGTGTTTTGTATGCGTTGGAAAAGGGGTAGTCTTATACGGCGAATATATCTTAAACTCTATATTTTAAACAGGAAAGTAGGGGGGTCGTCTTATACACCAGGCCGTCTTATACGCCGGAATATACGGTACTCAATGCAAATGCAACACATTTAATACATTTATATCACTTTTTTGTTTACTACAATTTTGTGGTAACATTGCATCTGTGTTCACATCATGTTAACATCATGCTATCATATTTCCTTTCACAACATGTTTACATTCACATTGCATGCACATTCTGTTTACATTGCAATTTCGTAACACTGCATTTATGAAAGCATGGTACAAACACAATGTCAAGAGAACATTAGCGGAATCTGTGTGAACAAAACCTCTAGATGAAGAAATCACAACTCCCAACGGTTCATAGTAGCTTCTCTGATATTTCCTGCTGTGATTGGACAGTATGAGAGAAGATAAGCATAAGACATGCCTCCAACCCCAGCTCCTCGTCTTTGACAGAGCACAGATTTGAATGATCAGATACCGTGACTAATATATCCGCAACCGTGGGGGTAAATATTTTTTAAATTGCAGTTAAATCTCTGTAGCATTCTACAAAATGGTAAGGTATTACTATATGGTGCTATAAATGCAAATAGTACTAAGACTAATCCTTTAAGGTATTACTATATGATAATAATCTTTATTTATATAGCACCATCAAATTCCATAGCGCTTTACAAATCATATCAACTGCCATCTTATTTACATGGTTCAAGGTGAAAAAGACTGCAGAGAAGCCTGGGACTTGGTATATATCTGCTGTTTGCCAAAAAATAGACGGGAGATAGGACATAGGATGGATTAGTAAAGAGAGAGTTGATGTTTCATGCAGTTTGCGAGTATGAAAAGAGATATAAAGAAATGGGCTTTAAGAGCACGTTTGAAACTTTGGATGGTGGGTATTAATCTGAGAGTCCGGGGAAGGGCATTCCAGAGAATCGGAGCAACTCGGGAGAAGTCCTTGAGACGTGCATGAGAGGTTCGAATTAAGGTAGAGATTAATCTAAAATCATTGGCAGATCGAATAGTACGAGAAGGGCGATAGACTGGAACCAGAGAAGAGAGATATGGAGGTGCAGCTATTATGCTATAAATCTACATAGCACATCTTTAAGCACTAGCACTATCAATAAACAAGTTAAGTTATTGGGGTCCACCATTTAGAACTTTTGACCAATCTGAGAAGGTACACTTCTTTTCTTGATTAACAGTTGTTTAGAGCAGTTCAAAGCTCATTATATGGTAGTTGGATATTAAGATAGATTCTGGTAATGTATCTTGGCGTCCCAACCTATATGGACCCTAATACACAAAACAATCTAATCTTACAGGACCCACTTCCCTTTTCTTCCCAAACAGAAGAGAATATAAGGATTACACAATGTGGTTATTTTCTTTACTAATTACACCTGCATGATTGTTTAACCCCTATGCGCTTCTGGACAGTATAGATACTTCCCACACGGGGAAATAACGTCCCGCTTCTAGCATTGGCTCACAAACGTATATTACAGCTCACAACACCAGCGATCGGAGCCAGCTTTGAACGCGAGTGTTATCCTCTTACACGCCTGGCATGACAAAAAATAAGCCCCTAAACAGATTTGTCAGCCGAAAAAAAAAAAATATGCGTATGAAAAGACAGTGATGCTAAAATGAACAAGATTTTCTTCAAATCAGTTGTTATTCAGTTAAATTGAATAAAATACACAAACCCCCCCCCCCCACATATTTGGTATTGCTGCATCCATTACAATCTGCATAATAAAATAGAATCATTATTAGATCCACAAATTGCGCCCCTTAAAAACCAATCCCAAAAAAAGCTCCAAAAAGAGATCATTTTTAATTAACACCCTTTAAAAAATGCTCTAAAAAGTGAACAAAAAATGTTACGCACTCTAAAATGAGACTATTAAAAAGAACAATGCTTCTCACAAAAAATAAGCCCTTAACCAGATTTGTCAGCTGAAAAATAAATAAGTTTTACATATGAAAGTCAGTGATGCTAAAATTAACAGCATTTTCCTTTTGATTCAGTTAATATAGGGGGGAAAAATCTATATAAATGAGGTATTTTCGTAATTGTGGCGACCCATAGAATAAAAATAATATACTATTTTTATGGTATGGTAAAAATAAAAATACTTCCTACACATTGATGATTTTCATTTACTCCACCAACAAAGAGTTAATAAAATCTCACCAATTAGCTAAAGATGGCCCAAAATTATGTACCAGAAAAGTGCATCTCATGTATCAAAAAAATAAGCCCCTATAAGTCCACACTGTACAATTGGACGATGCAAATCTGCTGTGAATGGCACCTCCTTCCATTCTTTTACCAGCCGTGTGCCCATACAGCAGTTTACCACCACATATGGTATATATGGTATGGTATCATTGTACTCGGGAGGGTATCAATTTCTCTAGCTATTTCTCTAGCTATTATTTAGGCCTCTCATAGTCAATTAAAAGTTGAGCAGGTCCATCTAAATACTGGTTTTGGCGATTTTCCCCAAAATTTTAAAAATGGCACCTAAATTATGAGCATTCAGAACCATGTCAACATAAAGCAGACATTTAGGAAATGTAAGTTATGAATTTATTTGGGTCCTATGACTATATGCATCAAAAGTAGAAAATTTAGAACTTTAAAAATAAAGAATGTTTTCAAATTTTTGCCAAATTTCGTTTTCTTTCAAACGAAAATCAAAAGGTATCATCCAAATTTTTAAACGAATTTGAAGTAAAATGTGTCACGAGAAAACAATCTCAAAATCTACTGGATATGTTAAAGTGTTCCAAAGCTATAACCACTTACAGTGACACGGGGCAGATTTGAAAAAAGGGGCCGCGTCCTAAAGGCCAAAATAAGCGGAGCCCAGAAGGGGTTCAACGCTCTGCAATGTAGCTCCATGGCGCAGAGGTGCGGGGGGTGTATGAAGAGGGCTCACGGCTCTCTTAATACACAGGTGGGGGTTGTTGCATATTGCGGCAAACCCCCACCACTAATAACAACGGTCGGAGCTTGCAAAGCCGGCGCCATTTAAAAGACAGTGGCGTGTGGGTGCCGCCATCTTGGATCTGATTGTCGCTCCCCCTAACGTCATAGGGGGACAGTGATCTGTTGCCATGACAGCCTCGGGTCTTCATCAGACCCAAGGCTACATGGTTTCTGCAGTTTTGTTACAATGAGCCAGTGGCCAATGGTAGCAATGAAAACGTTGGCTCATTTCGCGAAAAATTACACCTAACACAGCTCTGTGCACCATAGTATGAAAAAGTTATTAGCGTCAGAAAATGGCAATAATTTTTTTCTTTTTTGTACACATTCGATTAATTTTTACAACAATAAAACCTGTATAAATTTGGTATCACCGCGATCGTACTGAACCAAAGAATAAAGTAGAAGTGTTATTTGCAATGCACGGTGAAAGTCGTAAAAACTGAGCCAACAAGAATGTGACGCGAACATGTTTTTCAGAATTTTTCCACTTTTGGAATTTTTTTCCAGCTTCCCAATACACGGCAGGGAATAATAAATAATGTGACTGAGAAGTAAAATTTGTTACGCACAAAATAAGCCCTCACACAGCTCTGTGCACAGAAAAATGAAAAATGTATTGATTTTTGAAGGTGGAGAGCAAGAAATGAGCGAAAAAACCTTAAGGGGTTAAGCAAATCATGCATGTATATCAGGGAGTCAGGAAAAATAGCCAACAGTTTAAAAAACATTCAGCTAACAGCTATCTCTTATGTAAAGCTGCCACCTGTAACAGGGCCGGCGCTATGGGTAGGCAAAGGTGGCAATTGCCCAGGGCCCCCTGAAAGGGGAGAATCTCTTCTTTCAAATGAATCTTGAATTTTGTCTCTAGGTGCTTTGGATCCAGAGATATTCAGGTATAAAGTGAGAATATCAGGAGCCATTTATATATATAAAAATCACTCCCGACGGCAGTTCAACAGTTAATAGCTCCGTTTTCCTAAAACTTAGAAACACAAATTTAGATTCACAGAAAAGAGGAGACTCTCTTCTTTCATAGGAAAAAGAAGTAAGGTTCTATGTGTCACAGAGCCAGAGATAAAGCCCCCTGAAATTAACCCCCCCAATCCAGATTCTTAGCCATCAGGCTGCAGGGAGCATTTGCTGCACACAGGAGCGGCTGCACCTCACAGATAATGGAAATATTCACTTTATACGTTACTACATTGTGAGAGGGGATAATATCAACTAATAATCAAGTTTTTAACACAAAAACACACACATGTTCTGGAATAGTTTTTATTTCCCACCATCCTCCATTACTTACACCTATGTTATGATGTTCTCACTCTCATTCTTATGAAGCGCGGAGGGTTCTGTTATTGTGCAGATAATACACTGGCGACATCTAAACGTGACTTTTATTATCTCATTAGAGAGGTTTATGGATATATAGTTATTTATTTGGATTACCATTGTGTAAGGAACAGACAATGATACATCTGTGTGAATTTTCTGCAGTTCCCTTTGCTGTAATATTTTGGTGAATATACACATGTGGGGTCTGTGTGATCTCCTCACCTCTTACTGTTTTAGGAAAGTAGATTTTCTTTATATAAGTATCTGGATTTGTACATATTTTAGAGGAAATTTGAAATGTTAATTGCCAAATGCATCGCCTGGTTGTCTGCTTTCAAAATTCTATAGGTTTTATGGCGCCTTTACTTTTTATTCTGTTTTATTGATATATTTTGCAGGTTGTGACTGTCTAAAAATGTCTAGCTGAAAAGCAGATATCTAGTTATTACAGTTTTTCTGATATTATGTGGATTTATTTATGTGAACATATAAATAAGAGGCATTTGTGAACTGTACACATGTCCATCTATTACATTTAGGAGATGTGAAGGTAAATATATTCTGTTTGGAGAACATTTTTTGCCATCAAAGTCAAATTTTAAGTATTTTTTATAAAATGTTTCAGTTTGAATCAAAATTGCATGAAGGCGCCTATGTCTATAAACTCTTTGATGCAATTTTGAAAATCGGGGAAGTGTCTGCTTTCAGAAAATATCAGTCCCTCTCCCCAATAGGCCTCACAGTCTAATCAACCTACCAGTAATTTTTTGGAGTGTGGGAGGAAACCCACGCAGACACAGAGAGAACATACGAAATCTTTGCAGATGTTGACCAGCACAGCAAGGCTGTAGAGCTAAGCACGGAGCCACGATGCTGCCCTATCATCTATCTATCTCCTATAAAATTCTCCCATATTACAGTTTGTTTTACCATGCTAAAAGGAGCCTTTTCCTGACTGTGACTGGTCATAAAATAGTTTTATTTTGGGGCCCCACTTTTAGTTTTGCCCAGGGCCCCACTTTGTCTAGAACCGGCCCTGACCTGTAAACAAATACAGAGGTGTGAGGATTATAGGAATTAAGGAGAATTATCAGAATTATTCAGAATAGCCGTTAATAGTACTTCTTAGGGGTTTTATAGTTTCATTTAGGGCACAGTGATGATGTTATATGTAGATTGTAAGATTATGGAGCTGTAAAATATATATAATAATATTTTAATACTTAAGACTATGAAATAGGTGGTCTTAAAAGTTCCTGAAGGCGTTAGAGAAACATGTTGAAGATGCAAGAAATAGTTTTGATGAATGTGGATGCCTGAGTAAGGTTGTAAACAGCATGAAATTACAATATACCTCCCTAAAGTCAACCTCTTGATCTACATGTATCTGTTCCCCAGGCCCTACCTTGTGCTTTTAATTTAAAGTACTCAGGAATGTTCTCCTGCATTGCAGGAAACAACATTCCTTTGATCAAGGTCCCATACACTTTTATTGACTTGCAGACCCTTAACCCTATATTATCAATGTCTACTTCTAAAATGTTTCCTTTTATATATTTTACAAATCCTACAGCACAAAAATGCACAACTGTGGTTAACCACTTCACATAGCTCTTTCTCCTTTTCCCAGATGTATCTAAACAGAGAATTCTCATTTTACATCTGGGAATAATAAATAAAAGCCAATAATTTTTATGCAGTGGATCTGCATATTTCCTGGATAATAAACTCTGTATTTTATGACACTGGCAAAAAAAATATTTGTAGGACCTCTATATTGAGGTGTGAAGTTGAAAGGGATGGTAAAGTGAGCAATAATAGCACTTACAATAGTTCACTATGTTACACTATAAGTTACAGTATGAGGTTATAGGATGTAATAATGTGGTTAATAGAAAAAGTCTGTATGAAACAACTATGAATAGTAATACAAAAGGAAACTAGCAAAACATTACACACCTATTGAGAATTAGCTGGAAATCAGTAAAAAAACTATTAACTTTTCAGGAATACTTGAAGTTTCTACCATCAAAATCAAGCATGATAAACCAGGGGCACTTATTCATAGATTCTGGCATCATGATTGTGGTAATCTTATATTGTTATCCATGCCTACTTCCTTCTAAATCCAACCTTTAAAATCATGCTAATGAGCCTGATGGGGTAGCCTAGCACTAGAGATGAGCGAGCACTAAAATGCTCGGGTACTCGTTATTCGAGACGAACTTTTCCCGATGCTCGAGTGCTCGTCTCGAATAACGAGCCCCATTGAAGTCAATGGGAGACTCGAGCATTTTTCAAGGGGACCAAGGGTCTGCACAGGGAAGCTTGGCCAAACACCTGGGAACCTCAGAAAAGGATGGAAACACCACGGAAATGGACAGGAAACAGCAGGGGCAGCATGCATGGATGCCTCTGAGGCTGCTTAATCGCACCATTATGCCAAAATTATGGGCAACAGCATGGCCATGACAGAGTGACCGAATGAGGCTAGATAGCATCTAAAACATCCAATAATTGACCCTGACACTATAAGGGACGGCATGCAGAGGCAGCGGCAGCAGTGGCAGGCTAGAGAGTGTCATGGCGACATACCCTAAATGGACTCAAGTTTCACCAATGGAGGTGAAATGATTTCCTATGTGATCAAAAGGTTGACGGTATATTTAGTCGATAACACAGCATGGTGGCGACATAGTGACCAAGTTCCATAACGTATCTGGTGAAACACCCGAAAAATGAGCCTGACACAGCTCTTTTGATAAGGGGACGACATGTGGAGGCAGCCACGGAGACGACTTCCATGATTAAGAGCGACAGTATGGGGCATTCATATTGCGCTGCTATGATTGCAATTTCAGGTCTCCAGCATGGCGGCGACAGATGGGCCGAGTTCCACTATGTATCTTGTGAAACACCTGAAAATTCTGCCTGACACAGCTCGTTTGATAAGGGGACGATGTATGGAGGCAGTGAACTAGTAGTAGATTAAAGGTGCTGCAGTTAAAACTATGTTAGTTGGATCTTGAGATGGAGCTGGCGCTCCGCTGCCAGGCGAGCTTTCGCCAATCCAAGCCCCTGTCTCTAGGCTACTCCCCAAACAGCACTTCTAAGAACCTTTTGTATAAGATCAAGTGTAGTAGCGTTCTTATAAGTTTAGGATATGGCGGGTGAGGGGAATGTAAACAGATGCGCAAGAAGCGCTGAAATAATATCGGTAAATGATAAAAGTTTGCCAGTATATTTTGTGGATTACACAGCAGGGTGGCGACAAAGTTAACAAGTTTGATGTGGAAGCCATGAAAACAACTCAAAATTCTGCCTGACACAGCTCGTTTGATAAGGGGACGATGTACGGAGGCAGTGAACTAGTAGTAGATTAAAGGTGCTGCAGTTAAAACTATGTTAGTTGGATCTTGAGATGGAGCTGGCGCTCCGCTGCCAGGCGAGCTTTCGCCAATCCAAGCCCCTGTCTCTAGGCTACTCCCCAAACAGCACTTCTAAGAACCTTTTGTATAAGATCAAGTGTAGTAACGTTCTTATAAGTTTAGGATATGGCGGGTGAGGGGAATGTAAACAGATGCGCAAGAAGCGCTGAAATAATATTGGTAAATGATAAAAGTTTGCCAGTATATTTTGTGGATTACACAGCAGGGTGGCGACAAAGTTAACAAGTTTGATGTGGAAGCCATGAAAACAACTAAAAATTCTGCCTGACACAGCTCGTTTGATAAGGGGACGATGTATGGAGGCAGTGAACTAGTAGTAGATTAAAGGTGCTGCAATTAAAACTATAGAAAAGAAAATAGGAGAAAAAAGGCACGTAGGGGACGGCGCCTCGGATGATAACGTTTAAACCAATCTGGATGGAGTATTTAACAGATGATATGCTCACCTTATTAACACTTGGTTTGATGCATATAAGAGCCCAACCTGGGGTCCGGAGTAAATCCAGCATATGCTAGAGGTCCAGAGTTAGGGGTTGGTCCGAGGTGATGGTCCAATACAGTATAGCAGAAGGACACTAGTCTCTCAGGCGTTTAGTAGGCAGCTCCCAAAGCTCAAAGGTAACCGGTCACCGGGGTGATGCCGGTAAAGTAAAGTCAATATACAGAAAAAAATGAGCTAAGCAGGGCGCTCAGGCAACAACCCAGAGAGGCAAAAAATTGTGTCCAACTGGTAGTTTTATTGATAAAATCAATTGATTAAGACAATATAAATATATAAATAAATAAATAAAAAGTCCCAGTTAAAACTATGTTAGTTGGATCTTGAGATGGAGCTGGCGCTCCGCTGCCAGGCGAGCTTTCGCCAATCCAAGCCCCTGTCTCTAGGCTACTCCCCAAACAGCACTTCTAAGAACCTTTTGTATAAGATCAAGTGTAGTAGCGTTCTTATAAGTTTAGGATATTGCGGGTGAGGGGAATGTAAACAGATGCGCAAGAAGCGCTGAAATAATATCGGTAAATTATAAAAATTTGCCAGTATATTTTGTGGATTACACAGCAGGGTGGCGACAAAGTTAACAAGTTTGATGTGGAAGCCATAAAAACAACCCAAAATTCTGCCTAACACAGCTCGTTTGATAAGGGGACCATGTATGGAGGCAGCTATAAGGACGACTTTTGGAGGCAGCTATGGCGATGACGTGTGGAGGTAGCAATGGAGACAACGTGTGGAGCCAGCTAAAAAGACGACATGTGGAGGCTGCTATGGAGACAATTTAATTTGGATAGTGCCTGTATGTGGCAGTCCAAAAAAGTTTTCAAACCAGAGGAGCAGGTAGGTGGTCCTCCAGAAAAATTAAATAAATTGAGTGCCTGTATGTGGCAGTCCAAAAAAGTTTTCAAACCAGAGGAGCAGGTAGGTGGTCCTCCAGAAAAATTAAATAAATTGAGTGCCTGTATGTGGCAGTCCAAAAAAGTTTTCAAACCAGAGGAGCAGGTAGGTGGTCCTCCAGAAAAATTAAATAGATTGAGTGCCTGTATGTGGCACTCCCAAAAATTGCTTAAAACAGAGGACTGGGTAGGTGGCCCTCCAGAAAAATTAAATACATAGAGTACTATAGCTAGAGCCAGAGCCAAAAAATAGCCAGTTTCCTATGCTTTAGTGTACAAAGAGGAGGAGAAGGAGGACAATGAGGAGGAGGAGTGCATACATTATTCAGGTTGAGCTTCTTTTACCTGGTGGAGAATGAAAATGCGGAGAAATCCAGGCTTTATTCATCTTGATAAGCGTCAGCCTGTCAGCGCTGTCAGTCGACAGGCGTGTACGCTTATCGGTGATGATGCCACCAGCTGCACTGAAAACCCGCTCGGACAACACGCTAGCGGCAGGGCAGGCAAGAACCTCCAAGGCGTACAGCGCCAGTTCGTGCCACATGTCCAGCTTTGAAACCCAGTAGTTGTAGGGAGCTGTGTGATCATTTAGGACAATGGTATGGTCAGCTACGTACTCCCTCACCATCTTTCTGTAAAGATCAGCCCTACTCTGCCGAGACTGGGGACAGGTGACAGTGTCTTGCTGGGGTGACATAAAACTGGCAAAGGCCTTGTAAAGCGTACCCCTGCCAGTGCTGGAAAAGCTGCCTGCTCGCCTACTCTCCCTCGCTACTTGTCCCGCAGAAGAACGCCCTCTGCCGCTAGCGCTGTCAGAAGGGAAATACTGTTTCAGCTTGTGCACCAGGGCCTGCTGGTATTCATGCATTCTCACACTCCTTTCCTCTCCAGGGATGAGAGTGGAAAGATTTTGCTTGTACCGTGGGTCCAGGAGAGTGAATACCCAGTAATCGGTGCTGGAATAAATTCTTTGAATGCGAGGGTCACGGGATAGGCAGCCTAGCATGAAATCTGCCATATGCGCCAGAGTCCCAACGCGCAAGAATTCACTCCCCTCACTGGCCTGACTGCCCATTTCCTCCTCCTCCAACTCCTCCAACTCCTCTTCTTCTGCCCATACACGCTGAACAGTGAAGGACTGAACAATGGTCCCCTCTTCTGTCTCGCCAACATTCTCCTCCTCTTCCTCCTCATCCTCCTCCACCTCCTCCGATATGCGCTGAGAAACAGACCTAAGGGTGCTTTGGCTATCAACAAGGGAATCTTCTTCCCCCGTCTCTTGTGACGAGCGCAAAGCTTCCAACTTCATGCTTACCAGAGAGTTTTTCAACAGGCCAAGCAGCGGGATGGTGAGGCTGATGATGGCGGCATCGCCACTGACCATCTGTGTTGACTCCTCAAAGTTACTCAGCACCTGACAGATATCAGACATCCACGTCCACTCCTCATTGTAGACTTGAGGAAGCTGACTGACCTGACTACCAGTTCTGGTGGAATTTGACATCTGGCAGTCTACAATCGCTCTGCGCTGCTGGTAAACTCTGCGCTGCGCTGCCCTGAGAGTGGCAGCATCTGTGCTGGACTTCCTGAAATGCGCACAGATGCGGCGCACCTTCGTGAGCAAATCAGACAGATTGGGGTATGTCTTGAGGAAACGCTGAACTATGAGATTTAACACATGGGCCAGGCATGGCACATGTGTCAGTCTGCCGAGTTGCAGAGCCGCCACCAGGTTACGGCCGTTGTCACACACAACCATGCCTGGCTTCAGGTTCAGCGGTGCCAGCCACAGATCAGTCTGCGCCGTGATGCCCTGTAATAGCTCTTGGGCGGTGTGCCTTTTATCGCCTAGGCTCAGCAGTTTGAGCACCGCCTGATGTCGCTTAGCGACGGCACTGCTGCTGTGCCTAGAGCTACCGACTGATGGCGCCATGCCCACGGATGGTAATTCGGAGGTGGAGGAGGGGTGGGAGGAAGAGGAGGCATAGTAGGCCTTTGAGACCTGGACCGAGGTAGGCCCCGCAATCCTCGGCGTCGGCAGTATATGACCAGCCCCAGGGTCAGACTCGGTCCCAGCCTCCACCAAGTTAACCCAATGTGCCGTCAGCGATATATAGTGGCCCTGCCCAGCAGCACTCGTCCACGTGTCTGTGGTCAGGTGGACCTTGTCAGAAACGGCGTTGGTCAGGGCACGGATGATGTTCTCTGACACGTGCTTGTGCAGGGCTGGGACGGCACATCGGGAAAAGTAGTGGCGGCTGGGGACCGAATACCGAGGGGCGGCCGCCGCCATGAGGTTTCGAAAGGCCTCGATCTCTACCAGCCTATAGGGCAGCATCTCCAGGCTAAGCAACTTGGAGATGTGGACGTTGGGGCTTGGGCGTGTGGGTGGGTTGCGCTATACTTCCTTTTGCGCTCCAGCGTCTGGGGTATGGAGAGCTGAATGCTGGTGGATGCTGTGGAGGATCGTGGAGGCAAAGATGGGGTTTTCGCACGGGAGGTGTTTGGGCCGTGGTCCTGGGCAGGGGGCTGACTAGCAGATGACACAGGGGAAGGAGCAGTGGTGTGCCCGGCCGGAGTTGAACGGGCTTGGTGCCATTGAGTGGGTTGTTTAGCATTCATATGCCTGCGCATACTGGTGGTAGTTAAGCTAATAGTGGTGGAACCCCTGCTGATCCTGGTTTGGCAAAGGTTGCACACCACAGTCCGTCGGTCATCCGGTGTTTCTTTAAAGAACCTCCAAACTTCTGAAAATCTAGCCCTCACCACGGTAGCTTGACTACGGGCAACATTTGGCACTGATGCAGCAGCTCTGGCCCTGCCTCTCCGTCTGGCCCCACCACTGCCTCTTCCAACCTGTTCTGCTATAGGACTCGCCTCCGTCTCAGAAGCACTGTGTTCACCCGGGCCTATCAACCCAGCTTGGGTCTGTCACCTCATCATCCTCCGATCCCTCAGTCTGCTCCCCCCTCGGACTTCCTGCCCTGACAACAACTTCACCACTGTCTGACAACCGTGTCTCCTCATCATCCGACACCTCTTTACACACTTCTTCCACTACGTCAATAATGTCATCATCACCCACAGACTGCGACCGATGGAAATCCTGGGCATCGGAAAATTGCTCAGCAGCAACCGGACAAGTGGTTTGTGACTGTGGGAAGGGTCCAGAAAACAGTTCCTCAGAGTATGCCGGTTCAAATGCCAAATTTTGCTGGGAGGGGGCAGACTGGGGGGAAGGAGGCTGAGGTGGACGAGCTGGAGGAGTGCTGATGGGTGGACTGCGTGGAAGACTGACTGGTGGACAAATGGCTAGAAGCATTGTCCGCAATCCACGATATCACCTCTTCGCACTGTTCTGGCCTCAACAGTGCTCTACCACGAGTCCCAGTAACTTGAGACATGATGAACCTAGGGAGTGTAGCTTTGCGGCGTTCCCCTGCTCCCTCATCAGCAGGTGGTGTCTCACCCCGCCCAGGACCACGGCCTCTGACCCCTGCAGTAGGTGGACGCCCACGTCCACGCCCTCGTCCTCTACCCCTAGCCCTCGGGTTAAACATTTTCAAAATTAAAGTGTAAACTTCACTTTTTTTTTTTGTGTTTTTTTTTTTTAAACAAAACGATGCTATCCTATTGCTATGGCTAGTTTCTAACCTACACTGACAGCACACAACTGGATTTTGTGCTGTGCCTGATGACTTTGAGCTATAAAAAGAAATAAAGGTAAAAAAAAAAAAATCAGCAGACTCTGCCTAATTCTAATCAAACCCCTAATACATTGTCCCACTTCGGTGTTTGAGGTGGATATGCGTGTCACTAAGAGCTAAACACAACGGTCGCAAGTCTCCCAGCAAATTCCTCACAATATGGTACTAGCTGCACTACTAATGCCAGCAAGCCCAGCCACAAGCAAACAAAAGAAAGGAAAATATAACGCTATTGTAGGCCTAAGTAAGCCGTTGGGGTTCTCCTATGGCTATTTTCTAGCCTACAGTGAAAGCACACTGCTTTGCAATATGACTTTGAGCTATAAAAAGAAATAAAGGTAAAAAAAAAATAAATCAGCAGACTCTGCCTAATTCTAATCAAACCCCTAATAAATTGTCCCACTTCGGTGTTTGAGGTGGATATGCGTGTCACTAAGAGCTAAACACAACGGTCGCAAGTCTCCCAGCAAATTCCTCACAATATGGTACTAGCTGCACTACTAATGCCAGCAAGGCCAGCCACAAGCAAACAAAAGAAAGGAAATTATAACGCTATTGTAGGCCTAAGTAAGCCGTTGGGGTTCTCCTATGGCTATTTTCTAGCCTACAGTGAAAGCACACTGCTTTGCAATATGACTTTGAGCTATAAAAAGAAATAAAGGTAAAAAAAAATAAATCAGCAGACTCTGCCTAATTCTAATCAAACCCCTAATAAATTGTCCCACTTCGGTGTTTGAGGTGGATATGCGTGTCACTAAGAGCTAAACACAACGGTCGCAAGTCTCCCAGCAAATTCCTCACAATATGGTACTAGCTGCACTACTAATGCCAGCAAGCCCAGCCACAAGCAAACAAAAAAAAGTAAAATAAAACGTTATTGTAGCCCTAAGAAGGGCTGTTGGGTTCTTGTAGAATCACTCCTGCCTAACACTATTCTAATTGAACACCCTAACGCTTTCCCTGACCAGCAGCAGCTCTCTCCCTAGCGGCATCCAGACAGAGAATGATCCGAGCAGAGCGGGCAGGGGCTAGTCTATTCCAGGGTCACCTGATCTGGCCAGCCAACCACTGCTATCGACGTGTAAGGGTACCACATCATGCTGGGTGGAGTGCAGAGTCTCCTGGCTTGTGATTGGCTCTGTTTCTGGCCGCCAAAAAGCAAAACGGCGGGAGATGCCATTTTCTCGAGCTGGCGAAATACTCGTCCGAGCAACGAGCAGTTTCGAGTACGCTAATGCTCGAACGAGCATCAAGCTCAGACGAGTATGTTCGCTCATTTCTACCTAGCACCTCTGAAATGTGTCTTTACCGACTGTTACATTGTATCACCCTTTCCCCTGCTCCCTCAGCACTTTGATAGTGCCTTGATACTGAAAAGAACACTAAATGATATATAAAGTATGGGTGTAATTATTATAGTTTGCCTCTGTTAAACTGTCACAGTATTGGTAGAATGACGGGCTTGGGAGTTTTGGAGAGAATTCAAAAAGACGCCACCACACCATCCCCGTGACGTATAGAGTGGGATACATTGTGAATCCTCTCACCATAGCATTACAACAGAGAAGAAAAATGCAGTTTAAACACAGCCTAATCTGCAGTACAATTTATTCTTCGTAGCAGCAGCATTTAATAATCCATGCTGGAAATAAATTTCAATTGCAGTAAAAAAATATGCAATTGCGCCATTTTCTTATGGGCTGTTTTATGGCTGTCATTTGCACTACAAATGATATCTATCCTTTAATCTTTAGGTCAATAAGATCATGGAGATACCAAATATTCTAACATATATGTAGGACTTTCATACTTATAGAGCTTTTTAAAGTATAATTTTTTCAGGACAGGACGATGCTTCCATCAATACCATTTTAGGGATTGTACATCCTAACGATCACTTTTTATTAACATTATTATGTGTGGCAAAATGTTTGGCACCTGTGTTGGTCAGGTGTAGCAGGGCCGAGTTGGTGAGGTGCAGCAGGGCCGAATACGTGAGGTGTAGCAGGGCTGAGTTGGTGAGGTTTAGCAGGGACCAGTTGTTTAAGTAGAGCAGGGGCGTGTTGGTGAGGTGTAGCAGGGGCGTGTAGGTGAGGTGTAGCAGGGCCGAGTTGTTGAGGGGTAGAAGGACCGAGTTGTTGAGGTGTAGCAGGGCGAGTTGGTGAGGTATAGCAGGGGTGTGTTGGTGAGGTGTAGCAGGGGCGTGTAGGTGAGGTGTAGCAGGGGCGTGTAGGTGAGGTGTAGCAGGAACTTGTTGGTGAGGTGTAGCAGGGCTGAGTTGTTGAAGTGTAACAGGGCGAGTTGGTAAGGTGTAGCAGGGCGAGTTGGTCAGGTGTAGCAGGGCCGAGTTGGTCAGGTGTAGCAGGGCCGAGTTGGTCAGGTGTAGGAGGGCCGTGTTGGGCAGGTGTAGCAGGGCCGTGTTGGTCAGATGTAGCAGGGCCGCATTGGTCAGGTGTAGCAGGGCCGCTTTGATCAGGTGTAGCAGGGCTGTGTTGGTCAGGTGTAGCAGAGGTCCTAAAATGCTGCCTCCACCAGCAGCAGGGGGCACTGTCGCCCTGAGGCGAGATTCTAAACTCGCTTCATGGTAGATGTGCAAAGTTCGGGTCCATACCGTACACAGCAGGTTTGGCAACCACAACCCTGGAGCCGATTAACGGGCTTTCGTTTGGGCTTCGGGTTTTAAGGAAAACATGGCAAACTGGTTTATTGAGGGGTATTATAATGAAGAAGCAATCAGATGATAAATTAAAGTTAAAAAAAGTCTTAAAATAATGAATGAATAAATAAATCAATAAAAAAGCCCCATAGTCCCTACAAAAACAAGCCCTAAACCTGCACTGTAGATAAAAATGAAAAGTGTTATGCTACTTGAAAGACAGCAAAGCAAAAATATAGAAATACGCCATGTGTGGACTGGCCTGACACCTCACCAGGGGGTTCTGTAATTGGGACTCAATTATTGCATATTGCATAATTATTACATCTGGAGAGGAAGTGCGGGACCGCGTTGGATACAAAATTAGCACCAGCGTATGCTATCTCTTTATGGGCACTCAAACAATTTATACATCACTACTGTTGCTACATAAATGACCTGTTTTTTATTTGAAGAGGGACATCTGAGGATGCAGCATCTTTTACAAAATATTTGAATTTGAACAATTGGGGAATATCTTTCTCTGCAGAATACTAGGAAACCTTGAAAACGTTCCTGAACCTTACACTTTATTCTAGAGACAAAGCTATTTTCACATCCACTTTTTTTTAGAAGGTGGACACAAATAGCTACCTTAACTATCAGAGTGCCCATTATAAAAAATGGAAGGATAATATTCCTTACAGCTAGTACAAACGAGTAAGGAAAAATTGTACTGATCCCCTTATATTTAAGGAACAAGCTGCGATCTTGAAAAAGCTTTCATAGAAAAAGGGTACCCACTATGAATTTTGAAAGATGCGTACCAGAGAACATGTAAACTAGCCCAACATGAATGTCTGTCCAAAAATGAGTCCCCCAGTAAGCAATGCTGTTCCTGCCCCAAAAGAAAGACTTCCCTTTAAACTTTGTGACAAGATATAATAGAAAATCTAGGGAGATTAATAATATCCCCGAAAAACCCATAATCACCTATTGGCGGGCCTCTACATTGAAAAATATTTTGACCCCCAAACCAAATAAAACAGCATCGCAATAAAAACAGCATCACACTAAAAATAAAAAAATGCGGACACAAACTGTGCCTTTGTTGTCCAAATATTAACCACAATGCTACTTGCTTCAAAACAAACGGCACACAAGAAGTATTTCCAATCAAAATAAATAGGACATGTCAATCCAGCTTTGTGATATATCTCATAGAATGTCCGTGTGGCCTACAATATATTGGTAGGACCACACAGGAGCTTCATGATCATGTCACTGGCCACAGGGATAACATTAAATAGGGATTTTTAAAACATGGTCTTTCTAAGCACTTCTTATGCAAACACCAAAAAAACGCAAAACTGAAGAAAATCAGTCCAATTGACCATATTCCAGAAAGCATACACCATCGTTTTCAAACCCTCTGTAGAAGGGAAGTATACTGGATATTTAAATTGCATACCCTAAGTCCTGACGGCCTGAACGAGATATATCGGAAACTATTGTGTAAACATTTAGATATCTTCATTGGAATTGTAAGTATGGTTATATATGGTTACCTCCACCATATCCTTATTTTTACAAACTAACTTTCATAGAAATTGAATCAGAATAACCTCTCGACATCTTACCTTTTCTGTTTGTCCTATGTGGGCCTCCGTCCTGCCCCGAGCGGGAGGTTGACGCACTGGTTCCGTAGGGCTGCGTTGCTATGCAACCTACCGCAATGTTTATCTCCTGTGACAGAGCGTCTACTTCCCCACTTCCAATCACGAGATCAGTAATGCACATGAAAACAATGTTGGGTTTTTCCTTTTATGATAACCTTTGTATATGTTGATCTGTCTAGATACTGAAGCTTTTTGGTTTATGAAATTTGGTAAAAATACATGTATTCACTACTATGAATTTGTTTTATAATTTTTTTTTGAGGTAATTGTGACATCATTTTGGTTTTATAAGTTTAAAAACTGTGATATTTTAACATGTAACACAGACCTGAAGAAGCATCCAGTATAGTGTCGCGAAACGCATTGTCTTTTATCTATAGATATTTATTATTTTATCATTTTTTTCGTTAGTAAATTGGCATGTTGCTAAGAATCTTTGAATGCCTACAAAATAATCTTTTAATCGGGTAGCGCCAGAACGTACGTCCATTTTTCAACTCTATACCTGGAGGGAACAGGAGTTCATCTTCGGTACCACGGATCACTACGATTATCTCTTTAATCCGGAGGCCATCCTGCTGGCTAGGACGAGGCAGCATCCTTTAGGCAGTAAACAGCGTTGTGCCTGCTTGCACAACATGACACATAGATATCAGTCCCTCACATTTATTTGCACCAGGAAGCGCTTTTCTGTTTTTCTTTTCTTATAAGGATAATATAACATTGTATGGGAATAGAACTTCTTGTTAGTAGTTTCTGTTGATCCAGGGAGTTATTCGGACCACGATATTAGGGGTCGGGAAGGACTTGATGGACTGATATCTTTTTCTAAACTCTTTTACTATGATACTATAAATGTTGCCCATGTACTTTTTCCAGTATATGTAATGTGGAATTCCAGCTGATTGTCACAGAGGGATTGTATTAGAGGGTAAAGCCAAAGTTTCTCTGCATTGTCAGCAGCTCCAACATGTCTACGTAATTGCCCAGGAAGCTTTGCACCACTAAGATGAGGACATGGACCATAGCATGGGATGTGTGTGTTAACTTGGCTTGGAAACAAATAGTTTTGTTTTTTCTAAAATGTTTCTGTTTTTTTAAAAGTTTGTTTATGTCATTTACTTCAGTTGATCCAGGGAGTAACTCAGGGGTTGGAAGGGAATTTTTCCCAGACAGATTTCGAGCAAGGTCTGCTGCTTTTTCCCCATGGCTGTGCTGAAACTGGTGGTGCCAGCCCGACATGGATGCAGGAGAAGAGGAAGCTTATTTTCTCTACAACCTGTTTGTGCAAGGCAAGGATGGCCTGCCTGGAAAAGTTGTAAAGTCTATGTCATATTGTACGAAAGTCACCAAATTTAGAAGCTGTCCAGAATGGTATCTTTCCAAAGGCCAGCAACTTTGAAACTGTACCAGTCACAACCAGAGCTCATGTGTTAGTTGTGCCACACATCTGCTTTTTCCCCATTGTTTGGGAGTATAGAAACCTTAATGCTTCCCTGGGAAAGGCTTGGTTATTGTTGTGATGTCACATCCTTCCTTCGCAGGGAGAGAGGTGGCCTTCTCACCAGAGTAGCAGAGGCAGCCTCCGTTTTTTCCATGTTTTTTTGGGATGTGTCATCCACTGCAGCTCATGTTTTGTATGTTGGGGAACTGGTCATACACATAGGGGCATATTGTTCTTAGTTGCACATGCCCCCCTTTAAAATATTCATGAGCATTGGTAAAATGAAAGCTGAGCTGTGATTGGTTACCATGGACAACTAGAAATATTCTGACTTTCAGACAGCTTGATAAATCTGCCCCATAGTGCTCAGAATGTAACTCATGATGATACATGATGACAACAGCAACCCGAGTAGTCTAAATGATACATTTATCACGGTAGTCATTAAAAATACAGTTTAGCATCATCTCCAGACAAATTTGTCATTATATGTGTCTCTTTTCTCACAAAGGAAAATATTTCTTCCATTCATTTCAGCCTGGGTTAAGACCCCAGGCTTAAAAGATCAATTATTCAAAAGTTAAAGGAAGTTAAATCAGGAACATACATATACAGACAAATACATGCTCCTATAGTAACTGTAAGGTTCACCTGCTAACAGCTAGCATACAGACAAACACAGGGTAACACGGCTAAACAGTAATTTACCACTCTAAAGATATTGGAAAGAATATTGTCACAAGGAGACTTATTAAATGACAGTTTATTATGCAAGGTTACTTTGCTTATAGATTACAAAAATGAATAAACAGACATACATATAATGAAAAACCGTAAAATAAAAAGGGATAAAATAAAGAAAAACATACCACTTACTGATTACCCAAGAGATCCCAGAGGAGAACCTATAAAACCCTGGACATTTCTAGAAAGTTTCTCCAATGCAAAGTCACACCTATGACAAGATGTGGGGTTGGGGACATATTTCCTAGTTATGTCATATCTTCTCCCAGGAGTTTCTTAAGGAGAAGATATGCCCAGAATAAATTTACAATATTCTCCAACAGGAATTTACAAATCTAGCAATACTGAACATCATACTGAAACTTTGATCCAATTTTCTAATACCTAATTTCCTCACTCAGAACACCTTAGACGTATCTAAGAATGCTGATAATTGATTTATCACCAAGAAGTTGAAAACTATGAATTATGACAAGGCTGACTATAAAGTATAGTTTTGAAATAATCCTAGACATGAGAAGGTGACACCATGTCTACATTAATTAACATTTTCTATTCATGGGGCAGAGGAAACACAGAGGGTCAGAGAACAACAAGGAGGAGGTGCACCATCACCCATAACTCAGCACATCAAGACAACCCAAAAAACAGTTGTAACAGGAATAAGAAAAAATTGTCTGCAGTTACACTTCGATAATATACCTGTTTGGATATACATATAACAAGGAGGAGCAAAACTTAGGAAAAAACCTACAGTTCATCATAACAATTTATCTCTGACTTGGTTGTCTATGTTCAATTCCATTTTTGTTTTATCTGCATTGATCACGTGTTCTTGTTTGTTGTTCTTCTTCTTCAATGTTTGTTGTTGTATTTTTTTTTTGTTTGTCTCATAATAGTGGGGTTTATTTGCATTTGTCGCAAAATGTTCTTTTTTTTGACGCACATGTCCTTTGATGTCTTGATAAATTTGGTAGTGGTTTTTTCTCCTATTTCTATGCCAGGGGGTGACTGGAGTTATTTTGCGCCAAAACTTGCACCTAAACGAAAATTAAGAGATGCATTGATAGTTAACAAATTAGGTAAAGAGCACAAGTAAAACATCAATTTTATTCTAGTACTACGTTCTCCTTTCTAAAAGACATTTACTTCTAATAATATTTTGTAAAATATGCCTCATTACATTGCTATTTTTTAACTGATCAATTTCTATTGATTTTATAATAAACATACAATTGAGAAAATATAAGGAAAAGCAAAAATTAATAACATAATTACACAATGCTATCGCTGTTCACTGCTCCATTGGAGTTCTGCACACACGCAGTAGCTCCGGCATCAGTGGTGACAGGAGCTCTGCTATATGTGTGTGCCTCGCCACTGATTCTGGAGGTCCTGCACATAAAAAATGTTTGTCAAGGTATACCCTTGATGAAGCGTCCTAAGCGAAACACGTGTCGGGGATCGGCTTCTTTTGGTCTGTATACATATACTTTAATACTGCCCTCTTGCTCAGCCTTGTTTGATTTCTGTTGATATATACTAGGGAATTTGGCTATTGAATTCAGTGAGTCTCCAAATATATTTTAACCTTATGTGGGCCCTTTATATTCTATGTGTATTTCTACTTTTTTATGTGTTTTTTTTAGATTTTCTATCTAATAAACATATGCTTTTACTGACAATGTATGCATCTTGGGCTGTCTTGGATTGCCTGTGTGTCTTGTGCTGTCTTGGATTTCTTTGGATAGGCCAGTATTTTATTGTATGGACAGGTTGTGTTAACCTGTGCTATAGCTTCATTGCCATGGGGAACTTCTAGTGATTTCCAATATCTCTTATTAGCAGCTTTTGTTGCCATAAAAATAACCCAAACTTTATAAATAACATTTCCCAAATGTCTGCTTTATATTGGCATGCTTTTTCATGCATCCTTCCTTGCAGGTTTTTTGTATTTCATACTATCGTTTGTTACGGACGTGGTGATACCCAACATGTAGTGTTTTGTGTACAAAGTTATTCTGAGCGAAGTTCCAAAATCGCTTTCTTCCACTGCTTTTTCCTTTTAATCAATCGATTTTGATATACAGGCGGTCCCCGGGTTAAGTAGAAGATAGGTTCTGCAGGTTTGTTCTTAAGTTGAATTTGTATGTAAGTGGGAACTGTATACTTTATAATTGTAGCTCCAGGCAAAATTTTTTGGGTCCCTATGACTATTGGATTTTAAAAATGCAGGGTTGTCATAAGAACCAGGATTAACAATAAACCTTAGTTGCAGACACCTTTAATAACTGTTATAGCTGTTTATTGTAGCCTAGGGCTAAAGTTCAGTAAATTACCAAAATCCAGAGGGCCGTTTGTAACTAGGGGTCATTTGTAAGTCAGGTGTTCTTAAGTAGGGGACCGCCTGTAGTAGTTATCCCTTCTCCTCCAGTACAAATTCCTGAATCCTCCGATTTGAATAAATCACTTTTCAGCCGGCTATTGCTGCGTTTCTTTGTATATCCTCCTTTGCGGTAATGTGAAGCTGGCGTCCCATTTGGAAATTTTACATTCACATGTTTAATGATCGTTTGTGAAGATATTTATATTGAATAAATCCTGAGTGGCAAGAATATTCTACGTTATCTGCATGTGAATTTCTTCCAGCAATCCGCTAGAACGAAGGAGGATACACAAAGAAACGCAGCAATAGCCGGCTGAATGACGGTTTACAGGCAGTCGCCGGGTTGCATACAAGATAGGGTCTGTAGGTTTCTTCTTAAGTTGAATTTGTATGTAAGTCGGAACTGTATATTTTATCATTGTAATCCCAGCCAGAACTTTTTTCGTCTCTGTGACAATTGGATTTTAAAAATGTTGGGTTGTCATAAGAATCAGGATTAACAATAAAGCTTCATTACAGACTCCTTTGATAACTGTTACAGCTGTTTATTGTAGCCTAGGACTAAAGTACAATAAATTACCAATATCCAGAGGTCCGTTTGTAACTAGGGGTCGTATGTAAGTCGAGTGTTCTTAAGTAGGGGACCGTCTGTATTCTAATCGGAGGATTAGAATTTGTACTGGAGGAGAAGTGATAACTACTATATCGAAATCAATTGATTAAAAGGAAAAAGCAGAATAACTTCACATGCTTTAATTGTTGGACTTATGTTGGATCAGTCCTGTGGCTGTGTGCAGCTCCTGGAGATAAGTGTGCAACACATATGGGCTTATTTACTAAGGGTCCCGCAGCCGCATTTCGGCAGGTTTTCTCACATTTTTAGGGATTGTGGCGCTTGGACAGGTATTTAGCAGGGAGGAGGGCCGCCGGACGATCCGACGGATTCGGACAAACCGTGGGATTGAACTTAAAAATTCTGTCGCAAGACATACACTTACATACACCGGGAGGAAGATGGTGAACTCCGACAGAAGTGATCGGGGAAGCGACACATTTAGGAAATCGGGCGCACTATCTAAGTGAATCGTTATAGTTTTATTGCAAGTAGTGTTTTGTGGTGATTTTCACTTTTTTATGTAAAATTTGATTTTTATATTTAAAGAGGCATTAGGGTATCTTTATTCATTTATTTTAGTATAAAAAAAAGTTAAATTAAAGAAATTGTAAATACAAAAATACTTTGTCCCAGTGTTTACATCAATTGGTCATTGTAATATACTGCAGTACTAATGTATTGCAGCATATTACATAGTCAGCCTATGCATTCTTCATAGGCTGACGGGCACTGTGTAAGATTCTGCTGAAAGCACGACCTAACAGACACCTACTGCCGGCAGTCCTGGAGACCTTCATAGGACCCCAGGGCTGCCATGGAAGCAATCAGTGCTTTATGGCTTTGGGGACTTTTTATTGTGTTTTGAATTTCTGTTAGGGCGAAAGGGATGTCTGTTTGTTGTAAGTGGTCTGGGGTGATTTGAGGTAGGTTTAGATTTGTTAGGAAATTTTCTGTATATTTGGTGAGGGTGTCAGAGGATAAATTGTATAATTTTTGGTAGTAGTCCTTGAAGGCATTAGCCTTCAAAGTGTTTTAAGTGGGGTATTCTTTATTTTAGTGTCTTTTGTTTAAGGGTGCATGCACACTTCAGGTGCGCTGGAGAGGAGGAGAAGCGAGCGCTGCTCACCCCTCCCCTCTCCATAGAGAATAATGGTGCACAGCTCTTCTTATGCCCAAAGAGCACTCTCTATCTTTTTTGGGAGTAAGGTATGGTGAGCATACGCTGTGCTCACCGTACGGAGGTCGGGCGTTATAAACAACTATGGAGGACTTATATGCGTCTGTAAATTTGTCCCCCATATGGGCCCTTAGTCTATTGGTTAGTAGGGCTGCTGCGGTTTGGTCTTGTGAGTAGTATTTGGTTTTTGGAAAGTGTATATCTTTTTTGTATTTATCTAACAAATTCGCAGGTGGTCTTTGGTCTTCTAGTTCTACTGTGGTAGCATATGAGTATTTGGCTTTGTTTAGAGTTTCTAATTGGTTTATTTTTGGGTTATTTCGTTTATCTCTTTATTTTTTGCTTTTTTGGCTTTGCTACAGATTTATTATTTCTTCTGTAACTTGCCCTTTGTGGGTAATCCATACAGAGGAAAATTTAACTCCTCTGCTGTCATTACATTTAAAGAATGCAGTTATTGCTGCTTTAAGTAGAAGCATGTTGCATTACTATATTTTCATATCTGTCTTCCAGATTTAGGCGTTATATTTGGATGAGTCTCAGAGAGAGTGAGAAATACTGGTGCATGGCCAGACCAATTTATAACTCCAATGGAAGTGCGTTCGATATTGTCTGAGAAGGAGTGCTCTTGCCAGAACATGCATTTTCTTGTCCGAATGTTATGTCTGTGGGAAAAAAGGTATAGTCCTTTCTAAGGTGTGTGGTGGACTCTCCATATGTCAAAGAGGACGTTGTTCCACAGTGTTGTGTACAGTGAGTATGGTTTTTGGTTGTGATGTAGAGTAACTTTCTGGTTGTACTGTGGCATTAAAAATTTCCACATAAAAGGGGTGTACTTTGTACTTTACAAATTTTAGTTAGTCTTGTTTTAAAATCTGTGTTGTCTTTTGTTGGGAGCGTATATGTTGACTAGAGTGAGTAGTGTGTTGTTAACTTCACAGATAGTGATAATGTATCTGCTTTGAGGATGGTATTGATAAGCTTGACCTGTAGTCTCACGCTGATCGCTGATTTTTCGGGGTTGAGCTCACTCATGTGGGTGTCCTGTAAGCAGCACATTTTATTGCACTTATTTTCTTGCCATATTAGGGACCTTTTATTAGGGCTATTCAGACCTTGGACATTTATGCGTTTAGTTGTTTTTTGAACCACCATCTGCCACCTGGGGTTGGGGGCAGGCATAACATGAGGAGAACAAGAAACAGTATTTTAGTTGTACAACCAAATATAAAAATACTGTAATAGACAGATACACATAACTCGCTGTGGATGAATAACCTCCGCAATCTTGTGGGTTGGAGTTTCAAGAAGAGTAAATTATTAGGCCTACTGAAACTTGTTCAAGCCAAGAAGTAGAAAATTTAAAAAAAGTGAAAAGAAAAAAGATTAAGTCATTTTATAATATGATTAAATAAATACAATAAAAGTCCCATAAGCTCCCCAGTTACACATAAAATGCAAATAAAGTATATAAAACACAAAAAAACATACATATCTGATATCACCGCGTCCATATTAATAGGTACAAATCTAAATATTGAACCTGCTCGGTGAACGACGTAAAAAAAAAAAAACACGGAAAACTAACGTAATATACAATTTTCCATCAAACACCATCACAAAAAATGTTCTAAAAAGTGTTCAAAAAAAACCATTCCCTAATATAATATGACTGAAAAGAACAACTCTTTTCGCAAAAAATAAGGCCTCCACCAGATCTGACAACAGAAAATACAGAAGTTATGGCCCTGAAAAATTGATAGTAAAAACAATTCGATTTCTCCAATATTGGTTTTGCTCAGTAAAATTGAGCAAAGAAAAACTATATAAATGAGGTATCACCGCAATCGTAGTGAACCAGAGAATAAAGATATAATATTATTTTTTCGTTATGGTGAGAGGGGGGGGAATGCTAAAAATCCTAAATAAAAATTGATGATTTTGTTTGTGTCCCCCTTGAAATAGTTAATAAAATCTCATGAATAAGCTATAGACCCCCAAAATAAATTATCTATACATTGTATCTCATCCTGTAAATAATAAGCCCTCAAAAGTTCACATTACCAAAAAGAATGTGACAATACAAATCTGCTGTGAATGGCGCGGCTTCTATTCTGTGCCCGTCCGTGCGCCCGTACAAAAGTTTACCACCACATATGGGCTATCGCTACACTGGGGAGAAATTGGGCCTCAAATGTTGCAGAGTGTTTCATTAATTAATTTATTATGAAACTGTCAGATTTGGCCTAAATGAATGTATTTTCCAAAAAAAATCTAAAGTTTCTAAATCGCAGGTCCATATTATTTTAACCCATGTGAAACACTTAAAGGGTTAATAGACTTAATAGAAGTTGTTCTACATACGTTGAGGGGTGAATTTTTTATAATTATAATTTATGGGATTTTACTATTATTTAGGCCTTTCAAAGTCACTTGAAATCTGAGTTGTCCCTCAAAATGTGAGTTTTGGCAATTTTCATGAAAATGAGAAAAATGGCACCTAAAGTTCTGCGCCTCATAACACCCTAGAAAAACTGAGAGGATGCATAAAATATCATCTCAGCATAAAGCAGACATTCCGTAAATGTTAGTTATCAAGCTTTTTTGGTAGTTTTACTTCCTGTTTTGAAAGCGGAACATTTCAAACTTGGAAACTGAAGAATTTTTACAAACTTTTGCAAAATTTCCACTTTTTTTCAGAACGAAACGCAAAACTTATCACTTAAATTTTACAACTAACATGAAGTACAATGTGTCACGAGAAAATACTCTCAAAATCAGCAGGATATGTTAAAGCGTTCCGAATTTATAAACAATTATTGTGTATGTTTGTAAGGGAGGGAGGGAAAGACACCAAAAGAGAGAGGTTAAAAATTTTAGTGAGGTATGAGACTGCTGCAGAAAATGACTTGGGGGAATAAGGTCTCTGATACAGTTGGTTGGGCAAGCTGGAGAGAGGAGCCTGGATACTTCTTCTTTCAATGGTTTAAAGGAAGAGAATGAACAGGTTGAGGTCCCAGAAGTAAAGAGATTCATGGAACTAATGGAGTTAGAAATTTCTTGTCAGATACAGTTAATTTTGTCTTTTAGATAGGCCCCATGTGTAATGTGGATCCAGCTTCCCCAAGCTCCTGAATGTTATAATTGTGTTATCAGCAAAACTCAACTCAAGGATTAAACAAGATATTATTTTGCATCAGTGTAGCTACAACATTCTCAAGTTATGTTTGGTTCGTAATGCATGAAATCAAATAGTACATTTTCTTTAAAGAGGAAGTTAGTGATAGATGCTGTGAGGCAGAAGGGGATATCTGGTTGTTAATAGAGATGTTAAAGTCTCTCATGATGAGGGTTGGTATCTCACAGAATACAAAGTTGGTCAAGAACTGGACAAAGTTGGTGAGCTAGGAGGATGGTAAACCACAGCTACTCACTGGATAGAAAAACCTGAGGATGTGGACCTCATAAGAAGATAAAATGAGACAGGGTACAGGAATGAGATGAAAAGTGTAGAGTTAGAAGTATGCTAACACCTCCTCCCTGCCTATTCTCCAGTATAAGAGAAGTGAGAGAAATAGGACAGAGCAGTATCAAAGGCATTGTCATCTTCCTGGATCCATATTTCTGTGATTGCCAGCAGGTCCAAAAATTTGGTATGAAATAAATCTTTCCAGTTTATTGCGCTCTGAGTGGGATTTCCAGCGGCCACTTTAAAAGGTTTTATGGGGTAGGAGAGTGAGAAAATATGAATATCTAGATCTCTGTCTAGTTTCATGTTCCTAGCTGGGGAAGTTAGTTAGGTTTAGTCCACATGCTATGAAAAATTTTTCCATGATAGTGGTAATCCAAAGAATACAGGGTATATATGTTTTGGATTTATAATGGTCAGGGTAGTACAAAAAGCTTGCCCATTTTCCTATCAAAAAATAGGAAAGGGAATAGGAAGGGAATACACAGCTAAATTTCAGATGCCACTATCTTGTCCACTAAAATACCTAGAACTACTGTATGCCTATGATATGGGAAGTGAAAAACATATTTGGGAATGTGAAGATCCAAGTCCCGACCATTTCTTTAATTGCCCATACAGTATCTCTGTGTCTGTAGCACACAATCTTAATGTGGTTTATAGAAACATGCTAATCTATAATATGATATAAAAGCATGGTTATAGGTGGAAAAGAGCCCCAGACAAGGGCGTCTAATGCGGCACTCCATCACAAGCCTCACAGCCTGACTTATCTCTTCCGCTCATTTGCATTTTATTAAAAAAGGATTGTTAAAATGGACAATTCACCCTACCTGAGGTGATAGTTTATAAGTTTAATGATGATTACAGGTTCCTGTGCTGTGCTATAGTTCTACAATATACAAACACTACAGACTACAATGAATGAGAAGTGGAAACAATATAATGAATTTAAGCTAAACAATAATATTGCTGTGTTTATGTCAAATTTAAATTAGATTGAATTTCATATGTTTTATGCCGGTGCTAATTTTATTAACTTATTATTATTTTTTTGAATTACAATCATATGTTAATGATATTTATATTTTGTTTTAGACACTGCCCTTTTTGAGAGTTACACTCAAGGCGAGATACAAGAACTTGTATCTACTCTTGTAGAGAGATACAGCCAATCAATACACTCTGGTGACGACCCCAGGAATGTTGCCAGAATGAAGAGAGCCAGAGTTCGCAAACAGCCTTGCACCATAAAGGAGCTTGAAGTGCGAGTAAGCGAGCTTGGTCTTGGATACATATCCGATGAAACTGTTCTGTTCCGCTATTGCAGTGGTAACTGTGAAGCAGCTGTTCGCAATTACGACCTTTCTCTTCAGAGCATCAGAGGCAAAAAGAAGATAAAAAAAGAGAAAGTAAGAGCCAAACCTTGTTGCCGGCCACTAGCATATGATGATGATATTTCTTTTTTGGATGCCAAAAATTATTATCATACTATCAAAGAAGTCTCAGCTAAGGATTGTGGCTGTGTTTGACATGTAACAAGGATGAAACCAAAACTGATTTATTTCTACGGAAGAAAATAATAACACTACAACCTTTAAAGGCTTTATCTCATGAAGACAGGAGATCGCCATTCTTTAATTCTACCTCATTAAATTGTGTACATTGGGATATGACTCTTTGTAAGAATAATAATTTTTTATATATGACTCTAGAACTAGGTGGTAGAGGAATTAGAGGTTTTATGTCAACAACCAGAATAACCACACGATACCTAACCATAGTTATGGCAATAAAACATGATAAAAAATCTGAGTAATCAAGTTGGCAATATATTTATTTGCATGTGGACTAGACTGATTTGAGTAGACTATTTGTAGGTTTCACTCTGTTTCTACATCACTTTCTTTTCTTTGTCAAAAGTAGGTCTCGGAAATTATGTACCAAATTTATTAAATACTTTGCACCTAGATGAAGTAGAAATCTCTGTACACCAAATGAAGTGGTCTCAGTATATCAGTGCCAAAATTTAGACTGCAGATGTAAAAACTTATGGCAATGACTAAATATGCATTTCCTTTAATGGTTGGGAGTTATAGAAACAGCAAAATGTCTTCTATAAAGGTACATAGCAGTTACAGAAACATTGTAGAAGAGTAAGCTGCCCAGTTGCACAAAAAGTTATTTAAAAATAGTCAACTCACCACCATCTTCATTAGTTGTATTCCATTATAGTGCAGGGAAAGAAGATCCATGTAGGTTTTGGTAAGCCGCACAGTTACCATAAGTTCAGGAGTTACAAAAACAGCTTAGTTCACTGGGCTACACTGTTTATTTAAAGTGTAACTCTGATGTTATAATGATTTTTACCAAATTGTGAAACAAACAGAATAATGGCCCTATTGGGTTCCTCATCATTTCCTTTCAAGAATTATGGTATTATCTGTTCTGAAGATGCTTGTCAAAATTCTTCTTCAGCAGCAGTGAAGTGGATGGAGGCTAACATTATGCTATATCAGCCCTGAAGCTTGAGTCACATTTAAGTTGCCCACAGTTCTTATAAACAGTTGTGTACTCTCATTAAGTAATTTAGCAGTAAATCTGGTGAGATTGTTACAAGTAAATCCACAGAACACGTATGCATGCAGAATGTATATAGTGACTAGCCTGGCAGATTTCATTACATGGGGGTACATGTAGCATGCAATACGTAGTAGAAAACAGCATTAAAACAGATTCATGATATCTATAATCTGTGCTTTGTGAGCACTAAGGGTTAATAGCTTCTCTGCACTGTGCTGAAAGTTCCCAGAAAGCAGGTGGGGGTTGCAGATAGTCTGTGACACAGCATGAGGTGCAGAGCAAGAAAGATTTTGTACTGGAGGTACTAATAATGAAGAGGGGAGATATTTTGACTCACTATTCTGTATAGGAGACTTCTGCATCCTCAACACTGAACACACACAGCTCTGCTACACACAATGTGAGCGCATGACTTCCCCCTTCCTCCATCCTGAGTGAGCAAGGAGCTGGCCCTCCTGTGTAACTGTATCTCTAAACAACTAGATGGAATCAGAGCAGAAATCGGCACAGCCAGGAGTCACAGCTAGTACAGACCCAGACTATACTGATAAGGGTAGCAAAGAAACTGCAGCACATAGGTAATCAAGATAATGGGGGTCATTTATTAAGGGCCCGATTCGCGTTTTCCCGACGTGTTACCCGAATATTTCCGTTTTGCGCCGCTTGTACTTAAATTGCCCCGGGATTTTGGCGCACGCGATCGGATTGTGGCGCATCGGCGCTGGCATGCGCGCGACGGAAATCGGGGGGCGTGGCCGAACGAAAACCCGACGTATTCGGAAAAACCGCCGCATTTAAAAACCGAAAATGTGTCGCATAAGGACCGCTTACCTTCACCTGGTCCAGCTCGGTGCATTCCGGCGCGATGAGTTTACTTTCAGCGCAGCAGCGCCACCTGGTGGACGGCGGAAGAACTACCTTATTAAATCCCGGCCGGACCCGAATCCAGAGCGGAGAAGCCGCCGCTGGAACGCGAATGGACCGGGTAAGTAAATTTGCCCCAATATGTTCTGCATCCTAAGAGCTATGAATTTGTGTAAAAAAAAATATTGAAAATATTGAAAATATTAGGCTGGGTTCTCATCACGTTTTATGAATGTCCTCAGCCTATCTGTCAGGAACACTCCCGACAGATACATTGAGCCTATACATTGATATATTGGTCGACTATGCTATGTAGATGTACATTTCTGTATCCAGTTGCCTCCCACTGTGCAACGTTTGCGCTCAACGGACACAATAGATGCCTATGGGGAGCAGATGCAGCTTATTGCATCCCTCCTCAAGGCATGCTGAGTGCATACATCAGCAGGAGGGGGATCCCAGGGATGTCACTGCCCATATTAGGACAATGACATCACTGGAGAAACACTCCTCCCACCGCATTCTGGGGCCCTAAGCATACAGTGGGGTACGTCTGTGCCATATGTTGTAAGGACACGTTGGAATCCCCCTGACATGTCCTTATAACGTATGGCTAATAATGTGATGTGAACCCAGCCTTACACCATACCAGCCACACCAGCCTTGACCTTTAATAATAAATCATCACCCATTATAAATCAAATTTTATTAAACAAACCTCCCAGTGATATCAGTATATTCTTCAAAATTAAAAAAAAAAAGCTCAAAATGCACAGTTCCAAATTATTATGCACAGCAGAGTTTCAAAACATTTCATAACTTGTAAAGAACTGAAATTGGTCATTTGTTGAGTTTGGATCATTAAGAGGTCACATTCAGAGAAATCAAAAGCTATTTCAAAACATCCTAACAGGCCAAGTTACATGTCAACATAGGAACCCTTCGTTGATATCACTTTCACAATTCTTGCATCCATAGAACTTGTGAGTTTTTGTAGAGTTTCTGCTTGAATTTCTTTTCATGATGTCAGAATAGCCTCCCAGAGCTGCTGTTTTGATGTGAACTGTCTCCAACCCTCATAGATCTTTTGCTTCATGATACTCCAAAGGTTCTCTATAGGGTTCAGGTCAGGTGAAGATGGTGGTGTGGTGGCACCCCTGGTCCGATACGACATGCAGTCTGGTTGGTATAATTTTTGAATATGTACATACATTTATATCTTTGATACTGTATTAATTTGAAATGACCAGACGATGATAATTAAATTGATGTCTTATGTGGTGATAGTAGATACTTTATGACTGTTTGTTGGATCATGATGTGCACCACCTTGTCTTTACGACCTTTTGTGATACTGTTTTTAATAGGTGTTTTTAAGTCATGGTGACAATGAAATTGTTTGTATACATGTATACAAAATATACATATTTTGTAGTGAATTAGTACTGATTCCAAAGTATTTTTGGTATGAAAAAGTGCATAGTCTACTTGTAGCAATTTATTTAATGATTTTTGTAGGCCTTGCTTATATAATTTAGTATCTGATTTGTAGGTATTCTGGTGAAGATGGTGGCCTCACCATGAGATTCTCTCCTTTTATTGCCATAACAGCCAATGACACAGAGGTATAGGGTGACATCTTTGAGGTTGAGTTAAGATCGAGAGAAAAGGTTGTGCTCACCATATCCAGTTGTGCTAAGGATAGGCACAATACTATTTTGGAGCTTCAGATTAATTTTTGCAGGTGCTGCCTCCAACTAGAAAATCTCCTGTAAAACGTCGCCACACTAAACAGGATATATGAGTAATGTTTATAGGGGGTGGTCTAATTGAATGGCGCACACTGAGGTACAGGTTGAGAGGTTTTTATATGTTATAAATGGTCTTTGAATCATAACGCGTTTCGGGGAAAAGAACCCCTTTCGCAAGTGGAAAAGACTGAATACAATAAAAGGAATAAAGGATGAAGTGTTTGTCCAAACACAGGAGAGAGAGCATACAAATATAGGAGTCCATATGAATAACAGAAAAAAACATACAAATACAGGGGTCTGTATTAATAACTGAAAAAAGTTGTGTGGGACAATGCATACAAAAATTCATCAACAGTTAAAATATTTCACTTTTGAGTAAGATAAAACATAACAATTACTTAGACAATATGAGCTAAAAACAATAAAAAATTGTATTGTCATTTGAAAAATTATATTTGTTACACAGAGAATTTAAAAGGCCCAAAACTAAGTGAACCGTAATGGGTATTTGATGGCATTCTATGGTGTCTGTGGTATGGTATCTATGCATTGATAAAAATGTTCGGCATCAACAAATACCAATTCATATAAGTTGATTGGAAAGTAATACATTAATTAAATGATATTTACATAGTAGTTCATATAGTATAAATAAATAAATATACATAAAACCTGATAATTATAATTGTCAAAATTATTAAATGAATAAATAAACAACAGGCTGATAGAAAAAGAGATTTGCGTAGTCAAATATTCAGGGAATTCACTTACATGCATAACAAAGTGTGTTTACCTGATGCCAAGGGTACAGAAAAAGACCTCTATTGGCATTCAGGGAGGTGTGAATCATGAGCTCAATTTATCTATATGTGATGGGGAGCGGCTCGCGCCTAAAACGGGATTCTGGCACATGAGCAGAAACGCTGTTCAAACCAAAACGATGTCGGTTCCAAACTGGGCGACAGATTGTGTTGGAAGCTGCGCGTGCACAGTGGATCGTCTTGAGGGGACGAGTTGTTAGTGCTGGCACTTTTTTCTGTTATTAATACAGACCCCTATATTTGTATGTTTTTTCTGTTATTAATACAGACTCCTATATTTGTATGCTCCCTATCCTGTTCATTTGGAAAACTCTTCACCCTTTATTCCTTTTATTGTATTCAGGCTTTTCCATTTGAGAAAGGTTTTTTTTTTCCCCGAAACGTGTTGTAATTCGAAGACCATTTATAACAAATAAAAACCTCTCAACCTGTACCTCAGTGTGCGCCATTCAATTAGACCACCCACTACAAACACTGCTTAATAATGTGGAACATCCTTCTTAAGTAGTTTTTCTTTGATTGGGTTCGCCAGGCAAGCTAATTTCAAGTATCTGAGATTGATTTCAGTGATCCAAAGAGCCTTGAGACACAATACGATCCATGAGTTCAGTGAAAAACAAAAAATGTAATCTTTATGACACTTAATAATAACTTGCATAATATTTTGGAACATAGAGTAACTTCTTTCTACCTCTACACATTACAAAAAAAGAGTAGAGCAGCAATGTTTGCTTGTTTCGGCAACTTCCAATATCCTCAGGAACCCTGTTTAAATGTATATATATTTTATTACTATAGAAGGAAGGTACTAGGTTATCAGCTTTATTTAAATTGTGTATATGTACAGTTTGGCTGTAAATGTCACAAAATGACAAAATATGATTGGTAATATTTATGAATCCAGGATAGTCCAGGATCTGGTTATGATGGAAGACTAATAAGACAGAATAAGTTGTGATCTCAATAATTCCCTCCCTAATAAAATACTCTATTTTACAATAGACTGCAAAAGTATATTACAAAAGAAATAATACAATTTAATCGTTTCCTCCTCTCTTACCAAAAGCCAGAACCTTTTTTATTTTTCCATTCACATACTGAGTATGAGGACTTGTTTTCTGGGTAAAAAATTGTGACAATGTTCCATGCAATTTAGAAAGAATATTAATTTTTTTTTATGTTTTTTTTTTTATTTTACTGTATGAAATAAAAGACACCCTCCTTATTGTTTTAGTCACTTTGGACATATCAAATTTATATAAGTCATATTATATTTTTATTCATTAAAAATAATTTAAATCTTTTATACAAAATAAATATGATCATATTCTGACACACATAACTTTTTCATACTTTGGTGTACAGAGCTGTGTTTGGAACTGTAGGAGGAAACAGACATATTCTGATCCCAGCCATTATGTGTTTAACCCCTTAATGACGTAGCCAGTTTACAGCTTAAGGCCATTTAATTTTATATTTTTTGTATTCTGACATGCATCACTTTATATGGTTATAACTTTTGAACGCTGTTACTTATCAAAGCGATTATAAGATTGTTTTTTCCTCAAATGTTGTACTTCATTTTAGTGGTACATTTTGGCTGATAAGTTTTGAGTTTATTTACAAAAAAAAAAGAAAAATGAATATTTTTTTGCAAAAATTTCCATTTTCGAAATTCAAAATCATCGCTTTCAGGCAGATCGATTTACCACCTAAATTAGTTGCTGAATAACATTTCCCATATGTCTGCTTTACATTTTCATAATTTTTGAAATGTCTGGATAATTTATTTTGATGTCACGCGGCTTACAAATTGAATACTGCTTTTCAGTATTTTTATAAATTATTAAGATTGCTAACCCCTTCAGATCTTCATAGTTATTAAATAAAAATGTAGGTGAAATTGTGTTGGTTATATGTTTATTTAGTCATTTGTCTTTTGGAAATTTACACATTTCCAAAAGATAAAGAGAAAACCCATCTTACAATTTGTTATGCAGTTTCTCCCGAGTACAGAGACCCCCCTCAAGTGGCCACTACTTGTTTTATGGGCGCACAGCGAGGCACAGAAGGGAAGGAGAGCCCTGCAGCTGCCAGGATTTTAGTTTCCTCATTGGCCCCTTTTGTAGGCTATAAAATTTTAGCTTTTTCGTTATTGGGGCCATGTGACAGCATTTTCTTTGTGGGATGAGATGCTTTTTCCAGTGTTACCATTTTGGGATTGGTATCCCCTATTGATGAAAATTTATGAACTTTCTATTTGAGGGCAGGAGTAGAAAAGCATCAATTCTGTATTGGATTTTTTCCTTTTTTTTTTTTTGGTGTTTACCGTATAGTTTAATAATCATGTAATCTTTATTCTATGGGTCAGTACAATTACGGGGATATCATAGTTGAATATTTTTTCTTATGTTTTACTAAATTTGCCAAATAAAATGTGGGACAAAATCATTTGTGCATCACCGTCTTCCAAGTAGCATAACATTTTTAGTTTTATGACTACAGAGCTGGTTGATTTTTGGTGGGACATTTTGTACTTTGCAACAGTATCATTCTGGAGTACATATGTTTTTTTGATCACTTTTTATCGCATTTTTGTAGGATTAAATAGGTAAAAATCATCATTTTTGGCTGGTTTTTAGCAGTTTTTTTACGATGTTCATTGAGCTGCATTTTTACCAATTAATTTACTGTCTAAAACATAATTGTATCATTACCCTGCATTACATCTATATTAGACTTCATTAGCCGTTTCTCTGCCCTATCTCTCTCCCACAAATTCCTCTGTAATGTTATACTACTCAATTATCATTTGCAAAAATTTTAACGCTACTGTGTAAACCTTCAAGGGGGCCTAGTACTGACCCCTGTGGAACACCACTTGTAACTTCAACTCAATTTGAGAATGTACCTGTGACTTAAAAGGACATCTACAGCACCCATGTAAACAGACAGTATACATGTGTGAGTGATATTATATTTCTCGCCAGACACCATCTTGTATACTATCATTCATTTCATGATTCAGCCACCACCTTGTGTAATCTACCTGCTTGTTCTTGACTCCTGGTATTCTGTTCTTGCTTCAGTGTTTGCGCTATCTTGCTTTGACAAGTAAAGAGAGACTTCACAATAGATTTAGCCTTGCAGCGCTGGGGAACTGGCTTCAAGTCCCAGGGTCAACATCTGCAAAGAATTTGTATGTCTCTCCATGTTTGCGTGGGTTTCCTCCGGGTTCTCCAGTTTCTCTGTTTTCCTCCCCACACTCCAAAACAAACTGGTAGGTTGTTTAGATTGTGAGCCCCATTGGGGACAGGGACCGATTTGGCAAGCTCTGTGCAGCGCTGTGTAATCTGTGTGTGCTATATAAATGAAGGAATTATTATTATTATCTACCACCAGGACTGTAAACCAAGCACACTTACATACTGGCGTGTGACCCCTAGGGCAGGATCTGCCCTTCTTTTACCTTCATGAATATGAAAAAAGGCTTTAATTATTACGTAAATGAACCTGCGGTTAGTTGATACCGGAGCCCCTTAGTCTCAATTTTAAAGGCTTTTTTCATAAAATCAAGGTCAGAAGGAGCTAAAAGAAGAGCAAATCCTGCAGGAGGGGGCACACACCAACAAGTAAGTATACTTATGCTTTCAGTCAGGAATATTCCTCCTCCAATTAGATCACGAATATTTAAGAACTTTGATGAAGAGAGAGGTCCGCCCCAAAACGCGTTGCTCATTATTCAATACTTTGTGAATAAAATGAATTAGTGATCAAACATTGGTTGAGCCTGAAATTGATGTAGAAGCGCACTGGAGAAGCTCCACTTTTTTCCCTTTAATCCACTGCCATTTGCAAGAAGGTCCATCCAGGAGGAGCCGGTAGAAGCACTGCAGCACTAAATCATCTATTGACACACTCTGCACTGAGCATAACTACCCCAGGTGAGAGCATAACTATCCTGACCTTAGTCACCAGAGATAGGATTCCCTTGAACCAACAGGTGTTTGTCTTTGTGTCCTTTCATTTTTCGTTCCTGTCTACCAGAATAGATTGAAGATGCAGGTACGCAATTGCCCGATCACAGAAATGTACCTGGTATCTGGCTGCAGTGGACCATTTATCCATAACTGGCATATGGAGTTGTGGTCCATATGCTTCTTTGTCTTTCTTGCAGGGAATTCCATGAAGACCTTTGATGCCACTGAGCCTACTCGAGGTGGGAACTGGCTTGCATCCCCATAGAGTTAATTACCCTATCCAGCTTGACTCACAGTCAGTCAGAGCTGCAGGTACAGTGCTACAGCAAGTTTCAGCTCTCAAATCGATCCCCAGGATCAAGGATAGTAGACACATACTGACATGCAGGTGTGTGTCCCCTCTGACACGATCTACTCTTCTCTGTTTCCTATTCTCTTGTTTTTTTAAGAAAAAAAAGGCTTTTAATATTATGCAAATGAGCCTGTGGGGCTTCAGGCTCCATAGGTGTTAATTGAGCCTGGAACCATTGAAGCTAAGCAATTTTCGCTCTGTTTTTTTTTTTTCATGACATGTGAGAATTTACATATTTTTTTCTTTATAAAATTTGCCAATAATTGACTACAAATGTGAAAAAATAAGCTTGTAATTTTTCCAATTAATTTTTTTAAATAAGTAGTAACTTTTACCAAAATGTGTTATAAATGTGTACAGCCTTATTCCATGAACATTTTCCAGGTTCAGCTACAGGTGCAGAGGTTGCAGGTACTTCTGCAAAGTGAAAGTCTCCCGCAGCTTCTTCTTTCCTTATCGTCCGTTTGGCAGCACACACATAGCTATGTTCCCCTAAGTACAACTCAGAAGAGAATTTAAATTATCTATTTAGGTCAAGCAGAAGAGTCCAGGTCACTCTGTGTCTTTACGCAGAAAGCAGTTTTCCTCCATCATGACCTAGTCCGGTCACGACTGCGTTAAGCTCCCTTGATTGCATGGTGTGGCCAGGTACACCACGGACATTTAAGTCCACGGTTATCCTGCCTTTGCTGTGTGTGGCTTACGAGGTGGACAGCCCCCTAGGAGGTTTGGAGCATCTCCTAATAGCCCCTTGTAAGTGTCCGCTTGCATACCTTGATGTTATACACTTATTCCATGTGATATAACGTTCATGTCTGGTGCCAAAACACAGCTCGTATGACCGAGAGCTCCACATTGATTTAAGTTAGATATAGAGCTAATCCCCATGTATATTTTACATACCTGTCAGTTGCTCATATGCCTCATGTCTGCTGACTATACAGGTGGAGGATATTGTACAGCTTTCTTGTTTTGCAGGGGTTAATAGCTTTGGTTGTGATATGTACTTACCTGCCATCACTGACACATGAGATCCCCCTAACTTCTCTCCTGCAGTGGTGCTTCTTGCATTAGCCATTCATTCATCTGGATGGAGACAGCACATGCTTTCAGTGAGTATGTTCCTACATGTGCAGTATAGAAAGGCGGACAAGGAAAGACCAGAAAAGCGCTCATAGAGTAGTATGGTAGTAGCTTGTGGTGCTGACTAGGAAGAATGGAGAGAGGCTCACCGGATGTGGTTGTGCTGTTTTAGGCACAACTCTAATGAGGGTATAGACGGTTAGTGTCTCCTGGTGCTGCCCATGGACAAGGGTCGTCAAGACACGGTTGCCAAACTGGTCTGGAAGCGGGGTCGGTAGAGCAGGAAGGGTACTTGTCTCAGTTCGGCGCACACAGATAGGTGACATATACAAGATGGTCCAAAAAAGGGGGGTATTTTTATTTTGTATCTCTGGAACACAACGCGTTTCGGAGTCTACAATGCCTCCTTTATCAAGTGGATAGATACTGGGGGAACATAAAAAAGGTTTTGGGGAGGAGAGAAGTACATATATAGTACAGAAAGTTGGTAAAAATATAACAGAATCAATTATTTGTGTTTTAAAAGAACTCCATGCAAACACAAAAGAATAAAAACAGTAATATGGGTGGTAATAAATGCATAAAACAAATTAAGAATACGTATATTCATACATAATTGAATACATGATTGAGTGAATTGATGTACTAATTGTACATGATTAAAATAATGGATAAATAGATAAATGAATGATTCAATACATAGTTTGATGCATGGTACATGAGGCAGTATGTAAATAATGAAACCTATATGCTCTTAATGTAAACCAATGGGTAAACTTGAGTAATATCATACATACATATATAAATAAATAACTAATCGAATAATTAAATAAATAAATAAATGTAGCTATGACACAAGTAGCACAGTAAACGGTCTGTTATTTATAAACTGTGAAGCCTCTATATTTTGGTGTAAATAGCATAAATGAGTTAGCGGTGGCATGTGGGAAGCATAAATTAAATGAATAAAATAGATAGATGAGCAAATATAATTACCATAGGTAGAGCGTGAGAGCTTACCTGCAGCGCGGGTGAAGGACCGATTCCCCGAAGATGTCAGGCAGCGTTGGCTTGGTTGTTAAATAAAGATGCCGAGTAGTGGGAGCGGCGCCCGCCACAATTGAAATTTGGCGCATGCGCACGGGAGAATCTAACCAGAAAGATGTCTGCCATCTAGTGGGGCCACATAGTACGATTGCTAGGTATGTAGTGAAGATAAGAGAAGGTATATTGTAAATGCAAGATAGTGTGGCAAAGCTGCAATGTGGCAAAGCTGCAATGTGGAGGGATTCTATTAATGAAAACAAGAACTGGAAGATCAATTCAGATTATAATTAAATTGAGAAATAAAAGGAATTTTAAAAGGAGTTTAAAAAAAATACATATTGATGGTGAAGAATAATATCAATATTAATAGTATTGGTTCGCTAAAGGGGGGGGACTGTGGGTTAGGTTGGGTTGGGTTGACTTGGGGGAGGGGGGGTATGGGTTGTAGGGAAATAATTTCTTTTGAATGAAGAATAAAAGTTAAAAATTGTTTTCTAATGATTCATTTAGGCCACTGGGGGTGAGGCAGTTCATTTAAAAAATCCAAAACATTTCTCTTTTGCGCAAAAGATTAAAACGATCATTCCCATCAGGGACATGTTCGATCGGAGTGACTGAAAATGCTGAAAAATCCTTTTGGTGGTGTGTAAAACCATGTCTCGAGACACTATGTTTAATGTACCCATTTGTTGTGTTACACCTATAACTGTTCATTCTTGTCTTAAGTTGTTGGGTTGTGCGGCCCACGTACTGGAGGCCGCATGGGCACTCTATTAAATAAATAACGAAGGCCGAGGAGCAGTTCATGAAGCTTTTGATTGGAAAAACTTTGTTAGTTGTGTTGCTTTTGAAAGATTTAGCTCTATGTGTAATAATGGAGCAGCACTTGCAACTAGAATTGCCACATTTGAAGCTCCCAATAATTTTGGGGAGCACTGAGTTCCTCGGGTTATTTTTGGAGGGATTTCGGAGCTCACTGGGGGCTAGGTTGTTTTTCAGTGTTCTTGCTCTCCTAAAGATAATGCTAGGTTTTTTTGGGAGATTCTTAGACAGGTATGGGTCATTGAGGAGAACGGGCCAGTGTTGGTCCAGAATCTTCCTGATATGTTGGTGTTCACTGTTGAAAGTTGTGATGAAGTTTATACTAGTGTTTTTTTCCGAGGGTTTCGATTGGGGGATGGTTCTATTCTTAGAGGGTAATAGGCAATCCTCTTGTGTGAGTTTTCCAGCTCTTGCTATGGCGGAATTGATGATATTTTTGGGGAAACCTTTGTTCAGGAATCTTTCAGAGAGTATTTGACTTTGTTCGTGGAAGGTTTGTGTCTCCGAACAGTTCTTCCTGATGCAGCGGAATTGGCTGAACGGGATGTTTGTTTTCCATTTTTTTGGTGGTGGTTACTTTTATAATGCAAGAAGCTGTTTGTGTAAACTTTCTTAAAAAAGTTCTTTGTTAGGATCTTCCCTTCTGTTGTACTTAAATGCAGATCTAGAAATTCAATATAATCGGGTGAGTGTTGAAGGGTGAACTTCAAACCCCAATTATTCGAATTCAAGGTAGTTACAAATGTTTGTATTTCTTCTTCCCCTCCATTCCAGATGAGTAGAAAATCGTCTATGTATCTTTTGTATAGAACAATATTTTTCTCCCATTGGGGGTTGTTCTGGATGAATTTCTGCTCGAATTCGCCCATATAGATATTCGCGAAACTGGGGGCGAAACGTGTCCCCATTGCAGTTCCATGGACTTGTTTACAGATCTTATTCTGGAAGATAAATACATTATGAGTAAGGATGAAATTGATGGAGTCAAGGATGAATTGTTTCTGTTTATTTGGTAACGATGGGTCTCGGCTTAGATCGAGGTTTATCATATCAATCCCTTTGTCGTGAGGGATGTTGGAGTAAAGGGCTGATACATCTAGTGTGACCCATTGATATGAGGGTCTCCACACTATGTCCTTGAGTGCTATAATGACACTTGTTGAGTCACGGAGGTAAGAATTTAGTTGTGTAACATATCTTTGCAGATGTATGTCAACGTAGTGGGATAGATTGCACGATATAGAGGATATACCTGATATAATAGGTCTCCCCGGTGGGTTGGTGGCATCTTTATGCACTTTGGGGAGGTGATAGAAAATTGGGGTTTTGGGGTTAGTGACCCATATGTAATCTTTTTCGGGTTTTGAAATGATGTTATTCCTGTAAGCATAGTCAAGTAGTGTTTTTAATTCTTGTCTATGGCTTTCTAGGGGGTTGATCGTCAAGGTTTCGTAGTAGATGCTATCTGAGAGAATCTTCAGGGCCTCAGTTAGGTACGCTTCTCTGTCTTGAATGACGACTCCTCCTCCCTTATCGGCATTTCGTATAACAATGGAGTGATTGGACATCAGTGTCTTCATGGCTTGTCTTTCCGTGCGTGATAGATTGTGCGAAAATTTGATGTTTGAATTAACTGATCTAAAATCTTTTTCTACTAACGTCATGAACGTTTCGACATCTTGTGTATGTCACCTATCTGAGAGCAGGAAGGGTACTTGTCTCAGTTCGGCGCACAACCTACATGTGCAGGACATGGTGTTACCTGTAACCTTCTGCTGTATAGAGATCTCTTCATGTTACACAGTGTTACACCCTGTTACCACTTGCTGTACAGAGATCTCTGTATGTTACTGGGTATTATTCTCTTTTATCAGCTACTGTACACATATTCACAATGCATGTGGCACAGTATTGTACCTTACTAACATTTGCAGCTCCTGAGCTATCTGATGATTGTGAGCACCAGGCTGTATGCCATCTGTAGATCTGGATTCACTGCCCACATACCATAACCCCCACTCCATCCTCCACTTACCCAAACCTCCCCTTTATTTGACCAAATAATACTCAGACTCGAGATTAAGTTAACTCTGTGGTATGACAAACTGGAAGTCGGACACAGCTTTATTGAATCTATATTAAACATAACTTTCACTCAGAGTAGTAACTGAAGAATTTTAATATACAGCATCTGTAAGCCCAATAAAAATACCGCCATGGAGGATGACATGTATACCAACTTACATTCTGACCACCAGCCACTCTGGTGGCCACTCTGACCACCAGCCAAAAGTGACAAAGCCAGCTCAATACCGCCCTGTAGCCCGGACAGGAAAATATCCAGGCCAATGTCTATTAGACGAACCTCGTCTAGAAGCAACTATTGTCACCCTCCAATTACATTCCCTGGGGGCAGATAGTGCAATTGATTTTTGTGTATCCGCGTCATCCCCATTTGGGAACCTCTCCAACCATCCTGCCCAGGAGCTCTAGAAGTTTTCAATAGTGTGATTTTTGTAGGCCCACATTCGTTTGAAGTTGCATGTTTGCTCCATAGCTCGCAAAGTCTCCCCAAAACTAGGAGTATCTGGAGTTTTCCAATATCACGTGAGAACCAGTTTCGTGGTCAGAAAAAGGAAGCTTGCGAGAGAGCGTGCACGTTTGGGCAAGGATTCGCAGGGGACGGCTGCAGAGACCACCTATCAATACTCCCAATAAAGCATATGCCTGTTCCCATATCAGTACAATCTTTGGACTGTTCCAGAGATTGTGAAGCAACGAGCCCCTGCTTCCACATGCCCTCTAACAAAGGTGCAAGGAACATGGAAATATGAGATTTAACCTTTCAAGGAATAGATACCATCGCACCTATGCTTCATATAGGTTCATGCATTGGAATGTGTTGGTAATGGTCCCTTTCCATTGAGTAGTTGAGAATTGTGTACCAAATTCTTTCTCCCAAGTTAGCAGGGGAGCTGTCTTCACCAAAACATTATTGGAAGCAATAATACAAAATTGGAGGGGTTGGACCACAAGGTGAAGATTAGTTAGTCTCCACTACCAAAATTTGTTGGACTATATAATGCGTTTTATTCTAAGATATATAAAGTAATCCCTAGAGGGCAACTGGAATATCTTCATTAGGTAAGGATAGGGGAGAATCTCATTACTCTCCAGAAGCTGTCCGATATAGGGGACACCTTTTTTAACTCCGTTTTCTTATTGAAGATCTGGTGAGAATTTCCCCAGGATTATTAAGGGGCTACGTCTGCTGTGGAGAATCATGATCTTCTGCTCAGGGAGTGAAATTTAGTCCAAATGTGCAATGACGCGCGCACCAAAAAGGGTGAGGCAGGGTCTTTCAGTCCTCAATGAATTTAGAAGCAATATGCGCAGGTTACCCTTCTGTAATGGAAAAGTAAAAACACAGCTCACCTTCCTTGACAAATGGATGTAGGTATGGGAATTAGTCTGTGTGACGGATCACCGAGCTTCTCAGGCATGAACAACTTCCAAACGGCAGAAAAGATCCCGCTGCAGATAAAACCCTTAAAAATGTGTCTGCCAGATTAAAGAACATAGGAAGGCACACGGTCAATTAGAAGGCTAAGCCTATGCATTTCGATATAATCTTACTCATGGCAGAACGAACTATCTCGTGTATTCTGTTAAGAACACTCACCCCCGGAAGAATAGCAAATACATTATATATTATATAAACCATCTACACATTGTATATGTTCTTTTCATTATATATAAAATGCTAAACTTTTTTTGCAAAACAACATTTGCATTACACTCGTCCTGTTTAATAAAAAATACATTAGATCTCGTCTTTTAGTTAATCCATGTTGAACTCTTGTATCAAGGGTGAAGACCTTTTATGATTTGCCCCTCTAGTTGGTTTATTATCTTTCTGTATAGCTTGGCAGGAAAAAGAACTACAATTACCAGCATGTTTGTCTCAAAAATGTTTCGAGATATTCACAGCAGTAGTAGTATCTATATCAGACAGATGTCTCCACATTCTATTTTTCAAAGAGTTTGTGATGCAGCCCACATATTGAATTTTACACACGCTACAATACACCACACACATTGCGTTACAATTGATGTATTGTTGCACTTTAAATTGTTTGCCCATGATTACTATCAAGAGGTTTGGGATATTCTCCAACAGCAAAATTGGATATATACCATACTATTCTGGATGTAAATAATTCTATCCGTTCAGTTACACTACAAGTACATTTTGCTGATCAAAACACCATGTCCACACCTGAACAATATGTCAATTCGTCGGTGGAATCCTCTGTTGGAGACTCGACTCTAGCACTTAGTTCAGACAGGAATACTTTCAACGGAATTACGGCAACTATCAAGTGAAACATCCAAAGATATGGACTGTAATTTAAATAACAAGTTTCATATGTCCAACCAACAATTCTACCTCATTTCGACTAGATCTTCTACAATGATAACTCAAGCTGTTCACACAGGTGTGATTTCTCCAAAAATTGCAGATTACCTCGCAGTGCAGTTCCCTGTTGTGCCGATCTTCCACTCACTCCCCAAAATACATAAGAACGTGTTCCCACCCCCAAGAGACCGATAGTGGTGAGGATCGGGTCTATCAATGAAAGATTAGGGGAATGTGTGGATATGTATCTGCAGCCTCTGGTAACCGCACTGCCTGGTTATCTCAAGGATATAAAACATGTGATACAACTGTTGGATAACAGTAAGTGGTATACAGAAAATTGGTTCAAATGTGATGTTGTAAGCTTGTATCCATCTCTCAAACTCGATGTGGCATTGCACTGTTTATCAGATATGCTGGACAAATATAGTAACTACACGGCTTCCATAAGCCGTGGTGAATGCTGTAGAGTTTCTATTAACTCATAATTATTTTGTAATTGTTTCTTTTTGTAAAAATGTGGAGCTTCAATGGGGGGGAAGTGTTCCCCTTCCCGTGCCAATTTATACGTGGCAAAATGGGAAGAATTTTGTCGTTCACTCATCTTCACCCATTCCTCGACCTTATCGAATGGTATGGTCATTTTATAGATGACTTGCTGTTGATATGGAGAGGTTCTAAAGAGGAAGCTTTACAGTTCATTCAATATATATCAACAATATGAACTTAAAATTTAATTTCTCAGCACAAAAACAACAAATCAATCTTTATTTACGGGTAATGATACAGTACACATTTCCCCATACATAAAACCTATAGCCACAAATTCTATCATACGAGCCGATTCCTGCAATCAAAAATCGCCAATACAAAATATAGCTGTAGGTGAATTAATCAGAACCTAAATAAATTGTTCACATGAGACCACATTTAATAAAGAAAAAAATAGTGTGTGTTAAACCTTGAGAAAAAGAAAATATCCCTCCTGGATGTTACAAAAAACAATAAAATTGTTTTTCGTATCCCAAGAACTGACCTTATTTTTTGTGACAGAGAGTTAAAATAACAGAGTCTAATAAAAACCTTAAATACTCTATTGTTTTTTCCACAAGATATAGCTCACAATTTAATCAGGTTGTAAAACATAATAAATATATATACCGTATATATATATTCCCATTTTACGTACAAATACTCAGCTAGCAAATATATTAAACACCAAGATCCAATTTGTAGCCAGAAAGGCACCTACTTTGGGCATGCAATTGTCCCCAAGTTGTTTTAGCAGTGAGAATACCAAAAGAAATCATTGGCTTACAACACAAGGCTCGTTCAAATGTGGTGATAACATCTGCAAGTGTTGCTAATATATGTCCCCTTCTAAATATTTCAGGTCAGTAATCTTGGGCAAACATTTCAAAGTGCTGCAATACATCAATTGTAACGCAATGTGTGTGGTGTATTTGGTGTATTGTAGCTTGTGTGAAATTCAATATGTGGGCCACAAACTCTTTGAAATCTAGAATGCGGAGACATCTTTCCGATATACATACTACTAGTGCTGTGAATATCTCAGTTGGCTTGAAACATTTTCGGGACAAACATGCTGTTAATTGTAGTTCTTTTTCCTGCCGAGCTATAGAGAAAGTTTAAAAACCAAACAGAGGGGGAGATCATAAAAGAAAACTCCTTAACAGGGAGGCTTTCTGGATCTTCACCCTCGATACCAGAGTTCCACATCGATTAAATAAAAGACAAGATCTAATGTATTTTTATTAAACAGGATGAGTGTAATGCACCATGCAAATGTTATTTTGCAACAAAAGTTTAGCATTTTATAGGGGCATATTGAAAGAACATATACAAGGTAGGTGGTTTACTTTGTACCCCCTGGGTGCTGCTTTTTTCATATTAGCTGAATAGCTCCTCAGTAATTAAAACAAGCTTCCGGGGGTCAGTGTTTTTAACGGGAAACACAAGATAGATTGTTCAGATGATTGTTAAGATTATATCAAAACGCGTAGGCTTAGTCTGCTAATCGACCGTGTGCCTTAATATGTTCTTTACTGTCCATATGGATTTTGACAAGCTAGTAATAAAATACCAGAAAGATTTTTAAGGAGTTTTTCTGCAGTGGGATCTTTTCTGCCGTTTGGAAACCCTTCTGTAATGTTGAGGCCTCTAGGCCCCCAGGGTTTTGAGGAGTGTGGTGACCACCATTACCTTAATTGTTTTATTTGTGTAGCCACATAGTATATCAAAATACTTTAGCATCCCTAGGCCGCCCAAAGTGCAAGGCCTATACATAATGGAGCGAGTAATATGAGGTTTATGTTTGATATACCTCATGACAAAGGATTGGGCCGAGTCAATGGAGAGTGGTATGGGTATGGGCAAGGCTCTAAACAAGTAGAGAAATCTAGGCAAGGACATCATCTGGAAGGTAGCTATCCTACCTACCCAAGATACATTACATTTTTAATAGGACTTCAAGTCTGTATCTATAGAATTTAGAAAGGTGGTATTCGTTCTTAAGTATTTGATGCTGTCTAAGTGCCAATCTAATTAGAATTTGGTCTTTAGGGTATGTAACATGACCTGAGGAATTCCTACTGACATTACTTGGGATTTATTTAGATTTAGTTTATAAAATGAGACTAAACCGTATGAGTTTATGGTGTCTAATGCGGCTTCCAGGGAGGTCGAGGGGTTGGTCAGGGTAAGAACATCCGCATATAGAGATTTAAGATGCTCCCTATCTCCAATCTTAATGCCTGTTATTTTATCATGGTTTCGTAGGAGCTGGGCAAGGGGCTCTATTAAAAGGAGGATGAACATGATCGGGGAGAGGGGGCACCCCTGTATCGTTACATTGGTCAGTGAAAAGAAGTCAGACAGGACTCCATTCACCAAAACCCTTTCTGAGGGGTTAGAATATAATGCCCTTGTACCACCTAAATTCAGCCGTTCTAGCATCGAGAAGGTGAACGACCAATTAATGCGGTTGAATACCTTCTCGGCGTCCAGTGTAACCACCAACATCTCCTCCCCCGATTGCCCCAAGTGATCAATAATATCAATAATTCTGCATGTGTTATCCGATAATTGCCAGCCTTGAACAAAGCCTGACTGATCTGGGTCAATTAAGTTGGGTATTATTATGGCCAAGTGTGTTGCAATGGCTTTTGCATAGATTTTAACATCTATGTTTAATTGGGAGATGGGCCTGAAGTTTTGCTGGGATGTCGGAGGTTTTTCTGGTTTTGGTAGAGTAACTATGGTTGTTTCAAGCATGTCCCTGGGAAAACTTCCTGTGGCTCTGCTTCTGTGAACACCAGTAGGAGGTGTGGGAGGAGGGTGTCCTGGAAGGACTTAAAGTACTGGTTGGTCAGGCCGTCCGGCCTGGGGCCTTGTGGGCAGGTAATGATTTTATTATATGCTTGATTTCCTCCTGAGAGAAGTGGGCACATAATGAGAGTAGTTGGGTATCTGATATTTTGGGAAGATTACATTTTCGATTGGGTGGGGATTGGGGTGCTCTTATTCTCCCCTAGGTTACATAGGGCGCTGTTTCCACCTCCGTCCTCTAGGAAAGGAATTGTAGATTTTGTGGCCCAGCGTTTGACCCTACTAGTGAGTAGTTTATCAGCCTTGTTATGTTATGTTAGGAGTGAAAGGTGACTTTTATTTTTTGTAATTGTTTTTTATATTTATATAGGAGACAATTTATGGGTTCCTGCCTTAAGTCCCTCAACTGGTCTGACCCTGAAGAGGAAGGGTATCTTTGGTTTTTATCCTCTAAGGATTTAATCTGTAAGAGCAGGGAATCTATTTTCTTTTCCCTTTCTCGCCTTAACCCTTTAAATAACCCTCTAATAAATACTTTATGCCCGTTCCATATGGTATATGGGTTAGATGCCAGTCCAGTAGTGAATTCAAAGTACTCTTGTAAGTCTCTAGAAAGCTTGTCAACTACTTTGGGGTCCGGCAGGATATAATCACTGCATTTCCATATTTTGTCCAGGGAGGAGATATAGTTTTCCTCTAGCTCGCATGGTTTTACCTGATATAACAATGATTGGGATACCAAAAACATGTCTATGCGGGAGTAAGTTTTATGTTTATGTGAGAAACATGAATAATCCCTTTAAGTACCATGTTTTATACACCAGAGGTCGTATAGATTGTTCTGAAAAAGGGCGTTGTTAAGAGAGACTGGGATAAGGGCCTGTTTTCTGCAGTAGTATCTAGGGATGGTTCATTAACAGTGTTAAAGTCCCCGCACCATATAACCTGGCCTTGTTGCACTTTCTAAACCCTCCAAGCTAGCCTGTGAAAGAAACGAAGCTGGTGTTTGTTTGGTGCATAAACCCCTACTAATGTATAGGTCTCGTTGTTTCCCACCATTATGTTAAATCTACCTGAGCTGTCTATATAACAGGAGAGCTTGGTGAAAGCCACAGAATTTTTAATGCCCGGCATCACTCCTCTCTGTTTTTTGTCATAGTGTGAGTGGTAAATGTGTGGGAACTAGAGATGAGCGAACATACTCGTCCGAGCTTGATGCTCGTTCGAGCATTAGCGTACTCGAAACTGCTCGTTGCTCGGACGAATACTTCGCCCGCCGTTTTGCTTTTTGGCGGCCAGAAACAGAGCCAATCACAAGCCAGGAGACTCTGCACTCCACCCAGCATGACGTGGTACCCTTACACGTCGATAGCAGTGGTTGGTTGGCCTGATCAGGTGACCCTGGAATAGACTAGTCCCTGCCCGCGCTGCTCGGATCATTCTCTGTCTGGATGCCGTTAGGGAGAGAGCTGCTGCTGCTGCAGGGATAGCGTTAGGCTGTTAAATTAGCTTACTGTTAGGCAGGAGTGAGTCTACAAGAACCCAACAGCCCTTCTTAGGGCTACAATAACGTTTTATTTTACTTTTTTTTGTTTGCCTGTGGCTGGGCTTGCTGCCATTAGTATTGCAGCTAGTACCATATTGTGAGTAATTTGCAGGGAGACTTGCTACCGTTGTGTTTAGCTCTTAGTGACACACATATCCACCTTAAACACCGAAGTGGGACAATTTATTAGGGGTTTGATTAGAATTAGGCAGAGTCTGCTGATTTATTTTTTTTTACTTTATTTCTTTTTATAGCTCAAAGTCATATTGCAAAGCAGTGTGCTTTCACTGTAGGCTAGAAAATAGCCATAGGAGAACCCCAACGGTTTACTTAGGCCTACAATAGCGTTATATTTTCCTTTCTTTTGTTTGCTTGTGGCTGGGCTTGCTGGCATTAGTAGTGCAGCTAGTACCATATTGTGAGGAATTTGCTGGGAGACTTGCGACCGTTGTGTTTAGCTCTGAGTGACACGCATATCCACCTCAAACACCGAAGTGGGACAATTTATTAGGGGTTTGATTAGAATTAGGCAGAGTCTGCTGATTTATTTTTTTTTACTTTATTTCTTTTTATAGCTCAAAGTCATATTGCAAAGCAGTGTGCTTTCATTGTAGGCTACAAAATAGCCATAGGAGAACCCCAACGGCTTACTTAGGCCTACAATAGCGTTATATTTTCCTTTCTTTTGTTTGCTTGTGGCTGGGCTTGCTGGCATTAGTAGTGCAGCTAGTACCATATTGTGAGGAATTTGCTGGGAGACTTGCGACCGTTGTGTTTAGCTCTGAGTGACACTCATATCCACCTCAAACACCGAAGTGGGACAATTTATTAGGGGTTTGATTAGAATTAGGCAGAGTCTGCTGATTTATTTTTTTTTACCTTTATTTCTATTTATAGCTCAAAGTCATATTGCAAAGCAGTGTGCTTTCACTGTAGGCTAGAAAATAGCCATAGGAGAACCCCAACGGCTTACTTAGGCCTACAATAGCGTTATATTTTCCTTTCTTTTGTTTGCTTGTGGCTGGGCTTGCTGGCATTAGTAGTGCAGCTAGTACCATATTGTGAGGAATTTGCAGGGAGACTTGCTACCGTTGTGTTAAGCTCTTAGTGACACACATATCCACCTTAAACACCGAAGTGGGACAATTTATTAGGGGTTTGATTAGAATTAGGCAGAGTCTGCTGATTTATTTTTTTTTACCTTTATTTCTTTTTATAGCTCAAAGTCATATTGCAAAGCAGTGTGCTTTCACTGTAGGCTAGAAAATAGCCATAGGAGAACCCCAACGGCTTACTTAGGCCTACAATAGCGTTATATTTTCCTTTCTTTTGTTTGCTTGTGGCTGGGCTTGCTGGCATTAGTAGTGCAGCTAGTACCATATTGTGAGGAATTTGCTGGGAGACTTGCGACAGTTGTGTTTAGCTCTTAGTGACACGCATATCCACCTCAAACACCGAAGTGGGACAATTTATTAGGGGTTTGATTAGAATTAGGCAGAGTCTGCTGATTTATTTTTTTTTACCTTTATTTCTTTTTATAGCTCAAAGTCATCAGGCACAGCACAAAATCCAGGTGTGTGCTGTCAGTGTTGGTTAGAAACTAGCCATAGCAATAGGATAGCATCGTTTTGTTTAAAAAAAATAAATAAAAAACACAAAAAAAAAATTTTTAAAGTTTACACTTTAATTTGGAAAATGTTTAACCCGAGGGCTAGGGGTAGAGGACGAGGGCGTGGACGTGGGCGTCCAACTACTGCAGGGGTCAGAGGCCGTGGTCCTGGGCAGGGTGAGACACCACCTGCTGATGAGGGAGCAGGGGAATGACGCAGAGCTACACTCCCTAGGTTCATCATGTCTCAAGTTACTGGGACTCGTGGTAGAGCACTGTTGAGGCCAGAACAGTGCGAAGAGGTGATGTCGTGGATTGCGGACAATGCTTCTAGCCATTTGTCCACCAGTTAGTCTTCCACGCAGTCCACCCATGTCACCGAAATCAGCACTCCTCCAGCTCCTCCACCTCAGCCTCCATCCCCCCAGTCTGCCCCCTCCCAGCAAAATTTGGCATTTGAACCGGCATACTCTGAGGAACTGTTTTCTGGACCCTTCCCACAGTCACAAACCACTTGTCCGGTTGCTGCTGAGCAATTTTCCGATGCCCAGGTTTTCCATCGGTCGCAGTCTGTGGGTGATGATGACATTATTGACGTAGTGGAAGAAGTGTGTAAAGAGGTGTCGGACGATGAGGAGACACGGTTGTCAGACAGTGGTGAAGTTGTCAGGGCAGGAAGTCCGAGGGGGGAGCAGACTTGAGGGATCGGAGGATGATGAGGTGACAGACCCAAGCTGGGTTGATAGGCCGGGTGAACACAGTGCTTCTGAGACGGAGGCGAGTCCTATAGCAGAACAGGTTGGAAGAGGCAGTGGTGGGGCCAGACGGAGAGGCAGGGCCAGAGCTGGTGCATCAGCGCCAAATGTTGCCTGTAGTCAAGCTCCCGTGGCGAGGGCTAGATTTTCAGAAGTCTGGAGGTTCTTTAAAGAAACACCGGATGACCGACGGACTGTGGTGTGCAACCTTTGCCAAACCAGGATCAGCAGGGGTTCCACCACTACTAGCTTAACTACCACCAGTATGCGCAGGCATATGAATGCTAAACACCCCACTCAATGGCACCAAGCCCGTTCACCTCCGGCCGGGCACACCACTGCTCCTTCCCCTGTGTCATCTGCTAGTCAGCCCCCTGCCCAGGACCACGGCCCAAACACCTCCTGTGCGAAAACCCCATCTTCGCCTCCACGATCCTCCACAGCATCCACCAGCATTCAGCTCTCCATACCCCAGACGCTGGAGCGCAAAAGGAAGTATAGCGCAACCCACCCACCCACACGCCCAAGCCCTCAACGTCCACATCTCCAAGTTGCTTAGCCTGGAGATGCTGCCCTATAGGCTGGTAGAGACCGAGGCCTTTCGAAACCTCATGGCGGCGGCCGCCCCTCGGTATTCAGTCCCCAGCCGCCACTACTTTTCCCGATGTGCCGTCCCAGCCCTGCACAAGCACGTGTCAGAGAACATCATCCGTGCCCTGACCAACGCCGTTTCTGACAAGGTCCACCTGACCACGGACACGTGGACGAGTGCTGCCGGGCAGGGCCACTATATATCGCTGACGGCACATTGGGTTAACTTAGTGGAGGCTGGGACCGAGTCTGAACCTGGGGCTGGTCAAATACTGCCGACGCCGAGGATTGCGGGGCCTACCTCGGTCCAGGTCTCAAAGGCCTACTATGCCTCCTCCTCCTCCCACCCCTCCTCCACCTCCTCCTCCGAATTACCATCCGTGGGCATGGCGCCATCAGTCGGTAGCTCTAGGCACAGCAGGCGGTGCTCAAACTGCTGAGCCTAGGCGATAAAAGGCACACCGCCCAAGAGCTATTACAGGGCATCACGGCACAGACTGATCTGTGGCTGGCACCGCTGAACCTGAAGCCAGGCATGGTTGTGTGTGACAACGGCCGTAACCTGATGGCGGCTCTGCAACTCGTCAGACTGACACATGTGCCATGCCTGGCCCATGTGTTAAATCTCATAGTTCAGCGTTTCCTCAAGACATACCCCAATCTGTCTGATTTGCTCACGAAGGTGCGCCGCATCTGTGCGCATTTCAGGAAGTCCAGCACAGATGCTGCCACTCTAAGGGCAGCGCAGCGCCGCCTCCAACTGCCCGCTCACCGACTGTTGTGCGACGTGCCCACGAGGTGGAATTCAACATTAACCATGTTATCCAGAGTTTACCAGCAGCGCAGAGCGATTGTAGACTGCCAGATGTCAACTTCCACCAGAACTGGTAGTCAGGTCAGTCAGCTTCCTCAAGTCTACAATGAGGAGTGGACGTGGATGTCTGATATCTGTCAGGTGCTGAGTAACTTTGAGGAGTCAACACAGATGGTCAGTGGCGATGCCGCCATCATCAGCCTCACCATCCCGCTGCTTGGCCAGTTGAAAAACTCTCTGGTCAGCATGAAGTCGGAAGCTTTGCGCTCGTCACAAGAGACGGGGGAAGAAGATTCCCTTGTTGATAGCCAAAGCACCCTTAGGTCTGTTTCTCAGTGCATATCGGAGGAGGTGGAGGAGGATGAGGAGGAAGAGGAGGAGAATGTTGGCGAGACAGAAGAGGGGACCATTGTTCAGTCCTTCACGGTTCAGCGTGTATGGGCAGAAGAAGAGGAGTTGGAGGAAGTGGAAATGGGCAGTCAGGCCAGTGAGGGGAGTGAATTCTTGCGCGTTGGGACTCTGGCGCATATGGCAGATTTCATGCTAGGCTGCTAGAGATGAGCGAGCACTAAAATGCTCAGGTACTCGTTATTCGAGACGAACTTTTCCCGATGCTCGAGTGCTCGTCTCGAATAACGAGCCCCATTGAAGTCAATGGGAGACTCGAGCATTTTTCAAGGGGACCAAGGCTCTGCACAGGGAAGCTTGGCCAAACACCTGGAAACCTCAGAAAAGGATGGAACCACCACGGAAATGGACAGGAAACAGCAGGGGCAGCATGCATGGATGCCTCTGAGGCTGCTTAAACGCACCATTATGCCAAAATTATGGGCAACAGCATGGCCATGACAGAGTGACAGAATGAAGCTAGATAGCATCTAAAACATCCAATAATTGGCCCTGACACTATAGGGGACGGCATGCAGAGGCAGGGGAAGCAGCGGCAGGCTAGAGAGTGGCATGGCGACATACCCTAAATGGACTCAGGCTTCAAACCAATGGGTGGCAGAGAGGAACCAAAGGAGGTGAGCAAGAAGCACTGAAATTATTTCCTCTGTGAACAAAAGGTTGACGGTATATTTAGTCGATAACACAGCATGGTGGCGACATAGTGACCAAGTTCCATAACGTATCTGGTGAAACACCCGAAAAATGAGCCTGACACAGCTCATTTGATAAGGGGACGACATTTGGAGGCAGCCATGGAGAGGACTTCCATGATTAAGAGCGACAGTATGGGGCATCCATATTGCGCTTCTATGATTGCAACTTCAGGTCTCCAGCATGGCGGCGACAGATGGGCCGAGTTCCACTATGTATCTGGTGAAACACCTGAAAATTCTGCCTGACACAGCTCGTTTGATAAGGGGACCATGTATGGAGGCAGTGAACTAGTAGTAGATTAAAGGTGCTGCAGTTAAAACTATGTTAGTTGGATCTTGGGATGGAGCTGGCGCTCCGCTGCCAGGCGAGCTTTCGCCAATCCAAGCCCCTGTCTCTAGGCTACTCCCCAAACAGCACTTCTAAGAACCTTTTGTATAAGATCAAGTGTAGTAGCGTTCTTATAAGTTTGGGATATGGCGGGTGAGGGGAATGTAAACAGATGCGCAAGAAGCGCTGAAATAATATCGGTAAATGATAAAAGTTTGCCAGTATATTTTGTGGATTACACAGCAGGGTGGCGACAAAGTTAACAAGTTTGATGTGGAATCCATGAAAACAACCCAAATTTCTGCCTGACACACCTCGTTTGATAAGGGGACGATATATGGAGGCAGCTATATGGACGACTTTTGGAGGTAGCAATGGAGACAACGTGTGGAGGCTGCTATGGAGACAATTTAATTTGGATAGTGCCTGTATGTGGCAGTCCAAAAAAGTTTTCAAACCAGAGGAGCAGGTAGGTGGCCCTCCAGAAAAATGAAATAGATTGAGTGCCTGTATGTGGCAGTCCAAAAAAGTTTTCAAACCAGAGGAGCAGGTAGGTGGCCCTCCAGAAAAATGAAATAGATTGAGTGCCTGTATGTGGCAGTCCAAAAAAGTTTTCAAACCAGAGGAGCAGGTAGGTGGCCCTCCAGAAAAATGAAATAGATTGAGTGCCTGTATATGGCAGTCCCAAAAATTGTTTAAAACAGAGGACCGGGTAGGTGGCCCTCCAGAAAAATTAAATGCATAAAGTACTATAGCTAGAGCCAGTGGGCCCTGTCAAAAAATAGCCAGTTTCCTCTGCTTTAGTGTACAAAGAGGAGGAGAAGGAGGAAAATGAGGAGGAGGAGTGCATAAATTATTCAGGTTGAGCTTCCTTCACCTGGTGGAGATTGGAAATTATGAGAAATCCAGGCTTTATTCATCTTAATAAGCGTCAGCCTGTCAGCGCTGTCAGTCAACAGGCGTGTACGCTTATCGGTGATGATGCCACCAGCTGCACTGAAAACCCGCTCGGACAACACGCTAGCGGCAGGGCAGGCAAGAACCTCCAAGGCGTACAGCGCCAGTTCGTGCCACATGTCCAGCTTTGAAACCCAGTAGTTGTAGGGAGCTGTGTGATCATTTAGGACGATGGTATGGTCAGCTACGTACTCCCTCACCATCTTTCTGTAAAGATCAGCCCTACTCTGCCGAGACTGGGGACAGGTGACAGTGTCTTGCTGGGGTGACATAAAGCTGGCAAAAGCCTTGTAAAGCATACCCTTGCCAGTGCTGGACAAGCTGCCTGCTCACCTACTCTCCCTCGCTACTTGTCCCGCAGAACTACGCACTCTGCCGCTAGCGCTGTCAGAAGGGAAATACTGTTTCAGCTTGTGCACCAGGGCCTGCTGGTATTCATGCATTCTCACACTCCTTTCCTCTCCAGGGATGAGAGTGGAAAGATTTTGCTTGTACCGTGGGTCCAGGAGAGTGAATACCCAGTAATCGGTGCTGGAATAAATTCTTTGAACGCGAGGGTCACGGGATAGGCAGCCTAGCATGAAATCTGCCATATGCGCCAGAGTCCCAACGCGCAAGAATTCATTCCCCTCACTGGCCTGACTGCCCATATCCTCCTCCTCCAACTCCTCTTCTTCTGCCCATACACGCTGAACAGTGAAGGACTGAACAATGGTCCCCTCTTTGTCTCGCCAACATTCTCCTCCTCTTCCTCCTCATCCTCCTCCGATATGTGCTGAGAAACAGACCTGAGGGTGCTTTGGCTATCAACAAGGGAATCTTCTTCCCCCGTCTCTTGTGACGAGCGCAAAGCTTCCGACATCATGCTGATCAGAGTCGGTGAGAAGGAGAAGAATAAACTGAAATAACCAGTGGAGAAAGATGATTCTGGCTAACGCTGATGAACTGGCGATAATGAACTGACAGTGAAAAACGCCAATGAACTGGCACTAATCGACGGACAGTGAATAACATTGAAGAACTGGTGCTAGTAAATTGACAGTGAATAACGCTGATGAACTGGCACTAATTAACTGATAGCTAATAACGCTGATGAACTGGAACTGACAGACTGACAGTGACTTACATTGATGAACTGGCACCAATGAACTGGCGCTGACAGACTGAAGGCAACTGATTTTTTTTTTTACAAAAATAAATAAATAAACCTCCCTTATAGATTGCAAGTTAGGGGACTGATCACAGTGAGGCAGCTGTGATCAAGTGGTTAAAATTGCAGCTTCTCTCGCTGAAGGGACAGCAGAAGGATACAGGCTCCGTTCTCTCCACAACACTGAGGAGAATGGAGCTTGTAGCCCTTCTTTGCACTCCTCTTGTCATAAGATCATCTGACTAGCCAATCTGTACAGACTGATCAATCAGGGAGATCGCTGGCAAGTGACTGCTTTGACGGTGGCCAATGCTGAGTTTGCAATTTTGTGTCTCAGGCAGGGGTGTGGGCCCCAATGCACTTAAAGTATTGCCCACTCATGTATACAACCCCCTCACATTTGGTTGTGCCAATAACAACTTTACTGAGGGTATATACAGCTACAGAAACACAGGACAAATCCCTACTTACATCCAGTGATTGCATCCTCCATCTTCTCCATTAGGCATCACCACATTCCTCATTGTCTCTACATCTTGGTTCCCTGACAGTTTTATCCTGCTGCTGCTCCTAACAATCTCCCCCAAATACTGTAAGGCTGCATTCACACGTCTTGCATTTAAACAAAACCAGGTGTCCCTCATACAGTACCCCCCCCCCAATGACCCACACACAGCCCCCCAGTAATGTCCCCACACAGCCCAACAGTGATGTCACCCACACAGCCCCCCAAGTAAGTAATATGCCCACATAACCCCTCAGTATGTACCCACACAGCCCCCACCAGGAATGTGCAACACCCTCGCCGATGCAAGGCAGAGCTGTGTTTGCGAATACGTCCCACCATGTAGCTTGCAGCCTGTGTAGGGTCTGATCAGCCCCACAGCATGTCACTACATAACACTAGATAATACAGGGGAACACTGCAGTGGTAGAACCTGCCTGGTGAGGCAGGAGTTAAGTGTTTTGTGTGATGTCATATGTGTCAGCCAATCACATGTGTTACACTCTGTTTCTGTGAGCTGAGATGTAATTGGAGGAGTAGCCACCACCTGACCAGCGGGAGTAACAAAACCCCTGGTCAGAAAAGTTCTAGAGAGCAGTTAGCTGAGCAGTAGCTCAGAAGCAGACTGGAGTTAATCCAGTACAGACTCTGAGGAGTCTGTGCAGCCAGCTCACCAGACCAAGAGCAGGTGAGCCAGCTCCCTGCCTGAAGAGTGGAGCTAATAGTGAGTTAGTGAGTGAGAAAGGGGTATCATCCTACCTTCAAGGGTGATACCTGAAGCAATCCAGGATAAAGCTGAAGCATCCTTCCAGGACACAGCTACCTCCCAGCCTGCCATTGCATCCAGGCTGGTGATCTACATCCTGTGGCTCCCTCCAACTACATCTCCAGCACTCCACCATCCTGTTAAGGCACGTTACTACGATTCCTGTCGGTTCCAATAAAGAACTGTAAGTTGTTTTTGTTCAACGTCTGCCTCCGTCTGGTCCCTGCTACTATGGCTGCCACCATCACGGGCACCCTATCCACCACACTGGGACTCATATTCCAGACCCCAAAGGGTTGCCCCAGGGAGAACCACTATAGCAGCCTCTCCCTCATCATTTCTTGCCAACACCACCCTGCTGGAGACCTGCCAGGCTGTAGGACAGCCCTCCGGTTCCCCAAGCACAGTGACACTAGCGTGCCTAGGCCGCAACCGCCAGCCACTGCGGGCCCCGGCTGACTCCAGGCCCCAAGAAAAGGCTAGGCCCCGGTGGGGGATGTTGCAAGTGGCGTCACTTCGAACAGGATTGATACTTCTGTGCCTTATTCTGGCACTATAGACTGTACTTTTTTAAAAAGACTGTGCTGCCTAACACTGCTGCCATCCGGGTTTAGGCCCAAGTGATTGTGTGCATTACTACTTTGAACTGTGTTATACTGCTGCCATGTGCTGTCGAGCTCCACTCCAGCACTCAAGAGGTTAAACCCTGCAAAGAACTTTGTCAGCTCTGCTACATCCGGCGCTGCTGCGCCTGAAGCAATTTACCTCAGAGGCGTGTGGCGCAGCAAGTATTTCCAGCCCGCCAAATCCTCACTGGCGGGAACTCCAGAGTCGTCACTAGGCTCCGCCCCCCTGCACGAGTGGCGAGAAGTACCATGGAGGAGGAGTTGGAGCGTGTGCGGCCGGCAACGAAGAGGGTTAATTGGCCATCTTGCATTGCGGAGCAGGCCTGAAACCTGCCAGCAGCGTGTGCCTCATCCGGAGTTCCGGTGCACGTGTCCTGCGACTGGAGGAGAACACTGCTGAGCATCACCGAGCCCCTGCTGCCTGCCGGACATCGGGAACGGAGTCCTTCATGCACCGGAGCTGTCCTGTCACCACGGCTGATCCTGAGTGAGTACCGCTGGGGAAGTTAAAGGGGGGTTGAGATTGTTTCCGACGCTAGGTTATTGGCTCACCTCCCAGGGAATAGTGACTGTGTCTTAAAGTGCCCACGTCCCATTCTAGCCATCGCCCATAGCAACGGACATTGTGTAACTCTACAGACTTCCTTCAGCTAGGCCAGTCATGTCCGTCCAGGACGAAGATACGGGACGGGAGCAGGTCCCGTCCCCTGGTCCCTCCTCAGGGTACCGGAGCATGTTAAGCCCTCCAGAGAGTCCTTTCACCTCTGCTACAGCCAGGGTCCCTGGGACCCCCACCATGATGCCTCTGACTATGCCCTACTATCTGGGGGCCCCCTGGTTACCCCACTACAAGGGAGAATCACACACTCTCCCTGAATTCAGAGACAAGTTGTTAGCCACCTTCGCCCTGTACCCGTTCACAGAGGAACAGAAAGTGGGCATCCTAACCGGGCAGTTGAAAGGACCCGCTCTCCGGGAAGTCAAGTCTTGGCCCCGAGAACAGCGTCAGAATGTGGTCCAAATTCTTAATAGGCTGTGCAACACCTTTGACAAGTGTACTGCCTCAGAGTTGAAGCAGCAATTCTTCGGGAAAAGACAGAAGCCCCAAGAGTCCCTCCGAGACTTTGCCCTCTCACAGGAGGCCATAACCAGTCTTGATCCCAAAGACGCTGAAACCTCTGACCAAACCCTGAGGGAACAATTCATTAATGGTGTCAACTAAAGATCATCTCTTCTCAATATGCCCAGGCCTCCTTTCTTGAGTTTAAGGAAATTGCCATTGACATATTAGGGGACCGACCGCCTACTGGACCGCAGAAAGAGCCTGAATCCGTGGAAATGGAGGAATCTGCTCTAGCTTGCCATCCAACGCAGTCGACATCACCTACTCCTGCGGCTACGGAAGTTGCTGGCTTAGCAGGACAGGTCCCTAATCTGGCGGGCACCCTGCATAAAATTCTCAATCGGTTGACCCAGTTGGAAGTGACTGTCTCCGCTATGAGGAAGAAACCCCCAGAGAACTCTGGCCGCGGAGTCACGAGGGGTAGTTGACCGTACAAACAGCGCCCAAGAGAAGCGAAGTCGTTAAGCACCTGGAGTCAGAAGAAACCCCGCCAGCGTTGCAGCTACTGCCATAAATATGGGCATGAAGAGGATGGATGTCGTCAGTTAAACGACAAACCCTTGGAGCTAAGGGACGACCTCCAAGGGAAGAACCTGTAAGTCCCCGAGATGCCAACTGGATGCCCAGGTTCGTGGGGACTCGCCCCATGGTTCATGTAACCATCAACGGAGTTACCCTACCGGCCTTAATTGATACCGGCTCTTAAGTGACCACCCTCCGGAGTGCTGCCTTCGAGAAATGCCGAGAAGGAGCATCCTTAGTCCAGCCTCCCAAGGCTTACTTGAATATTATTGCTACAAACGGAAAACCCGTATCGGCGGCTACTGGGAGCCAACGCTAACCATTGGAGACACTGAGTTAACCAGACAGGGCGTAGTGGTGACACGAGTGCCCGAAAACGGTAACTTCTCCCTGGTACTGGGTACAAATGTCCTCCGCAACTCCTACCACAAAGTGCTGAAGGCTCTCCACGACTCCCTGCCAACAGTGCCCAACGGTTCCCGGAAGGTAATTCAGGAGACTATGCAGGTTCTAGCGGCACAACAGAAGTTTGCTGGCCCTAATGGAGAAATCTGCAGAGCCCGGATCAAGGATCCCCAACCTGTCCGCCTTCAACCTGGGACTGAGACGTTAGTATGGTGTCGAGCCTGCATGGGCGTCCAAGGTCAAGACTACCAGGCGATAGTAGAACCTATACCAGCTGATGAAGACCTGCCCATTCTAGCCGACAGGAGCCTATTCACTGTATTTCGAGGACAAGTACCCATTCGACTACTAAATGTGGGAGACTCCCCAGTGGATCTGAGAAAATACCACTCTCTTCAGCGTCCATCCTGAAGACTTGGTGGAAACCGCTCTGTCTGCCTCCCAACAGTTGGAACTGAAGCAAAGTGCTGAAGGTGAGCCTGCCGAACAATCCTGGTGGCTTGAGCTCAATATTGGAGACAACGATTTTACTCCTACAGACCAAGTACAAGGGGTCCTGGAAGTCGTTATAGAGCACCACCAGGCCTTCAGCAAACACCCACTGAATTTTGGGCAGACTACCCTGATCCAACATACCATCCCTACTGGCTCTCATCCCCCTATCAAGGAGCGATACCGGCCCATACCTCCAGCCCGCTACCAAGAGGTGAAAAAGCTGGTATAAAAGATGAAGACAGCCAACGTTATCCGGGAGAGTCACAGCCCATGGGCTGCCCCGCTGGTCCTTGTGAAAAAGAAGGATGGAACCCTTCGATTCTGTGTTGACTATAAGAAGATCAACAATATCACCCACAAGGATGCCTATCCTCTGCCTTGAATCGAGGAATCCCTCACAGCCCTAGGGTCAGCTGCCTACGTCTCTACCCTCGACCTGACCAGTGGCTACTGGCAAGTGGCCATGGCGCCGGAAGACAGAGAGAAGACGGCTTTCACCACCCCAATGGGCCTGTTCGAGTTCAACAACATGCCGTTCGGGCTATGCAACGCCCCAGGCACATTTCAACAGCTGATGGAGAGATGTTTGGGTCATCGCAACTTTGAGACCGTTCTGCTATATTTGGACGACATCATCATCTACTCCAAGACTTATGAAGACCACCTCCACCATCTGGCTGAAGTCTTCCAAATCCTGACCCAACATGGGTTGAAGGTCAAGCCATCCAAGTGCCACCTACTACAACCTAGCGTCAAGTACCTGGGACATGTTGTGAGCGCTCATGGAGCCAGATCCAGAGAAGATTGCAGCTGTCCACGACTGGCCTACCCCATCAACCATACGGGACATCAAAAGCTTCCTGGGATTTGCCAGTTATTACAGGCGTTTTATCCCGAAGTTTGACCAGCTGGCAGCTCCCCTGCAAGAACTCCTAAGGGGTCTGCCAAAAGAGAGCCAACGTTCCCGAGTATCCATTGAGTGGACAGCCGAACGTAAAGCTGCCTTCCAGATGCTCAAGCAATGGTTGACTGAGCCTCCGATGTTGGGATATCCAGACTACAATCTGCCTTTCACCCTATACACCGATGCCAGCAAGCAAGGCCTAGGGGCTGTACTAACCCAGCTCCAGAACGGAACTGAAAGAGTCATAGCCTACGCCAGCTGTTCCCTCCGAGAACCGGAGCAAAACGACCAGAACTACAGTTCTTTCAAGTTGGAGTTTCTGGCGTTGGTCTGGGCTGTGACCGAAAAGTTCAAGGACTACCTGGCTGCATCCTTCTTCACTGTCTTCACAGACAATAATCCCTTGGCTTCAACTTCAACTTTACCATCAAGTACCGGGCTGGTAAGACCAATGACAACGCCGACACTCTGTCCCGTCTCCCTGACCAGTGGGAGGGACCCTCCACGGATGCTCAGTGGGAAGATGTGGAGATGCCAACGTTCTATGCCCGGTTTGTGCGTCAAGATGCCCAGAGAGTTTACTCCTAACCGTCAGAGGCAGCGCCAGCTACTCCTCAAGAAGAGTCAGAGCCCCCTGTGGAAAAGGACCTCTAGATAAGTCTTCAGGCTGATAGCCGCGCCATAGGAGAAGTAATGGACTATCTCTCTAGTGGGCGAGTGCCTGAAAGAATCCGCCGCAGAAGAGCTGACGGAGGACTGTCTCAATTGTGGCGCCAGAGAAAGACTCTGAACATGCATCAGGGTCTGCTAAAGAGAAGAACTCTGGACCCTATCACTTATGACCGGCTGTACCAGATTGTGATTCCCAGGAGGGACGCCAAGATAGTACTGGATATGTACCATGACCAGTCCGGACACTTTGGCGCTCAGAAGACTGAAGCCACCCTCCGAAGGCATTTCTACTGGGTCAACATGAAGCCCGACATCGAAGCCTGGTGTCGGGAATGCCCAGCCTGCACCATCGCTCGAGGAGAGCGACACAATCAAAGGTCCCCTCTACATCCCATTGTGAGCCAACGGCCCTTAGAGATCCTGGCATTGGATCATGTGAAGTTGGAGCCCAGCAGATCCGGTCACAGTTATGCTCTCACGATCATCGACCACTATACCAAATTTGTGGTTGCAGTACCTGTCAGAGACCTATCTGCAAGGACCACCGCAGCGGCCCTGTGGAAGAGCTTCATCCTCCCCTATGGCTGTCCGGACCAGATCCTTACGGACCAAGGAACAGCGTTTGAGTCCCAAGTCTTCCAAGAGCTGTGCACTCTATATGGCTGTAAAAAGCTGAGGACCACAGCCTATCATCCCCAAGGCAACGGGCTTTGCGAAAAGATGAATCAGACTCTAATCAACATGCTGAGGACTCTGACCCCTGCAAAAAGGGCTGACTGGCCAAAACTGTTGCCCGAATTAGTGTACCTGTACAAAAATACCACTCATTGCTCCACAGGATATACCCCGTATTATCTGATGTTCGGGAGACACGGCCATCTCCCTGCTGATATGACGTGGGACATGGAGTCCCCTGATTCCCAGTCTTTACTCCCCCAGACTGACTGGGTTCACGAACACCAGAGGTGCTTGGCGGATGCCAGAGAAGTTGTGGATCTGCAGTTGGAAGAGGCCCGAGAGAAACAAAAAAAGGACTTTGATCGTAATGCCTGTGCTGAGCCTCTTGCCCCAGGAGATCGAGTGTGGCTGCGCAACAATCATCCCACCAGTAAGCTAGATGGGCGTTGGGAGCGTGAGCCATACCTAGTTAGGGACAGTCTCTCCCCTGAAGTCTACGAGATTTCAAGAGGAGACTGTCCACTACTCCGGGTACATAGGAACCGGCTGAAGAGATGTCTTCGTCCTTTTGCCCCTATGTCCACACCTCTCACCTCGACCCCCAACTTACAGACCTCCTTGTGTTCACCTACCCCCAGTTTCTTAGAACTTGTGACTGTGCCTCAACTCTGTTTTGTTGTTTCCGCTTCAGTAAGAGGTACCCCGGAGAGACCATCATCCCCACCACAGTCTCCAATACTGCTACCTGTGGAGGATGATCCGACTCCAGAGTCTGCAGCCCCTGAGGCATCAGAGGCAGCTGAGACTCCAACTCCAGCGCTTGACTCGGAGGAGGACGATGAGGAGGTTGTTATCTTCTCCCAGTCGGAACTTCGGAGGTCTCAAAGGGAGACAAAAGGTAAAGCTCCTGCGTACCTGCAGAAGTATCAACTGGTGTCACACAGAAGGAGGAGGCAGGTATGCTTTTCTGACACCGAAGTACTTACCACCGAAGAAGATACTGAGCAACCCCTGATGGCCTGAAAGCCTTACCAGGTACTGTGCTTATTGTACATATGTATATTTATTTCTGCTACTCCCATTTGGGCTGAGCGCCCGCTAACCCTATAGAGCCAGAGACTTTCCTGGGACTCTCACCCTTATTTATCTCAGTCAAGAGACTCTCCTTGAACTGCCCACTGTCATGTGCTATGATAGCACCCCTTCCTCTGCCACGGCAGAGATTCCTACAAAGGACTCTGTCCCTCTACACATAGAGGAGACCCTTTACCTCCCAGCCTGCCATTGCATCCAGGCTGGTGATCTACATCCTGTGGCTCCCTCCAACTACATCTCCAGCACTCCACCATCCTGTTAAGGCACATTGCTACGGTTCCTGTCGGTTCCAATAAAGAACTGTAAGTTGTTTTTGTTCAACATCTTCCTCCGTCTGGTCCCTGCTACTACGGCTGCCACCATCACGGGCACCCTATCCACCACACTGGGACTCATATTCCAGACCCCAAAGGGTTGCCCCAGGGAGAACCGCTATAGCAGCCTCTCCCTCATCATTTCTTGCCAACACCACCCTGCTCGAGACCTGCCAGGCTGTAGGACAGCCCTCCGGTTCCCCATATCAAGCACCGTGACACTAGCGTGCCTAGGCCGCAACCGCCAGCCACTCAGGTACTGCGGGCCCCGGCTGACTCCAGGCCCCGGTGGGGGATGTTGCAAATGTCCCCACACAGCCCCCCAGTAGTGTCCGCACACCTACCCCAGTAATGTCCCCCACACATCCCCCCAGAAATGTCCCCCACACAGGCCCCCAATAATGTCCCCCACACATCCTCCCAGTAATGTCCTCACAGAGCACCCCAGTAAGTAATGTGCCCACATAGCCCCCAGCAAGTAATGTGCCCACACAGCCCCCCCCAGTAAGTAATGTGCCCACACAGTCCCCCCAGTAAGTAATGTGCCCACACAGTCCCCCCAGTAAGTAAAGTTCCCACACAGTCCCCCAATAAGTAATGTGCCCACACAGCCCCCCCAGTAAGTAATGTGCCCACACAGCCCCCCCAGTAAGTAATGTGCTCACACAGTCCCCCCAGTAAGTAATGTGCCCACACAGTCCCCCAGTAATGTGCCCACAGAGCCCCTCAGTAAGTAATGTGCCCACACAGTCCCCCCCAATAAGTAATGTGCCTACACAGTCCCCCCAGTAAGTAATGTGCCCACACAGTAACCCAGTAATGTGCCCACAGAGCCCCTCAGTAAGTAATGTGCCCACACAGCCCCCAGTAATGTCCTCCACACAATCCCCCTCCCCCCCATATTCTATCCCTTCCCTTAGTTGTTTAACGTTTACTCCTCACCTCACAGATGCACCTCAGTGCATTACTTCTCCGGGAGTATTATTCTTCCGGAGGCTAGGGCCTGCAGGGAAAAGTAATGCACATATTCTCATTACGATCTGTGACCTGAGAACACGGATTGTGATGATAGAGGAGAATGCCCGGGTCCTACTGACCCAGGGAGATCCGGGGCTCTGGTCAAAAGATTCAGGGTGGAAATTATTCAGACCTTTACATTTTTAATCTTTGTTTCATTGCAGCTAATTGTTAAGATAAAAAAAAAAATTCTTATTAATGTACACTTTGCATCCTATCTTGACATAAAAACAGAAATGTAGATTTTTTTCTAATTTATTAAACAAGAAAAACTGAAATATCACATGGTCATAAGTATCCAGCCCCTTTGCTCAGTATTGAGTAGAAGCACATTTTGAACTAGTACAACAATTTACCAACTTTCATAGCGTGTGTTTTATAGTGTTGAAGCAGATAAGGAAATCTGGTCATGTGCTGTCAGGGTCGGATTAAGGTTGGTGGGGGCCCCTGGGCGCAAAATATGGTGAGGGCCCCCATTGAATGCAGTCTAGACAGGGAACAGCAATCGCTACATACCAGTCCCCAGTATTCACTACATACAGCTCCCCAGCAACCACTATATACAGCTCCCCCAGCAATCACTGTATACAGCTCCCCCAGCAATCACTGTATACAGCTCCCCTAGCAATCACTGTATACAGTTCCCCAGCAATCACTGTACACAGCTCCCCCAGCAATCACTGTATACAGCACCCCCAGCAATCACTATATACAGTTACCCAGCAATCACTATATACAGCTTCCCCAGCAATCACTATATACAGCTCCCCCAGCAATCACTATATACAGCTCCCCCAGCAATCACTATATACAGCTCCCCCAGCAATCACTATATACAGCTCCCCCAGCAATCACTGTATACAGCTCCCCCAGCAATCACTGTATACAGCTCCCCCAGCAATCACTGTATACAGCTCCCCAGCAATCACTATACACAGCTCCCCCAGCAATCACTGTATACAGCTCCCCCAGCAATCACTGTATACAGCTCCCCCAGCAATCACTGTATACAGCTCCCCCAGCAATCACTGTATACAGCTCCCCCAGCAATCACTGTATACAGCTCCCCTAGCAATCACTGTATACAGTTCCCCAGCAATCACTATACACAGCTCCCCCAGCAATCACTGTATACAGCACCCCCAGCAATCACTATATACAGTTACCCAGCAATCACTATATACAGCTTCCCCAGCAATCACTATATACAGCTCCCCCAGCAATCACTATATACAGCTCCCCCAGCAATCACTATATACAGCTCCCCCAGCAATCACTGTATACAGCTCCCCCAGCAATCACTGTATACAGCTCCCCCAGCAATCACTGTATACAGCTCCCCAGCAATCACTATACACAGCTCCCCCAGCAATCACTATATACTGCCCCCCAGCAATCACTGTATACAGCTCCCCAGCAATCACTATACACAGCTCCCCCAGCAATCACTATATACTGCCCCCCAGCAATCACTACATACAGCTCCCGTTAAAAGGTCCCTGAATGGACATACAAAGAAAACAGAGTCAGGCAGAGATGTGGGACTTGTGAATAAAGGTGGTCATGATGGGGTGACAAAGGTGTGCCTTATGTATACACAATACAGAATTGCCTATGTTATATGTGGAGACCAGAGCAGAATATGTAGAGTAAAGTACAAATAACCGTATCAACTGGTAATCACTGTATACAGCTCCCCCAGCAATCACTGTATACAGCTCCCCCAGCAATCACTGTATACAGCTCCCCCAGCAATCACTGTATACAGCTCCCCCAGCAATCACTGTATACAGCTCCCCTAGCAATCACTGTATACAGTTCCCCAGCAATCACTATACACAGCTCCCCCAGCAATCACTGTATACAGCACCCCCAGCAATCACTATATACAGTTACCCAGCAATCACTATATACAGCTTCCCCAGCAATCACTATATACAGCTCCCCCAGCAATCACTATATACAGCTCCCCCAGCAATCACTATATACAGCTCCCCCAGCAATCACTGTATACAGCTCCCCCAGCAATCACTGTATACAGCTCCCCCAGCAATCACTATACACAGCTCCCCCAGCAATCACTATATACTGCCCCCCAGCAATCACTACATACAGCTCCCGTTAAAAGGTCCCTGAATGGACATACAAAGAAAACAGAGTCAGGCAGAGATGTGGGACTTGTGAATAAAGGTGGTCATGATGGGGTGACAAAGGTGTGCCTTATGTATACACAATACAGAATTGCCTATGTTATATGTGGAGACCAGAGCAGAATATGTAGAGTAAAGTACAAATAACCGTATCAACTGGTATCTTAAATAAAGTGAATCTAAGCGCCTGGTCTCTATAAGGTCTATGTGGCCAGGGTTATACTCGCCAAAAATTACATAAGGCTCAGTCCTAATACATCATAAATGGATACAATGCAAGTTTCCAATCCCAACCTGTGTCTGGAGGAGGATGACCCGACGCGTGTCGCCTATCAAGTAGGCTTCATCAGGAGTGAATGAATGCTAGGGGAGGACTGCCCTTTATATCCGTTGCTGTTCAACATTATGTAATTTTTGGCGAGTATAACCCTGGCCACATAGACCTTATAGAGACCAGGCGCTTAGATTCACTTTATTTAAGATACCAGTTGATACGGTTATTTGTACTTTACTCTACATATTCTGCTCTGGTCTCCACATATAACATAGGCAATTCTGTATTGTGTATACATAAGGCACACCTTTGTCACCCCATCATGACCACCTTTATTCACAAGTCCCACACCTCTCTGCCTGACTCTGTTTTCTTTGTATGTCCATTCAGGGACCTTTTAATGGTGTTTTAAAACTGTATGTTTCCATTTCGTCACCATGACGGCCCCACTGGAGGTTGCTTCCCCTTCCTCTGTAGGGACAGGAAATTGAGAGCATTAAATAGCCCCTCCCTCAACCTCCCACCAGTCTTTTTCCTGTCCCTACAGGGAAAGGTTGAGAGTAAACCTCTCTCTCCTCTCGGGGGGGGGGGGGGGAGGTAGAACCTCGTACCTCTCGTGGGTGCTTGTTTCCCCGGGGCTTCCCTCGTCCGGCCTCCTCGTGAGTCCTACTTGGGGTCTCCAGGTCCCGGATTGCCAAAATTGGATCTCCTGCGGCGTGCAGGAGACAGCGGGCAGTACCGGCAGCTTTTTACGGCCCTCTCGGGGGTCCGCGGCTGCCGGCACATAAGCGCATGTTCTGGCGCTCGGTCACTTCCGGGTTACGGAGCGCGAACCGGAAGTGACGCTAGAGACCTCAGCGTCTCGGCCTAGGAGACAGGCCATTAAAGATGACGTCAGACGCCGGAAGGTAAGCAAGGAGAAGCTTCCACCAAGTCTGCAGGTCTGCTGAGGTCTATGTGGAGCAGCGAATATCCCAGCATGGATGAGGCTGAATTCGGTTCCTTAACCCTGGGCTCTGTAAGTAGGACATTAGCTGAACGCCAATAGGTTTTGGCACTATATGCTGTGGGGAGTCAGCTTCTAATAAGCAATACTCCTTTTTCTTTTTCTAAAAACAACAGGAGAAGGATATCCCTGTAAAAGAAAAAGAAAAAACCAAAGTGTGTGATAAAGAAAAACCTAAGAAGGCACCATCCAAACGTTGCCACATTTGTAATACAAAATTGGATATTAATTATAAGAAAAGTTTATGCAAAAATTGTTTGGATAAAGTGTTAAAAGAGGAAAAGTCATCATTTTTGGATGAATTGCGTGTTGTTATGCGTTAAGAAATTAGGGCATCAAAGAGCCCACCGCATAAAAAAGTCAGGCAGAACCCTGTATGTCTGGATTCAGATGATGAACAGCCCTCTTGTTCTTATGAGCTAGACATGGAAGAACAGGATATGGTGACGCATCAATCGATACCAAATGACCCCAAATATTTATTTCCTAATGAGGATTTGGATGGGCTAATAAAAGCATTAAGGGATACCTTAAATATTGAAGACACCATAGAAGAAAGGTCGGTAGTAGATGAATTATTTGGTGGATTAAGAAGAAGGAAGGCTAGAGTCTTTCCCGTTATTGAAAACTTGAAGGATCTTATCCAGGATGAATGGAAAGAACCGGAGAAGCGTATAACAATGCCTAAGGAATTTAAAAACCGTATGTTATTTGATCCAGAAGAAACAAAAGTCTGGGATAGTGTTCCTAAAGTTGACATCCCTATAGCTAAAGTAGTTAAAAAAACCGATCTACCCTTTGAAGATTCCACCCAACTAAAAGATGCCATGGACCGTAAATCAGATTGTTTGCTCAAAAAAGCTTGGGAAGCTTCCATGGCAATCCTAAAAACGAATATTACCACTACCTCTGTATCACGTACTCTGTTTTTTTGGCTAGGACAGCTGGAGGATCATCTTAGAGAAGGCACGTCCAGAGAAGAAATGCTAGACTCCATTCCGTTATTAAGATCAGCAGCAGCCTTTCTGGCAGATGCCTCAGCCGAAACCATCCGGTTTTCAGCAAGAGAAGCTGCATTATCAAATGCAACCAGAAGAGCCCTTTGGTTAAGGCAATGGTCTGGAGACGTGCGCTCAAAAGCAAAACTGTGTAGCCTGCCTTTTTCGGGTGATTTTTTATTTGGACCAGAATTGGATGAAATCCTAGCTAAAGCAGCGGATAAAAAGAAGGGGTTTCCGGAGGCCAAACAACAACCCAAGAAGCAATTTTTTTCGGAGCTTTCGCCCCACTAAAGAACAGCCAAGATTCAGGAGCAAACAGACCTGGAAACAGGGGTACTGGAATACAGCCAAAGGAGGAAAGAACAAATCCTTTCTTTTTGGTGCCTCAAGTAAACAAGAGAAGAAACAATGACGCCAGAGTGGGGGGAAGATTGAAAAATTTTCTCCCCCATTGGAAAAATATAACATCCAACAGGTGGGTACTCTCTATAATAGAAGATGGCTATTTTATAGATTTTGTGTCGCCTCCTCCTCACCGGTTTATCCTATCCAGGCAACCATCGAACAGACTAACATGTCACCTTTGGAAGGAAGTTTCCGACCTGCTAAAATTGAATGTCATCTGTCCAGTCCATCCAGAAGAAAGAGGTACGGGTCATTACTCACCTTTGTTTTTGATAAAAAAGCCAAATGGGACTTTCAGATTAATTACAAACTTGAAATATTTGAACAAATGGGTAACCTATGTCAAATTCAAAATGGAATCAATCAAATCCACTACGCCTTTGATACCTTACAAAGCTTGTTTATGTACCTTGGATCTCAAGGATGCCTATTATCACGTACCTATCCATACGAAATCACAAAAATACTTAAGATTTGCCGTATTATCTCCCTCTGGGGAAGAATTTCATTTTCAATTTACTGCATTACCCTTTGGTCTCTCCTCAGCCCCCCGGGTTTTTACCAAGGTCATGGCAGAAGCAGTAAAATATCTCCGAACGGAAGAAAATCAGCGTGATTCCATACTTAGACGACTTCCTAATAATAGGAGATTCAGTAAGTCATTTAGAAAGCCAAAAGGATACAACAATAGAAGTTTTACAATCTCTGGGATGGATCATAAATTTAGACAAATCAGACTTAATTCCGAGTCACATAAAAGAATTTTTAGGAGTGTCTTTAAATTCTCTAACCCAGACCTTGTATCTTCCACAGGAAAAGAGGAAAAATCTTCTTGGGAAAATCAAGAAATTCGAGAAGAGGAAGTCTGTCTCAGTAAGGACAGCTATGAGTCTTCTGGGGACCATGACATCATGCATCCAGAGTGTGGCCTGGTGCCAAAATCACTCAAGAACACTACAGTCATGGATTCTTACAAAATGGGACAGAAATCATCATCATCTTCATTTACCATTGATAATCCCCTCAAAAGTGAAGGAATCACTAAGATGGTGGAAGAATCCCGGGAATCTACGGAAAGGCGTAAATTGGGTCCAATGGCCATTAACCCAGATCCAAACAGACGCCAGCAGCTCCGGATGGGGGGCTCTCCTTCCGGGCAAATATATCCAGGGTGGCTGGACCCAGGAAACAGCACATACCTCTTCGAACGAGAGAGAGCTAAGAGCGGTCCTGAACACTCTAAAATCCTGTACCAGCGAGCTGAAAGGTCACCATGTGAAAATTATGTCGGACAACACTACCACGGTTGCCTATCTAAGAAGACAAGGAGGTACCAGATCAAAAAGGCTACTGAAAATATCACAACAAATATTTTCCTGGGCAGAAGAAAATATCCAGTCGATCTCTGCCATCCATCTGAGGGGCTCAGAAAATGTAGTAGCAGATTACCTCAGCCGGTCTCAAATCCTTCCCCACGAATGGAGCCTGAACGTGGAAGTTTTCCAAGAGATTGTTCTAAGATGGGGACTGCCGGACATCGACTTGTTTGCCTCCAGGAAGAATTCCAAAGTGAAAAAGTTCTTCTCCCTGAACCCAAAAGAAGTCCCCTGGGGACTAGATGCTTTTTCACAGACCTGGAACCAGGACCTAGTGTATGCTTTCCCTCCGATTCCATTGATAAGCAAGGTGTTGCAAAAACTACTAGTCAGTCCAACCAAGCTCATCTTAGTAGCACCCTTTTGGCCAAAGAAAAATTGGTTCCCAAGTCTACAAAAGTTGGCGATAGACCTTCCGTTTATCCTACCCAGGAGGTCGGACCTTCTACATCAGGGACCAGTCCTTCATCAGAACCCAGGGTTCCTAAACCTAGCAGCCTGGATCCTGAAAGCACCTTCTTAAGATCAAAAGGTTTATCATATAAGGTAATAAAAACCTTAAAGAATAGTAGAAAACCTGTAACCCATGCCATATACTTTAAAATATGGAAAAAGTTTTGTTCCTGGTCAAAAGATATGCCTAACCAGGGTTCCCCAAATATCTGTCAGATTCTTGATTTTCTGCAGGAGGGGTTCGAGAAGGGATTACGACCTAGCACCTTGAGAGTCCAGGTCTCAGCCTTGAGCGCCTACTTCGATACAGCGCTGGCAGAACACAGGTGGGTAAAGAGGTTCTTTCAAGCCTGCTCACGCTTACGTCCTACTGTTAAAGATTCATCCCCTCAGTGGGATCTATCTCTAGTTCTAGATGCTTTAACTATGGGGCCCTTCGAGCCAATCGACCCTAGCCATATGCGTTTTTTGACACAAAAAACTGCCTTTTTAATCGCCATTACATCTGCTAGAAGACTGGGCGAGTTACAGGCCTTGTCCATTTGTGAACCCTATTTATCTGTGTCAGAAGATAGGATCACGCTCAGACTTGACAGAAATTTTTTACCAAAAATTGTCTCAAATTTCCATAGGAACCAGGAAATAATCTTACCCACGTTTTGCCATCATCCAAAAAATCCTGTGGAAGAGAAGTGGCATCTACTGGATGTAAGACGTACTGTTCTTAAATATCTCGAAGCATCCAATCCTTGGAGAAAAGATTTAAATTTATTTGTTCAATTTGCAGGAAGAAATAAAGGCAAGAAAGCTTCAAAAGCCACTATTGGATGCTGGATTACAGATACCATCAAAGAATGTTATAAAATCAAAGGTGTTCCACTACCTCTCTCCGTCAAAGCCCATTCCACTAGGGCCATGTCTACATCTTGGGCTGAGAGAGGAGGTGCATCCATTGAAGAAATCTGCAAAGCCGCTACATGGAGTACAAATGTCACATTTGCAAAGCACTATAGGCTAAATGTCTTAGCTGCCAAAGATCTGGCATTTGGCCGAAAAGTGCTTCAGGCTGTAGTCCCTCCCTAAACTGGGCATAAATTTGGTATGTCTCCAGTGGGGCCGTCATGGTGACGAAATGGAAAAAAGGAATTAGTCCTTACCGGTAATTCGATTTCCATAAGTCCACCATGACGGCCCTGATATTTCCCTCCCATGTATATAAAAGTATTTTCTTTTTTTGGATCTTTGCCTATGTATGTGAAATTTAACATACTAAATAAAATTATGTTGCAACCTATACTGGTGTAGTTATTTGATAAACACTGGTGGGAGGTTGAGGGAGGGGCTATTTAATGCTCTCAATTTCCTGTCCCTACAGAGGAAGGGGAAGCAACCTCCAGTGGGGCCGTCATGGTGGACTTATGGAAATCGAATTACCGGTAAGGACTAATTCCTTTTTTCTGTATATATTGAATAATAAAAACGTGATTTGTTTAATTTTGTATATATGCATCCGTCTTTTCTCCTTCATATTTACATATGCTATTTGGATGCAGTTCATCATATCTGGGCCCTACCATGATATGACGTACATACAGCTCCCCCAGCAATCACTGTATACAGCTCCCCCAGCAATCACTATACACAACTCCCCCAGCAATCACTATATACGGCTCCCCCAGCAATCACTATATACAGCTCCCCCAGCAATCACTATATACAGCTCCCCCAGCAATCACTACATACAGCTCCCCCAGCAATCACTACATACAGCTCCCCCAACAATCACTGTATGCAGCTCCCCCAGCAATCACTACATACAGCTCTCCCAGCAATCACTATATACTGGATCCCAGCAATCACTGTATACAGCCCGCAGTAATCACTATATACAGCTCCCACAGCAATCACTACATACAGCTCCCCCAGCAATCACCGTATACAGCTCCCCCAGCAATCACTACATACAGCTCCCCCAGCAATCACTATATACTGCCCCCCAGCAATCACTGTATACATCTCCCCCAGCAATCACTGTATACAGCTCCCCCAGCAATAACTGTATACTGCTCCCCCAGCAATAACTGTATACTGCTCCCCCAGCAATGACTGTATACAGCTCCCCCAGTAATCACTGTATACAGCTCCCCCAACAATCACTGTATACAGCTCCCCCAGCAATCACTGTATACAGCTCCCCCAGCAATCACTATATACAGCCCCCCCAACAATCACTACGTACAGCTCCCCCAGCAATCACTACGTACAGCTCCCCCAGCAATCACTACATACAGGTCCCCCATCATTCACTGTATACAGCCCCCAGAAATCACTGTATACAGCTCCCCCAGCAATCACTGTATACAGCTCCCCCAGCAATCAATGTATACAGCTCCCCCAGCAATCACTGTATACTGCTACCCCAGCAATCACTGTATACAGCTTCCGCAGCAATCACTATATAAATCTCCTCCAGCAATCACTATATACAGCTCCCCCAGCAATCACTATATACAGCTCCCCCAGCAATCACTATATACAGCTCCCCCAGCAATCACTATATACAGCTCCCCCAGCAATCACTATATACAGCTCCCAGAAATCACTATACACAGCTCCCCCAGCAATCACTTTATACAGTCCCCCTATAATAACTATATACACCCTCCCTATAACTATATACAGTCCGCCTATAATAACTATACACCCCCTATAACTATATAATCCCCTATAACTATATAGTCCCCTATAATAACTATACACCCCCAATAACTATATACACCCTCCCTATGATAACTATACACCCCCCTATAATAACTATATACACCCCCCTATAATAATTATGTATCGCACGTTATGTGACGCCCAGTTTGTGCCACTGTGAAATGTCAGCTCCCTGATTAGGAAGCCATGTTTCCTGATGCGAGAAAGACCCTAAATGCTGGCCAGAAAATACAGCAGGGCTCAGGAATGATAAAACATTTTGAATATAAATAAATAATAATAATAAATAAAGAACATAGAGAATTATAAAGGATGTGCTAACGAATCCAGAGGCTTGGAGGGGAAATATAAAATCTAAATAAAAAACATAAAACCCACAAGTGACCCTAGTTTTCAAACTACATCCCGCAAATGAAATATTCGAGGGTTAATTCACAACAAAGGTTGGACGTGAATGGTGAATGCGTTGCGAATAAGGAGGCGGAATATACCAGGGGACCAACTAAAATTTTGTCACTCTGGAGTTGTCGCAGGTCTCTTAGTAGTATGTAGTGTCCATCCTAACAGCTCTTTTGGAATAGACTCTTTTCTGAGTCCTTTCTGTAGAAGCAGCGAAATTCAACGGGAAAATAGTGTCTTGAAAAAAACGGTGGACATCTAATCCAGAGGTACTGGGCCCTGTCCTTCTTGTCCAAATATTAGTTTCCTAATATCTGCCTCTTGAAAATGGAGAAATGATACCTCAGGACCTGCACATTGGAACAGCTTGTAAGAGTTGCACAGCATCATCATGTACAGGGCCAGCACTTTCGTACCATATCTCCGTTTTTCCATATGGTGCTGTATGCTGTCAGGAATGGGATTGCTGGGATAAAAGTTATCCACATACAAATGGTAACCCTTATCCAGCAGTGGGTGAACAGATCTGTCAATCGGAGCTTGATGCCACCAGATATGGCCCCTACCACTGATGATTGGTGCTGTTCTTAACAGCAACATTTATCTGCTAATGTTGCTTTTATTCACCCCAGCAGTGCCCATTGTGACGAATATTGCAGCTACTGGCTGCTCCAGATCGACCAGTCAATAGTGGCGAACATGAACAGAGGGAGGAAGCCCGTGAAGGCGGAACGCGTGGGGCACAATCTTCCACCCCCCAACGTTAACACGGTGATATCACTTTTATGCTGTTTGGACTTTATGTGTTTGACTGCTTATGGTATCAGATACATATTTATCACTTTAACAGGCACTTGCCACTTTACTCTCTGGATTATCTTGCATTGTTTATACAACTAGTCCTAGCAGGTTGGGATTTCTTTGTATTGATCCACACCAGTGTTGGTCCATACTGGACCTATTGGGGGCTGTGAGCATATTACGCACATTGGACGTATTTATGCATTGTGTTATATATGGCACATGTGGCCAATACGATTTTAAATGTTTTTATGTTAGTGCTATTACATTTTAATAAAGAAAGGAGTTATGTGATAATATATTTGATGATTATCTTTTTTTGGCCAGTTTTTATGCACATCCCCGCTGTTTAGCTCATGTTATACATTGAATATAGGGATGTGAGGCTTGTTAGTCCATGTATCAGTATCTACATGAACAGAGGGGGGCAACGAAACCCTCTGGACTGCAAGGCAAAATTGGTGGCTGTCAGGAACAGCCGCCACCTTTCCCCGAACACTGTGTGATCGGTATTACTAACGTCATGAGTAAAATCGATGCTATTGACTGGTCTGCATTGATCAGCCAAAAGCAGTGGTCATGAACTGGAGGGGGGGCGACGAAACCTCTTTGGTCCATGAGGAACAGCCGCCATCTTGACCCAATCACTGTGTCTGAACTGTGTTGACGAGTCACTTCCCACCGCACTGTTCTGTTACATGCTGAACGAATATGCTGATTTATTATTTGCAGAGCAGAATATTTTGTGTGATTTGCAAGATTTATCTAGGTTAAATGTGGATACTGTTTCCTTAACTCCAGGTAGACTAATGACTTTTAAACCCCAGTTCTACCCTACCAAATTCAGGGCTTCTCTTCTGGAGGATTTTCATGGTTTGATTGAGGGTGTTACTAAGGGAATTACATTCACAAAACTTAAGGGCTGGAACAACTTTACCCAGAAATTTAGCTAGAATGCAAAACATAGCACTATATGACATAAGAAGGAATTCTTACATAATTGTCTGTAATGCAGACAAGGGGGGGGCAGTGATCTTAGATGCTAAATAATATGAAAAAAGTGTATATGCTATGTTTGATAGGGAATTAACCTACAAGAAATTAAAAGATGAACCAGTAGAGTCATTTTCTAATCACCTCCTGATATTTTTAAAAGAAGCTAAAGCCTTGGGGGTTTTCAGTCAAAAGAAGCCTATTTTCTCTTTAATAAAAATCCAATTACACCAATATTTCATGGACTACCTAAGATCCATAAACCTCTTTTCCCACCACCCTTGAGACCTATTACACCTTCAGCCCCTCATTCAGAGATCCCCTGGATATTTACGGGACACCACATCTGTACTCCGGGCAATGCGCAAAATTGCAAGCTCTAGAAGCCCTTAAGCACCACCTGTACAAATATAGTGGATACAATGACAATTTAAAAGAATTTCTTTTATCAGCTGTCTTCCATCTATTCCAAACTAACTATGTCTGCTTTAATGGTGATTTTTTTTTCCTGCAAACAAAGGGAGTCCCGATGGGGTCTAAATTTAGCCCATCAATAGCCAATCTATATATATGTCCTGGTGGGAGGAGGGTGTCGTCTATGACTCTCCCAACCCTTTTATAGGTGATATACTATGGTATGGCAGATTCATAGATGACATCCTCATCATCTGGAAGGGACCGGAGAATAAAATAAATCTATTCAGAGAGTACATCAATAACAGTTCTTGCAATCTAACTTTCACAGGTGATATGGCAAAATAGCTTGTTAGATTTACTCCTTACAGGAGATACCATAAAATAGTTTCTATAGAAACATACAATAAACCACAAGCTGTTAACTCCATCTTACAGGCAAACAGCTGCCATCCGAGCCCTACGATAAAATCCATCCCACTAGGACAAATGCACAGACTAAAGAGAAATTGTACAGAGGAAAAAACTTTTTTCTCGGAAAGTGATAGGTTAGCTACAAACTTAAAGAGGGTATAAAAGATTGCAAATTGTATGTGATGATAATATGTCAAAAAAGATACTTGCCAATGTTAAATAGTGATGAAAAATTGCGAAGAGTCTTAAAAGATGGAGTACAATTTGTAGCCAGACGTGGCAGAACCATTGGAAGCATGGTGTCCCCTAGTTTCTATAAAGATCAAAAACCTAAAAAAATTTGGCTCTCACAAAACTTGGACTGCCCTTGTAAGGGCGGGAGTCATTCGGGGTTGTATAGGGACAGCAGTCTCACTTGCCACCCCTGACCTCCTGCCTGGTAAGCACACGAACGTCTGAATCACGGTAAGATCTATGCTTTCTTTCTGATTTAAAACGTGGGCGTATGTGCTACCACTTAGTCCTTTGAGGATATGCTTTTAGTAGGAATATCATACTCTCATTAATTTTCTTGCATTGCACTTTAGGCACATAACCATTTTGTTACCATGATTAAGGGAGGCTGATCTCCTTGGTATGTAAGAAATAAAGAAAGGTGGAATGCACTATCGATGCTGAGATGTGTCTTTGTTTGAATCTTTATTAAAGTAGTTATAATGTTTTACATAGGGAGCAGTGTTATATTAGTTATATTCTTGTACATAGGGGCAGTATTATAGTAATATTCTTGTACACAGGGAGCAGTATAATAGTAGTTATATTCTTATACACAGGGGGCAGTATTATAGTAGTTATGTTCTTGTACACAGAGGGCAGTATTATAGTACAGTATTTTGCAGACTATGAGGCGCACCATGAATAAATGCCTGCCTGCTAAAACGTCTAGGTTCATATATAAGGTGCACCGGATTATAAGGCGCACCTAATTATAAGGATAATTGACCAGCAGGTGGCAGACCTGTGCAAGGCTGCTGTTGTCTGTAAGTATGGTTCATATTTAAGGCGCACTGGACTGTAAGGCGCACCTTTGATTTCTGAGAAAATCATAGGATTTTTGTGTGCCTTATAGTCCAAAAAATACGGTAGTTATATTCTTTTGCACAGGTGGCAATATTATAGTAGTAGCTATATTCTTGTACATAGGGGGCAGTATTATAGTAGTTACATTCTTGTATATCAGAGAAGGTATTGTAGTCATTTTTTTTCCAGGGCCACTTTAAATTCCCAGTCTATTCCTGGGTTTGTGTGTGTATTTGTATGTGTAGCATGTAATGTATATAGTGTGTGTAGAGTTTATATGCTGCAGTGTTTATATGTAGTGTATGTGTGCTTATGTCTGTGCAAAGTATATATGGTATATGTGTATTCTGCACAAAATCATGTGGTATGGGGCTGGCAGCGAGGGTTTAGGTATTTGGGGGGCCCCATTTCTAAGTTCACACTGGGGCACACTTGGATCTTGTTATATCACTGGTTGGGTCCCCAGGTCCACTTGATGGACTGCCAACAGGTTCCTTGGGTTGGTTGATGTGCTTCTGGGTGAGGTGTAGGGTCACCCAAAGCTGTGACCGTTGGGCTACCTGGAGCTGCTGGAAGACCTCCACATTGATTTCTCTGTCCAGACAATGAACCATTATCTGTAGGTTTATGGGCCACACCTCTATTGAACCCTGGAGAAGCCATGCAGAAGCCGCCTTTGGTCCCAGACCCGCTTGGGGTCTGAGTCAAAAGGATACTCCTCAAGAGCTTTCAGGCTATCGTCAACATGTAACGCTGACAGGTGAGAATGGAGAAGGAAGTTGGCATGATCCTGAGAGGATTCAACGCTCTCACTACACGTGACAGTGGCGATGTAACATCCGCTTTAGCATCTGCAGTGTAAAACCGACTGTATAAGAATGGTACACACAGACTATAAGTCCTATACTTGTTAAAAACTTTAATTTATCAATATGTAAATTAACTGCAGAGGCTACTAAGCTCCCAATGCACAACAATAAAGTTTAATAAGTTAGGTTAGGTTCAGGATTATTAAATTACAGATTAGGGCAGAGGCAGGAGGAATCCACCATCAGATCTAATTTTGATGGTGGATTCCTCATGGTAGGTTTCCTTTAACCGTGTCAACTTTAGGTGTAAGCAGGATATTGACAACTGAGGGATCAATACTGGATGATTCTGGGGTCACATACCATGACACTAGCACACCCAAGTCCATTCCCAGCAGGAAACTCACAGGAATGTCAGATGATACCCCTGTCTCCTCACTCCTCTACCCGCACCTGAATCCAAATAGACCTTGGCAATGGGCAATGCTGATTCAGTTCCTACAATTACGGAAACAATGAAGGTTTACTCGGGTACCAATTCCTGTGCTGAGGGTTAACTCAGCCCCAGTGTGTCTCAATTCCATTGCCAGGCTTGGTATATGGTGATGGACTGCAAGTTGTCTCGAGACTTCCCATCATTCCCATCCACACACAGAAAAGAAGTTTTCAGGGGCAGTACCTTGCTCTTCTGGCACATGGCTATGAAGTGTCCTGGTTGTCTGTGCAGATGATATAAATGCGGCCATGGGCTTAAGCTTAGGATCAGGGATAGGAGGTATGATATTTGTCATACTCCCTCTCCAGCCTGCAGGTTTCTTGGCCTCAAGAGTCTGTTTGTTGGTGTACTTATTAGCCAGGCCATCTGTCTCCAAAGCCTCATTTGGCTTCCAGCCATAGAGGTGCTGCTATAATTCCTCCAGGCAATTCCACAAAAACTGCTCTATAGCGATTTGCTCCTTCAGCTGCTGGAAGGTGGTTAGTCCCAGTCCTAAAGTCCACTGGCCCACTGCTTTCTGGAAGGCCCTCATGTGGGCGATGTAAATTCTGGAGCTTTGTCATGGGTGCTCCTGCCTCACTTACCTCTCCAGGTTCCGGCTGCATCTACCATGGCCCCCACCTCCTAGGGCAAGTCTCCACCATGTTGCACCAATTGATGACTACTCAGCAGCAACGTTAAGTTCCTGCAGCTTCTCCTGCTACTCTGGTTTGGCTGCCATCTGTGGAACTCAAGCTGAGACTTTCCATGCCGTATAAGTATGATGGGGATCCCAAATTGTGCAGGGGCTTTGTCACCCAGTGCTCCTTGCACATTGAACTTTTGCCGACAAGAAGCGGTTATAGCTAATATCACCTCCTTCTTCACTGAGTTCCGGTCCTTCTTTGAGGAACCTGCTGAGAACGCACTACTCAACCTGCATCAAGGGGACTCATCTGTTGGTGATTATGCTGTTTAATTCCATACCTTGGCTTCTGAGCTAACCTGGAATGAAGCACCCTTGGTCGCAACATTTAAAAAGGGACTTTCTGGACCGATTTTAAAGACTCACTGGGGCAGATTTATCAAGCTGTCTGAAAGTCAGAATATTTCTAGTTGCCCATGGGAACCAATCACAGCTCCACTGTAAAATATTCAGAAGAGCAGCGCCTGGAACAACTGCAAGTCAGGACCCGACGTTTGCCCCACTTGACTCCTGTCTCATCCGAAGACCATGTCAGTTAGTCAGAGCTCATCTGACTACTTTAGAGCGTTCCAGACGAAGACAGGAGAACCTCTGTGTGATGAACATACAGGTATAATGGAGATTCACAGGCCAGATATTGTCCTGTTCATCAAGCCACCCATATCCCTCACCTCCCCCCTGCCTCAGCTTAATTGGCCTAATTGAGCTAGGTTGTACAATCACACAGCAAGTGTCCGAGCTTCAAAAGACCTCTGCAGCCAAATCATCTACATGCATCCCCCACATTCTCAAACAGACAAAGAGCCATAAAAACTCTTAAACCAATAGGTTGAATAGGGACAGCTATGGAGTTATGGTCCATATCACCCCAAGGACAATTACATTTTTGGATTTGTTATCTTCAGGAGATCACAGTGGTGTAATTTGCGGGGCTCTAGCGCCCTTAGGTCCATAGCAAATGGGTCAGGTTTGGTATCAATGCGATCCAGGGATTCAACCGGATCTAATGATACCAGAACCATGACCATATGGCTTCTCCAGGGCTCTGGTTGTAATACCAGGTAGGAGGGACCCATGACCCCTCCTATTGGGTGTGACTGCACCTGATATAATCAGGCACCTCTAAGGCCACATTGTCTTTTGTCTGGGAACCATTTTAACATCAAGAGCAGAGAAGGATCTTAAGGTGTTCCATTAGGCCCACCACACACAAGGTAACAAAATTACTGAACCGCTGTTACTTGTAGTGCTACCTTGTATTTTGTACTCTGTGTAACTGTATATATCCCTACTGTATATATTGTTTTGTCTAGTGTGCCCTTATGGCAATTAAATACAAAATCTAATCTGTGTTGCTCTTTTATCTCGATTCACGAATCCCCATGAGTCTCGCATATATATACATTCTACCGGGTTGGTTCCTCACTCTGTTTAATCCTGTTATGGACCGGGCTTATTTAAAGAAGAACTGGTGGCAGCTCCTTGAGTTCAGGGCTGTGATTTATTGTTGTGCCATGTACGGAAGTTGTGTGGACAGCTTTAAATTACTTCCTTCGCCTTTCAGAACCCTTGCATTCTGGAAGTGTCTATAAAAGGATAACTAAGTGACCTTGCATACCCTTCAAAGGTCCAGCACTTCGCGGTTTCCTTCACACTCTGCCTCTATTGTGCCAGCTCGGAGCACTTTCTTGAGACTTGTCCAGACCGTCCTGAGCATCCAGGAAATGCACTCACCAAGGATTCTTGGGAGAAGCGTCCCTAGGTGAGAGCAAAGATTCTCCATGTTTGAATATTCCCATTCTTCTTAGCTCTGGGACAGGTAGCTAGTTCCAGATTTCTGCCTTCTTGGATTCTGGCTCTGCAGGAAATCTCCTGGATGCTGCCCTGGTCTCCCAGCATCATCTACCTGTGGTCCATCTCAAGAAGCCGCTGTTCATCTCCTCTGTCAATCGCCCAACCACTACCCACTGCCCCTGATCACGGAACTATTTGATCGTCTACGTGGTGCCAAGGTTTTTACCAAGTTGGATCTGCGGGGGGCATATAACCTCATCAACATCCATGCTGGCGATGAATGGAAGACCGCCTTCAACACTTGGAATGGGCAGTTCCAGTATTTGGTCATACCCTTTGGACTCTGCAATGCGCCTGCTGTGTTTCAAGAGTTTGATAACAACATATTTGGAGACCTACTTTACACAGGTGTCATGGTTTACCTGGAACATATCTTGGTGTTCTCTAGTGACCTGGAGCCCCATAAAGTCCATGTACAACAAGTCATAGTTAATACGGATGAAAAAGTCCTCAGACGTCTAAGGGCCAATCACCTTTATGGCAAACTCGAGAAGTGCCATTTCCATCAGAAGAGCCTTCCGTTCCTCAGGTACATCATTTCTGACAAGGGCCTACAGATGGATCCCACTAAGTTGTCTGCGATTTTCCAGTGGCCTTGCCCAGTAGGATTTCAAGCTATGCAGAGGTTCCTGGGCTTTGCCAATTACTACCGGCAATTTATACCACACTTCTCCTCCCTTGTGTCTACCATTGTGATGCTGAACAAGAAGAATGCTAATCCTAAACTCTGGGAATCACAGATAGGGACGGCACTCCGCGTAGTTGTGGTGCACGAGGACAGGCGAGTATACGCCTAGGCATACATAGAAGAAAGTATCCAGCATTCACGTCTTGCTTCGTTGCAATAGGTTTATTAGTCAGAAGTCATATATACATATAGTAGAACGCGTTTCAGCTAACACAGCCTTTGTCAACTGCTAAAGGCACTTGCTATAGACACTTATTTTATAATATGTGAATAGGTCCCCTACTGTTGACGTCACATCCTCGGAGAATCCAAATCGAGGTGTGAGACCATCAGGAGGTAGTACTTCATACATCATTCACTTCACCAAACGTTTCTGTAGGTGAGGGAAATAAAGTCAATATGGAAAGGAAAACAGGCTCTTAAAACAAAGTTACATTTTAGTTACATTGAAATCACGATTTAACCCCTGTGGCTCCAAAGTGTTCAGAGTGTAAATCCAGAACGCTTCCCTGCGATATAGGAATTGCTTCACACTACCACCTCGTCTAGGTTGTTCAATTTTTTCAATTACCATAAATTGAAGTTGTGCTATGGTATGACCACATTTCTGAAAATGGAAGGGGATAGGTTGAAAGACATCTTTACATCAGATCGTAGATTTGTGTTTACTGATACGTTCAGAAACACGCTGCATTGCCTCTCCAATATAGAAGTAGCCACGTGGGCACCTAATGAGATAAACCACATTAGTGGAATAGCATGTGAAAAAACCTTTTACCTTAAATGGATGGCCTGAACAGGGATGATAAATGTTTCACCTCTCATAATGTTGGAACATTGGGCACAGTTCAAACAGGGAAATGTTCCATTCTTTCTGGTCGCAAGAAAGGTTTGCCGTGGGACCTTTAGTGTGCTGCCAATATCTGCTTTCACCAACTTTGTGCGCAGATTGGGAGCTTTCTTGTTACAAATTAATGGAGGTTTTTTGAATTCTTCCACATTGGGAAATGAGGTCCCTAAAAGTCTCCAGTGTTTCTTAACAATCATGTCGACCCTCCAATTGAGAGGGTGAAAACGGGTGCGAGAAAACTATCCTTTTCTCCGCATCAGTTTTAATGTTTTGGGGTGTCTCCATAGACAATCTTGCTTGTTTTAAAACTCTCTCTGGATAACCACGTTGTCTGAATCTCTGTTCCATCTCTTTTAATCTAACCTTTTTCATTTCAAGATCAACCAGGATCCTATCTATCCTTTGGAACTGCGATTTAGGTATAGACTTTTTGGTTGGGTAAGGGTGGTTACTTCTAAAATGGAGAATGCTATTTCTGTCTGTCACTTTACGGTATAAGTCAGTAGTAAGAAAACCCCTAGCATCTTTCATCAATAGTGTATCGAGAAAGCTAACTTGAGACAGGTCAGAGGTAGTGGTGAACTGTAATTCTTCTCTTATGGAATTAAGAAAAAGAATGAATTCATCAAGGGCTTTGCGTGGCCCCGCCCATATGCAAACAATATCGTCGATAAATCGACGCCACAATTTAACATGTTTCTGAAATAAGTAATGAGTATAGACATAATCTTCCTCGAACATCGCCATGTAACAGTTTGCATAGGGTGGGGCCACGTTCGACCCCATGGCCGTTCCACACTTTTGCAGGAAAAAACTGTCCTGAAATAGAAAGTAGTTATCCCTTAGAACTACTGAAAGAATGTCAATCAAGAACTCTCTTTGTTAAACTTAAATCTCTCGCCAGCAACCTCCTAGTGGCTTCAATACCTTTATCATGCTCAATTGAGGTGTAGAGGCTAACTACGTCTATGGTGACCAAAATGTCATCCACCCCCACCTGTTTGATGTCTCTAACCAAACGACAGAAACGCTGCAGTATCCAACAAGAAAGCTGGTGTTTTCTTGACTAAAGGTGTCATTACCTTTTCTAATACCTTGGCCAGGGGGGAAAAAATTGAGTTGGTAGACGCCACTATGGGTCTCCCCGGGGGATCCCACCAGGGTTTTATGAACCTTTGGTATATATATAGTAGTGGGGGTCACAGGATCATGATTAATCAAATACTTGGCCAGTGTCTCATTAATGGTTCCTGTTTGCATATTCATCAAGGGCTTCGCGTGGCCCGCCCATATGCAAACAATATCGTCAATAAATCGACACCATAATTTAACATGTTTCTGAAATAAGTAATGAGTATAGACATAATCTTCCTCGAACATCGCCATCGTAACAGTTTGAATAGGGCGGGGCCACGTTCGACCCCATGGCCGTTCCACACTTTTGCAGGAAAATCTGATATGACACATAGACCACAGATTGAGTCAAATGATACTGATGTATTGAGTTTAAATAATCTTGGTTTGAGATTAAAAAGCTCCTTCTCTCCCCCGAAAAAGTCTCGATACACTATTAATGAAAGATGCTAGGGGTTTTCTTACTACTGACTTATACCGTAAAGTGACAGACAGAAACACCCTTACCCAACCAAAAAGTCTATACCTAAATCGCAGTTCCAAAGGATAGATAGGATCGTGGTTGATCTTGAAATGAAAAAGGTTAGATTAAAAGAGATGGAACAGAGATTCAGACAACGTGGTTATCCAGAGAGAGTTTTCTTCCCAATGTGGAATAATTCAAAAAACCTCCATTAATTTGTAAAAGAAAGCTCCCAATCTGCGCACAAAGTTGGTGAAAGCAGATATTGGCAGAACACTAAAGGTCCCACGCAAACCTTACTTGCGGCCAGAAAGAATGGAACATTTCCCTGTTTGAACTGTGCCCAATGTTCCAACATTATGAGAGGTGACACATTTTATCATCCCGTTCAGGCCATCCATTTAAGGTAAAAGGTTTTTTCACATGCTATTCCACTAATGTGGTTTAGGTGCCCATGTGGCTACTTCTATATTGGAGAGACAATGCAGCGTATTTCTGAACGTATCAGTAAACACAAATCTACGATCTGATGTAAAGATGTCTTTCAACCTATCCCCTTCCATTTTCAGAAATACGGTCATACCATAGCACAACTTAAATTTATGGTAATTGAAAAAATTGAACAACCTAGAAGAGGAGGTAGTGTGAAGCAACTCCTATTACGCAGGGAAGTGTTCTGGATTTACACTCTGGAGCCACAGGGGTTAAATCGTGATTTCAATGTAACTAAAATGTAACTTTCAAATCCAACAGATGGGGGAGCTAAGGATATGGGCACCAAATCCAAATGCCACTGCAAAATCCTGTGCCCCAAAATGTAAGTATTAAAAAATACAAATTGGTACTATGCTCACAAGCAATTATAAATATTAAATAAATTTTATTAGTTATGCAAAAAATTATTAATAACAGCAAATTTACATAGCATGGTAGTTGTACAATGGGAATACATGATTAAAAACAGTGCATAGCCACATATAAAACAAGCAAAGTGCCAGAGGGAATAAAATGAATCCGTATGGAGTAGGAGACCTAGTAACTAGAGGTAGAAGACAGCTATATACAAGCCTTAGCTTGCAAACATGAACGGCTCTAAAACAATACTAGAAAGTCATTACCATACCAGGATACCGGGTGTGCACTGTGTAGCCCCAACACGTGTTTCGCCCACTGGCTTTCTCAAGGGGAGTCAAGCCAGTGGGCGAAACACGTGTTGGAGCTTGTCATCCAGTCTGTATCTATACTGATCACAAAAACCCCCTGTATCTCCAGACTGCCCAGCATCTTAATCTGAGATAGGCGTGTTGGTCTCTCTTCTTTTCCCGCTTCAACTTCCTGATACATTTCTGTCCTGCAGAGAAGAATGTTAAGGCCAATGCTCTCTCTCCTACTCCCCGACATATTGTTCCATCTGAAGGCCTGATTCTTGCTGCTCTTTGGAAGAGGATACTGACTTGGGGACATTGTTCTTGTGTGGCTGGGCTCCCTGGAGTGCAACACTATGTCACCCTCATTTCCCCTTTCTACTGGTGGCCAGATCTGGTCAAGTATGTCTGGGGTTTTGTGGGTTCCTGCACTCCCTGTGCCCGAAACAAGCCATCTCGTCTTAAGCCACCTGGTCTTTTTCTGCCATTACTGATACCCAGCTGCCATCGTCATCTGGGTAGTAGCTGACCGGTTCTCCAAGATGTTCCACTTTATTCCTCTGCCAGACCTGCTGTCTTGCCAGCTTGTTCTGCAACCATATCTTCCAGCTACATGGTTTCCCTCTATATATTGTATCGGACTGAGGGGTCCAGTTTGTTTCCCAGTTCTGGCATTCTCTGTGCAGCCAACTTCAAGGAAAATTGGATTTCTCCTCTGCATACCATCCCCAGTCTAATGGCCACGTGGAAATAGTTATCCAAACTCTAGGCTGTTATCTCTGCTATTTTGTCTCTGCCCATCAGCACGACTGGTCCACTCTGTTGCCATGGGCGGAGTTTTCCTACAACTCCTTGGACTCAACATCTGCCGGCCACTCCATTCTTCATTGTCTATAGACAGCTCCCACGCCCTCCTCTTCTTCTCCCTGTATCTTCGGACATTTCTGCCATGGAATAGTTGGTCCAGGACCTGAAATCTATCTGGGAGCAGGCTCGACTGACCATGGCCGACAAAAGACGCAGACAACCTCCAACCTTTGCACTAGGTGACAAAGTGTGGCTGTCCTCCAGATACGTCCAGTTGAACAATCCCAGCTACAAGCTTGGTCCTTGCTATCTGAGTCCATTTGAGGTGCTGAAGCACATCAACCCTGTGGCCTATAAGCTTCGCATTCCTCTAACCATGCGCATCCCGAACTCTATCCACATCTCCCTTCTGAAACCTGTCATCCTGAACTGCTTCTCCCGTCAAGTACCACCTCCAGCTCCTAAGGCGGATCCCACCGATGTCTATGATGTAAAAGAGGGAAGCGTTTTCAGTTTGACTGGAAGGGATTCACATCGGAGGAGAGGTCTTGGGAGCCAGAAGATAACATTCTGGATCGTGTTGTTCTTCAGAGGTTCCTACAGGCTAAGGAGAGGGGAAGGCTGAAGGGGTGGATACTGTCATGGGTGCCCCTGTGACCCATGTCTGGGATTGCAAGCGCACCCGTGTGCCTCTGTGTGCCCCTCTGCCTCACTTACCTCTCCGAGTTCCAGCAGCATCTCCCGCGGCTCGACATGCGTGTCCCCACCTCCTAGGGCACGCATGCTGTTTCTCTGGAATTTGTACCTTGTTGCCATTTAGAAAGCTTGTTTCCTTTGCCCTGTACTCATATTATGATTTACTGTTGTGACCCTGGTTCCATTATTGACCTTCCGCTACGCCCCAAATCCAATCCTGTGCTGCTTGTCCTGTCCCACTGCCTGTCCCTGACTACAATTCTGCTATATGACTTTGTACTTTGCCTTGGCCTTCGCCACTGGATAAATAGCCAAATAAAGACCAGCTAAAAAGTATCCAAGTCTGTACCTTTATCCAGTAGGAGAAAGTCCTCTTTCCACAGCTTTGAGACATGTTTCTCAGGCAACACTAAACTAGCTGTAGCAAACTGTCATAGATGGAGCATGTGTAGCCAGTGTTCACACTGCAGTTTCCATTCTACACCCTCTGCTCATTCATAACATTCTGCTTACTCTGTCCAATCTGCAGCCTCTGCTTGCTCACGCTTTTCTGCAGCAGCCATGAGGGTTGCATATGCAGCATGATTCCCCTCCTGTACACTTGTCAGGGCAACTTTGCAGACCATGTTTGTGGGCAGGTAGTGGGCGGTCTAATGTGAGAATGACTGCCGGAGACTGGCTTCTTGGGGAGTCTGAAAAAGTGCTCCCCCTTGCCTTAAAAAATAGCTCCTCCCACCTCCTCCTGGTCCACCCGCTGTACTGCATCGTCCCCAGTATTGTCCACGGTACTGGCCACAGTCTTTCTGCCCTTATTTCTACCTGCCATCCTCGCAGCTCTTGGGCACTAACATGGAACTGAAATTTGATGTACCTCACACCTTACTGTAATTGCACTCTGCCTGTGATTAGTGCTGAATTGTTCTTAAGACCCCAATGCAAAGGCTTTTGTTGGTAATCTTTTGTGATCACAAACTATTATCTTGATCCCATTGCTGCCACACATTGTGAAGTTTCTGTGAGGAATACACAAGGTCAATTAATTATTGTTTTTATAGACACTCCCTGGACACACAAGTTTCGGGAGGTGCAGGAAGTGAGATAGAGTTGTCCACACAACCGGTGGTATGACACAACACAAGCTCACAACTCTGAACAGCTGAAAGTCCGCTTTTAGTAGCCTTAGTGAAACTGAAACTTTCCGTACAATAGACTGCAACAAACTCTTGTTTGTTATAAGCCCATTCCGTAACAGGGTTTTATGGGGTTAGAGTCAACCCGGTAGCGTATAACGCAGGTTGAATTTTATATTCATTAGCCTTTAGGGCACAGTAGGCAAAACAGTACACAATAGAAATAAATGGTTTAACTGAGTGCAGATCATAGATGTATTACTACAATTACAAGCAATTCAGTTGCTTGTGCTGAACTAATGGGGAAAGAGATTAGTCCACACTTGAAGATCCTTTCCTACTCTTGATGTGATGGAAAAAATTTCCCCCAGGCATAAAACAATGAACAGAAGGTATGATAAGCTTACATTATCTGTAGACACACCTCTTTACACTTCCTTCCTGGCTCTGGAGAACATCCCACCTTGGGCCTTGGATGATTTCTAGTTTCTCAATTGGAAGTCATTGGATCAGGGTTCTGGTCTCGTCAGATCCAGATGAATTTCTGTATTCTGTTGAGACCAGACATAACCTCTTTTAATTTTACTTTTTTATCATTCAAGAGCTGTCATTCAGTCATTGTACATAAGAACAGAATAATGGCATGGTATAAGTCACTCTGCAAGCATATTATCCAGTAATTAAAGTGAAGTATGTTGTCATAGACCTGCAAGATTGGTACAAAACACATTAACAAAAAATGTTAATATACATAAGAAGCATATCATGAAATCCAGACGCAGGTATAGGTAAAAGTCCTTGAGTAAGAAAAAGAAGAAAAGGTCAGGTCCCAAGGTTGACTTCACAAGGGCAAGAAATACAACCATGTACAAAGATCAACAAGCATCCATACTCGTATTGATAAAGCCGAGGCCCATGTGACAGAAAAGCCCTAAGGGCCATTTGGTATACAAGAGGAAAAAGGTAGCAGTGGAAAGTAGGGGTAGAGGGGTAAATAAGTTACAGGAACACAGGTAAAAAATAAAAAGGGTATAGAACAAAAGGACTGTAATGGGGGACAATACGACGGGATTAAGGGACAGATCATAAGCCCTGTCTGAGGGGCACTCCAATAGGAGGCAAGAAATAGCCTTAGGCCAAGATCTAAAGTCGGCACTACTGTAAAACAATCCACGGTGTCCAGCAGTCGTGGTAGAGGGTAGGGCCGATTCTAGCCTTTTTTGCTGCCAGAGGCGAAACTTGAGAATGCTGCTATTTTACATACTAGTAGTCAGTTAGTGACATCTAGTACCTTACAGGTAATGATCTGCTCAGTCAGGAAGGGGACTTCTTTACGATTTCTCCCGACCATGGTTTTTCTCTGCCGAATTCATAGTCAAACATCTTCAGCTCCATATATAATACCACAGTCACAGTAAAATGAAGCGTCTTCTTCATGTATATTATCCTCACAACATGACTGAACATACTATTCCCCACTTGAAACATTCTTTATATAGTCACCCGAATAAATTATAGAATCTACAGCACTCACAATTTATAGTCTCAATTTATGATTTTTAGTCTCCCCCTTGTATACACAGCCTCAGCTCTGTATACACAGCCTCCCCTTGTATACACAGGTTCCCCAATATACACAGCCTCCCTCCAATATACGCAGCCTCCCTCCAGTATACGCAGCCTCCCTGTATACACAGCCATGACACCCCCCAAAAATACCCTCCCATATACAGATGTCCCCCATAGGTATATTTTATACAGACCCCTCTCATATCATTCAGCCCCCATGCACAGATGCCTCCTCCATGGGTCTATTATACATAGACCCCTCTCATATTATAAACCAGACCTTACATACAGATGCAAAAATTATTAATAAAGCCCCCTTTAACTTCTATCCTGCCCCAATGTACATAAAACAAGTGGCCAGTTGGTGGGTGCTAGCAGATCTTTTATTCTCCCAGATCCTCCTCCAGCATCCTTAGCATCTTCTGTGCAAGGATGCAGGCAGTGTGACGTCTACACATGCCACCTGTGTCCTGCATTACATAATGAGCAATGCTAGAAGTTCAGTACATTAATTGCGTCTGTGCCACAGGTGCAATTAATTTTTTTGTCAGATGATTCGGGCGGCCATGGGCACCCAATCACCCACAAACATGGGAACATGCCGCTCCCCCCAGGGCATTTCTCATCTCGCCCCATGGCAGATGCGACCCTGGTGGAGGGCATACATGCCACGCAACCCAGCAGTAAATTCTTCTATTCTCTGAATTCGGGAGACCTCAGCGAACCATTAACTAACAAGGATTTCCGTCTTCTCAGGATCACAGTCCTCGCTGCAACCAAGAAATGACTGATCAAAGAAAGTGATGGTTTCCTGATTGGAAATGGAAACAAGGACAGTAGGGCAATCGCCGGGTGTGGACTAAGTTTTACATCCAGTATTTTTTGGATTAAAGAGCAGATTGTCTGGCAGCTCCACCACAAGTGTAGCATTGTGCCCAATTCACTAGAGCAACTCCAACACTGGTCTGAGACAGATGCATAAAGGGCATGAAGTTTAATGAAGGTTTTCCCAGGAACAAAAGTTAGGCCCTATCCACAGGGGCATTTATTGAAAATACTGTCCGACATTGGGGGAAAGGGCAAGTGGAGGCGGGAACATAAAGACAAGACACAAGACCAGTGAACAGATGGGGCAAGGGCCAAAAAGAGACGACAAAATGGAAAAGATAGGCAAAGCATCCGAAGAGTAAAAGCCAAGAGAGAAAATAGACAGCAAGAGGGAAAAAAATATCGCAAAAGACTGAGGAAGAAAAGAGCAATTATCTCAGAACAAACAGCGGAGCTATCCTCTATGTGCTCTATTGGGGGCAGGCCAAAAGTTATGCTGTATCCTAGGGGCTATCCTAGTGATTAGTATCTCACAGCAATAAGAAAAGGGTCAGACAGTAGGTGTTCTCCTTAAGGAGAGATTGCCAATTAAGGCCACCTTAAGGTTGTGTGGAGACTTAAAGCCATAGATGCTCCACTATGGGATTCTGGGAAGTATGCAAATACGTTTTTCAAGGTGTTAAATGGAAAACAATGCCTCCTTTTGCTACCATGAAAGGCAGCCCCCTTAACACCAAGTATGACCTACAAGAACAGCCAATCCCTACGCAATACTGAAGAGACACAACCAGGTCAAAACAGTGCTGTCTACAGTTGGTAGTCTCTTGCTTCTGGAATAGATATACTGGATTGGCTTAATCCCACATCATGTTATTAGACTTCTTGTAGGTCATACTTGGTGTTAAGGGGGCTGCCTTTCGGGGAATTCCTGAAAATGAAGGAGCCACAGTTTTGGTACAATAAGGGCATTGTGACATTAAGAGAGATTTAAACAGATGGGGAACTAAAAAGCTTTGATGCTCTCAGGGAGGCATATCAAATACCACATACTGCTTTTTTTAGGTACCTATAGTTTAGACACGCGTATGACTCCCAGAAACAGAGTTTAAGCATGGAGATAAAAAGAGTATTACAGACGCTGCTGCTACCTGGTTTCTCTAAGGGGCTAATTTCCCTATTATATGGGGCATTGCAGGAAGAATTTCTTAAGGGTGTTACATTTCCCAGCAGGTCTAAATGGGAGGAAGACATTGGCCCAATCTGATGATCAATGGGATACTATCCTTTCCCTGACGCCAGTGCTCTCTCTTAGTGAAAGCAAGCGATTCTCACATTCTCACAGAGCTTATAAAACACCAGTCTTGTTAGAAAAAATTGGGGCTGGATCTGACTCTATTTGTCCGAAGTGCAGTATGCCTGATGCACACCTGATGCATATGTATTGGGAATGCTCCAAGTTGGGAGAATACTGGCGACAGGTGCTGGATCTTATTCTCAAGGTGTATTCCATACGTCTGGAAGCTTCCCCACGGATATGTCTGTTGGGGCTATTGGAAGAGGACATAACCATTACAAGTGACATAATAGGCATGTCTCGCATACTCTATCAGGCTCGAAAGCTAATAGCAGCCAAGTACATACAGCCACTCCCCCCCACTATCAAAGGCTGAAGGAGCGCCTCAATAATGTAATCTGATTACAGAAAGGAGTATATAGGAAAATGAAAGCCATAAAAAAGTTTGACACCATATGGGGTCCCTGGATCGCGACACCAGGTCTCCCCTCTAGGTTTCTACTGTCTGCCTCTGCCCTCCTGGGATAATCATATTATACTTGTATTAAGTATGATCGGAAAGATAAGTAATACTCTTGTGGGTATGTGCTGTATGACTGAGGGAAGAATGAAAAGCTAGGGGAATATATCACGTTATCTGATTGTAAATTTCCAAACCCTTGAATGGACTCATCGCCTCATCGTCATATTATGATGTAGACTTTTATACTGCTGTACCGGGGAATGGGAGGGGGAATCTAGGGGTGGGATGAGGGGTAGGATTTGGGAAGGTGTTGTTAAGTCTTATTCTAATAGTTGTAAATGGAAAATGTGTTGGAGTGTTTAATAAAAAAGATCTGATTTAAAAACAAAAAAGGGGGCTGCCTTTCAAGGTAGCAAAAGGGGGTATTGTTTTCCATACTGCAGTGCCCAAACTGCAACCCAAAACCCCCCATATTTATCGCGAGGTGCCAACCAAAAATTAAAGCAGTAACTTATTGCTCCCTGTTCTTAAACAATGTTCAATCTTACTGGCCTCCTGAGGACAAGATGGAAAATTTGCATCACTTTAGCTTCTTTCCAGTGTCCCTCTGTACACAGAGAAAGGTGGGGCCAGCAGGAGGCCCTCCAAAGATAATTTGGCCCTGTCTACTCATTTTCCCTCTTCTTACATACCCAGGTAGTGAAGTACATATCCCTTAAATATATGACTGAAAGCAGCATCATTTAAGTTGCTTGGAACTGCAGGAAGAATCTTTGAGTCTTGTCTGGTGTGCTGGGGCGATGGCCCGACTGCCCACAGAAAGGGCTCTGAGTGCCACCTCTGGCACCCGTGCCATAGGTTCGCCACCACTGACATAGAACATCTGGAGAGGATCCAAGATGGAAGCAAAAACAAACATAGACCCGTTCGCAGACAGTGCAATAACATTGAAAAATACACCATGGGGAATAAAAATGAGAAAACAAGAAAAAAACAGCATATACAATGCATAAGAGGCTCAGGTCTGCAGGAAGTTAGACTTAGGACAAGACTTAGGTCAATTCAGTTCAAGAGAAGCAGCTCAATTGTCAGGTCGCCGGTCTCTAGCAGATTTTGGGATCTCCGATGTTGGGGACACGGAGGCTCTGAGCCCCCCGAAACATGCAGATTCCATGTGGAGATGTGCTGTCTTAGGATGTCTCAGGAGTATCAGGGGGGAGGCAACTTGACCTCAGGCAAATCAAAGGTCTGCAAGAAAGATGAAATGTCACTCTGTTGTATCAGGGAGGCTTCTTTGGCACACACTCTGGCATGGAGCACAAACGATATTGTGAAGTCGACATCACCAGTCTGTCTCACTCTGTGCATCATATCATCTGTTAAAGTGTACTTATGTACTGAGCCCACTCCTCCCATCCATCATACACAATGACCAAGTGGGATTCATCCCTGGCCGGGAAGCCCGGGACAGTCTAAATAAAATGACATACCTGATATCTATGGCAAAATCCTATAATGCTCCCTTATGCTTGCTCTCCGTCAACGCGGAAAAAACGCTCTTTCGGGTCCACTGGGGCATTATGCAGGCTGCGCTAAAGCAGCCTGGCATTGGTCCTAGTTTCCAGAACAAAATTGAGGCTTTATCCTCTATGCCAACAGCCCAGGTCCTGATTAACGGTGCCCCGTCGAACCCAATGTCTATTTGAAACAGAACTAGACAGGGGTACCTGCTGTCCCCCCCTCCTGTATGCCATCGTGATGGAACACCAAGCACTACCCATCCGTAAGAATCCAAAAATACACTGAATCCACGTTGGGGAATCAAATTGCAAGATCTCCTTGTATGCAGATGATCTCCTGGTCTACGTCTTGCAAACCCAAGATTTCCTTCCCCTCCCTGCTCTCGGAATTTGATCGCTATAGTAGCCTGAGCAATTTTAAAATAAATGACTCCGAATTGGAAATCCTCAATATATCCCTGCCTCAAGTTCATGTTCTCCACATTGCGGAGCAGTTCCTGTTCCGATGGCGTACAGGAGCTTTAAAATATTTGGGCCTACAGATCCCCCTGATCCACATTACATTTACTCACTTAACTACTTAAAGCTCTGAAAGATCTCTGTTCCCACCTGGCCTTGATAGGAACCACTTCCTGGGCTGGCGGATGTCGGATGACCCCTGTTTCAAATTGGTTACACGTGAAGAGGCCCTTTTACCCTTCTCTGAAATGGCCGCACAGCGCCCGGAGACTAAATTGTTGTGGTGGAAATATACCCATCTGCAATCATTTATCCGCACACAAGGAAACTCATACAGCGTTCGAGAACCTTTTTGACCCTACCACGACACCAACCCATGTTACAGTATATCACAGATATACTCTATCCTACAAGAAGAGCTACACCCAGATGACCCATGGTTCGTGGGCAAATGGGAACAGGAGCTGGACCCAGAATTCTCTCCGCAGGAGAAACAAAAAATGTACATTTTTACTCACAAACTCTCCACGACCTGTGCCGCCCAAGAGAAAAACTACAAGATCTCGTCATGGTGGTATCGTGAACACATAGTCCTTATCATAAATTACCCTGATGTGCCAGATATATGCTGACGCTGTAACAACTCCAGGGGAATCACATATGTGACACAATGTCACATATTTGGTGGGAATGGGAGGACCTCCTTCCCTTCTGGGATAAAGTATTTTTCACTTATAGACTAGATATTGGTCGGCACATTGTTGCCTCAGCTAAAATTGGGTTACTATTAATTCTCCCAGGTAGCATTAGCACACAGAAAAAAAGCGCTCCCCCACCCATTTTGTAAAATGGGTAAAAGAGTTAGTAAACATATGTAGAATGGAGGAGCTCACCGCAGAAGTGAATCTTACTAGTGAAAAATTCACCAGCATCTGGCAACCTTGGTTACTTTTTAAAGAGACATCCGCCTATACTGAACTGTTTACTTGATTTTTGGAGATTCTGGTGGGGAATTCTGTTATCCCTTAACCCGTTGGATAGAGTTCTCCCTCCCCCCTTCCCTCATGTGTTTACCCACCCCTTACACTTCCCCACTTTCTATTTTGTTTTCATTTACCTCCAGTCGTAGAACCAAACATTGCCTATTAGCTGAGATTATGCAAAAGTAAATTGAGCAAACTTTTATGACAACTTTGTGCTTCAAATTTATGACAAGTTATACTGTTTTGTATCCATGAGGCTTGTTTCTTACATTATGTTAGAAAGGTTCTCAAATTTCTCAGGGCAAACCCTAAGAGCTGCCAAGCTCATGCCCCTTTACTATATCTTTACGTGTGATTGTTATATATAAACCATGTACACTTTTTGTCCAAATAGCACGGGACACGGATCCTGGCTGATCCTCAGCATGTGTACCCTGAAACCAGTTTGTACATGTTGTATACTGTTTATTATATGTATACTACCTTTCTTTTCAGTAAACTATATTGAATATAAAGTGTAGTTATGTACACAACAGGGATTACGTCCCTGGGTTTGCTCGGGTCTGAAGCACTTGCTCTGTCAATTTTAAATGGAAGTTTCTATGGGGGGTTGATTGAGTATCATATTGAATATAACAATCACCGTTGGGAGCAAGTCAGGAGTCTGTGCTGGTTCAGACAGCCCCCGAATCCTGACTTTGTTCCAGCAGCTTCTATTCTTAAGGTTGTCCATCTGATTTCACAAAAGGCTGCATGTTCAATGTGACCGGGCACCAGCAGACTGGAGGTCCTGTATAGCCGTGGTAACTTCAGCTTTGAAGGTTTCGAGGTCAGAGACACTCCTCTCCCCTCTCACTTATTTCAGATAATTTCTCCACGCTTTCTTAGGATCGGCTGCTAGGGCATCCATATGATGTTTGGATAGGAAAAGAGCCAACAGCACTTACAATTCTGAATGACTCTGTAGCATTGGCACCGCTTCCTCTAGGGGGGCAGATCAGAGGAGGGCCTAGTCACCTCCCTATTGCCATGCTGCTGACAAGAGCGGTTATTGCAGACAGCTGTATAATGTTGTTGTCTGGTGGTTGAGGATTTGTCAAATGTATTATGTGGTTTAGTTAATTTTTGCTCTATGCATAATTTTTGCTGTATGCTCTACTGGCATTATTGTATAGGTGTAAGAAGTGTGGTCACATGACCTTCCCTCAGTCAGGCTGCCTGGGAAGCCTCTAGAATCTTCTGAGGGAGGAGTCTCCCAAGGGATACCTGTGAACCAGAGGGAGGAGCCAGTGGTGACTAGATGCTGAGGAGATTTTCAGTCAGGATTTTGAGTAAATAGTGCCATAGTGCCAAAAAGTTTAAGTGCAGTGGCATGTATCTGAAAGAAATTAATGAGTAGGTGCTAATATATATACTCTTTCAGATGCATGCCACTGCACTTAAACTTTCTGGCACTATGGAGGGGGCGCAAAACTAATGGGGTGTTATGAATGTGGACAATATAGAGGGGAATTATGAATGAGGGCAATATATAGAGGGATTATGAATGGGGGCATTATGAATGGGGAAATATATTTGGGGCTTATGAATGGGGGCAAAAGAAAGGGCATTGTGAATGAAAGAATTATAGATAAGGCAAAGAGGGGCATTACAAATGGGACAAAAAGAGGGGGCATAAATTGAGAATGGGGCAAAGAGAAGTCATTATGAATGGGGGCAATATAGAGGGGCATTATGAATTTTGGGCAATGTAGAGGGGCCATTATGAATGAGGGCAATATAGAGGGGCATTATGAATGAGGGCAATATATTTAGGGTTTATGAATGGGGGCAAAATAAATAAAATAATTATAGACAAGGCAAAGAGGAGGCATTACAAATGGGGCACAGAGAGGGGGAATACATTGAGAATGTGGCAAAAGAGAAGTCATTATGGAAAAAAAGTGGAAGCATTATGAATGTGGCAAAACAAGGCATTATAAATGGAGGCAAAAAGTGGAGGCATTATGAAGTTAGCAATTTAAATGGAGGCAAAAAGATGGGGGCAATAATCAGGAATGAGGGCAGAAGAGAAGCAAAGTAATAGTAATGATGGGGCATTTACAAGGTAGAAGAGCAAAGGTGTGCTCACGAAAAAAGGGGGCATTAAACATGGGATGTGTAAAAAAGAAAGGACAGAAACTGTAAAAGAGTGCACTTAAAGGATATCTATCACTATTTTATGGGTTTTATAACTAATGCTCGTTATCTGTAGGGGATGTTACCGCTTCTTTCCGCTAGTTACCCAGGTGCTACTTCACGGCAAAAATTACTTTATAATCTTTGCAAATAGTGCTGGAGTTTGTCAGGGTGACGTCACTGATCTCCTCGGCTCAGTAAATTATGCACTCGCCACGGGCTACATGCCATTTGTATCTCGTCTCCATTTAAGTTTTTTATTCAATAAAATTTTCTATTTGTTTAAAACAGTGTGATTTTTTTTTTTTGGCAACACTCTTCATTGGTTGCAATAGAAGTGGTGCTGGCTAGATGACGGTGCTCGTTACTAAGGGCTGGCCTTAGTATTTGCCTTCATTTTTTTAGTAAATTCACACGCCTGTGAGGCATAGGCTTTTCAATGCACAACCAGGCTTTGCTTGATGAAAATAATCCAAAGGAGTTTATTTTGAAAAGTCCATAACATAATAGGTTCAATAAACACCAGGCTCTTGTAGTTCCACAGACCAGCAGAAGGCAAGACACAAATCTCCACAATCATAATCCCCCAGATTGCTGGTCAGTGACACCTTTTATACAATTGAAATACCCACAATTCTCTGCAGCTTCCCGTATAAAACACCAGAGCTGCTGCTGGCCTGCCTCTTATAAGGTCAGAGCAGACCCACCATGCTGCAGGTAAGTAGAACATAATATATATTACATAGTATATTACATAATTTTACATTGTAACAGCACATTCCCTGGTTTTGGTACACAGCTCGCAGGTGGAAATACTATACAGAAGAGAGTAGAGCATTAGGTGGCCGGCCTAATGAGAGAAGTAGAATAAGAAGTCATTCACACAGAAGTTACCAACCAGGAAACTAATGTACCACAACCAGAGTTACAGAAAACCAGTTTTCAATACTATAAAAAAAACATGCGTCTTCTTCACAACGCCCATACCATTACCCAGTTACCCACCGCCACCAGGGGTGCCGGGAAGAGCCGGGTACAAACCAGTACCTGACCGTCTACAGATGGTCAGGCAGTGGGGTGGCTGCAGGCTGTTATTGTTGTGCTGGAATAGCCCCCTAACACTGGGCTATCCCAGCTCAGTAATTTCAGAATGCTGCTGCTTTTTGTAGCTGGCTGATTTGAAAATTCTGGGGGATCCCACGCCTTTTTTTACCTGTTTTTGGCAAAACTGAAAAAAAAAGGTCAGGGGTTCCCACTATTAACCCCATAGCGCAATAAGATGTACCCTTACATCTTGCTGCGCATGGGGGAGTATGAAGAGGGCTCACAGGCTGAGCCCTCTAAATACTCACCGGGCATTTGCTTCATAATGAAGCAAACGCCTGTCGCTAACACCCGCGATCAGTGCTTGCACCGATCGCGGGTGTTAACCCTTCGATCGCCGCCGGCAAAGCTGCCGGCGGCGCGTGGGTGCCGCCATCTTGGCTCCGATCGTCACTCCCCATGACGTCACTGGGGAGCGGCGATCCGTTGTCATGACAGCCTCCGATCACACAAAGATCCGAGGCTGTCATGATCGAGGCTATCTATTACAATGTGCGATCTGCATATTGTAATAGATGGTATGCAAAATCCCCATATACTGCCATACTGTAGTATGGCAGTGTATGGTAGGATCAATCAGACAACCTAGGGTTAAAGTACCCTAGGGAGTCTGAAAAATATAAATAAAAAAAAAAATTATATTAAAAAAACATAAAAATGCAAATCACCCCCCTTTCCCTAGAACTGATATAAATATAAATAAACAGTAAAAATCCTAAACACAGTATCGCTGCGTCCAAAAATGCCCGATCTATCAAAATATAATAACGGTTTAACCCTGTAGCAGAAAATAGCGCCATAAATCGTAAATTGCATTTTTTAGCCATTTTGAAAAATAGAAAAAATTCTATAAAAAGTGATCAAAAGGTCGCACAGTCCTAAAAATAAAAGCGTTAAAAACGTCATCAGAAGTCGCAAAAAATAACACCACCCACAGCTCTGTACCCTAAAGTATGAAAAAGTTATTAGCGCAGGAACACTGTAAAATGAAGAATTTTTTTTCTGTACAGGAGGTTTTAATTTTTGTAAATGTATGAAAACATTATAAAATCTATACAAATTTGGTATCCCTGTGATCGTATTGACCCAATGAATGAAGTAGACCTGTCATTTGGGGCGCACAGTGAAAGCTGTAAAAACCAAGCCCACAAGAAATGGTGCAAATGTGTTTTTTCATCATTTTCACTGCATTTAGAATTTTTTTCCCGTTTCCCAGTACACGGCATGGAATATTTAATACCATCACTACGCAGTGATGGTTACGCAGAAATTTGTTACGCAGAAAATAAGACATCACACAGCTCTGTACATGGAAAAATAAAAAAAGTTATAGATTTTTGAAGGTGGGGAGTGAAAAACAAAAACGCAAAAACGAAAAAGGGCCTGGTCCTTAAGGGGTTAATAGGGGATTCCGACATAGTTTTTTTCCCCCATTTTTGCAAAAAGTGGGCGTGGGGGGGGGGGGAACTGTGGGATCTCCCCAAATTTTAAATCGGCCAGATACAAAAAAGCAGCAGCCTGCCATTACTGAGATGGCATAGCCCACTGTTAGGGGGCTATTCCAGTGCAACAATAACAGGGGTGCAGGCCTGCAGCCACCCCTTTACCTGACAATCTATACACGGCCAGGTACTGGTTTGTACGCGGGTCTTCCTGGAACCCCCTGTGGCAGTAAGTACCAGATGATATGGGTGTAAGTGTGAGCCTTATTTTTTTTTGGCAAATTCACACTAAGGCCAGCCCTTAGTAATTAGCACCGTCAAGTAGACAGCACCGCTACTATGGCAAACAAAATTCACACTGTTTTTAACAACTAGAAAATGTTATTGAACAAAAAACGCAGAAAGTGACATCATTGTATCAATACACAAATATACCTGTTTTGGCTCCTTAGACCTGGAGCCTTCTTCAAGCAAAGGTGTAAACAACATAGTGACAAATTTATATAAAATACAAAGAAAGTGACATCATTGTATCAATACACAAAATCATGTGATCACAACAATTCATGTGATAATTTATATCATGGTGTTAAAAATTCATATTAGCTTTGTTGTCTCATAATCACCCTCAGTGAACTGTAACATAAAGTGCATTTGTGCTCATCTTAATAAATTGTATAAACGATCGTACGCTTACCTAAGGATCAGCTCAAGCCGGAACTACATTGTCGATGTCATCACATGATTTTCCCTTCCCATAATCTCTTGTTTACACTATAGTCAAATGATAGCGGACATACGCAGTGACCAAGCAGTACACCGATGGCACTAGGTCCGGCTTTAGCTAATCCTTAGGTAAGCGTACGATCATTTATACAATTTATTGAGATGAGCACAAATGCACTTTGTTACAGTTCACAGTGTGATTATGACGCAACAAAGCTAATATGAATTGTTAACACTATGATATGAATTATCACATGAATTGTTGTGATCACATGATTTTGTGTATTGATAGGGTGATGTCACTTCCTTTGTGTTTTATATAAATCTGTCATTACGTTGTATACACCTTTGCTTGAAGAAGGCTCCAGGTCTAAGGAGCCAAAATGGGTACAGTTAGACAAATTAGATTTTTTGGAGGGGTTAAAAAAAAGGCAGGAATGTTGGGAGAAGTGTATCTTTCTAAAAGCGGGCTATGTTGAAAAATATATATATATATTTTTTTTTAAATGGTGTCTTCATTTTTAACACAGGTACTTATTGAAATTCCCTTGTGTATACACACACACATATATATATATATATATATATATATATATATATATATATATATATATATATATATATGTTGCTATATACAGGTGGAGGTACGAGCCGTGGAGAAAAATCATATATACCAGCCTTCGACTACGGTGTTGAGCACCCCAATACAGTAAACTCCAACATCCTCCAAAGATTGCCGGCTGACGTCTTCTGCTTGCGCAGCCGTAGTGGTGACCACGTGGGCTGCGCAAGAGAAGAGTTCCCGGGGGGAGGGGAATTCAAACAGAGACACGATATGAATAGCAAGTAGTGGGGGCGGGCATAATTTACTGAGCCGAGGAGCTTAGTGACATCACCCTGAGCGCCTCCAGCACTATTTGCAAAGATTATAAAGTAATTTAGCCGCGATGCAGGAGCTGGGAAACTAGCGGTTATGCGTTCATTTAGCCCTAAAATTTACACATTTCCAAAAGATAAAAAGAGAAAATCCATCTAAAAATTTGTTATGCAATTTCTCACGAGTACAAAGACCCCTACCATGCAGACGTTACTTGTTTTATGGGCGCACAGCGAAGCGCAGGAGGGAAGGAGCGCCCTGCAGCTGCCAGGATTTTAGTTTCCTCATTGGCCCCTTTTGCAGACTATAAAATTTTAGCTTTTCCGTTATTGGGGCCATGTGATGGCATTTATTTTGCCGGATGAGATGCTTTTTCCAGTGTTACCATTTTGGGGTTGGTATCCCCTATTGTTGAAAATTTATGAACTTATTTTTGAGGGCAGGAGAAGAAAGCATCAATTCTGTAATGGATTTTTACTTGTTTTTTTCACAGTATACACAGTTCACATTATAGCCTAATAATCATGTTATCGTTATTCTATGGGTCAATTCGATTACGGGGATACCATACTTAAATATATATTCTTACGTTTTATTAAATTTGCCAAATAAAACTGTTATGTGGGGAAAAATCAATAATTTTTGCATTGCCATCTTCGAAGTGGCATAACATTTTTACTTTTTTGGCTATGGAGCTGGTTGATGGCTTGTTTTTTGCGGGACATGTTGTACTTTACAAGAGTATATGAAGTATGTATGTTTTTTGATCACTTTTTATTGCATTTTTTTGTGGGATTAAATAGGTAAATGTACACATTGTAATGATTCCTATGTAAAAATTCCATATACTGCAATACAGTAGTATTGCAGCATATGGTAGGAGCGATCAAGCCATCTAGGGTTAAATTACCCTAGAGAGTCTAAAAAAATTGTTAAAAAAAAACTTAAAAAATATAAGAATTCATTAAGATTCACCCCTCTTTCCTACAACTGATATACAACTAAATAAACAGTAAAAATCACAAAAGCAGGCATCACTGCATCTCAAAATGCCATGATCAAAATATAAAAACGGTTGTTCCTGACGGTGGACCTCATATTTGGCCAAATTATCCTAAACGGCAGCTTTACACCATTTTACATCACATAAAATCTTTTTAGAAAAAGTGATCAAAAAGTCGCAGTCCTCAAAATGGTAGCAATGAAAATGTCAGGTCATCTCACAAAAACTGACACCACACACAGCACCTACACCAGTGATGGCAAACCTTTTAGACACTGAGTGCCCAAACTACAACCAAAACCCACGTATTTTCAGCAAAGTGCCGATGCGACAATTTAAGCATTAATTTATTACTGCCTTCTCTTTCACATGTTTAAATTGTATAGGCACCTGAGGACACAAATACAGTGGAAGGAAGGAGTAGAAGTTTGGATTATCATTGTAGCTTCCTTCTAGGGTCCTGGGCTGCCTGTCTGGTGAACTCTGCGCTTGGGTGATGTCGCAGGTGCCCATAGAGAGGGCTCCGAGTGCCACCTCTGGCAGCCGTACCATAGGTTCGCCACCACTGACCTACACCATAGAATGAAAATGTTTTCATTTTCGAAAAATTTATTAAAATACAATAAAACCTATATGGTAAAAACTGAGCCCACAATAAAGTGACACAAATGCGTTTTTTCGCCAATTTCCCCACACTTGCATTTTTTTTTCCAGCTTCCAAGTACACAGCAAGGAATAATAAATAGTAATGTTTATTATGCAGAAAAAAACCCTCACGCAGCTCTCTACACGGGAAAATGAAAACGTTATAGAAAAAATGAATGGAAAAACACTGCGCCCATAAGAGGTTAATATACAGTTGCTCCATAAATTAATATACAGCCCCACAAATTAATATACAGCCCCTTTTAACTGCAACAGCCAGGCCATTAGTTAGGTATATACAGCCCCCTGCCCTATGAATTAGATAAATGCACATTAAGCACCAGTATAGTGGCACCTTGCCCGGGTAAGCAGGGTGCTGGCGCCGGCCATGCCTGCATTGCTTTAGCATCTGTGGGCTGGCATCTAAATGTAAACCATTTAATGTAACCCCCTTTCCCAAATAAGTTAATAGACTATATTTATAAAGCAGTCTGTGCCAGAATACCAGCGCATGCTGCACATAAATACATGTACAGACTGGTTGCATATGTATTTGTGTAGTGTTTGCGCTAGTGTGTGTTGTGGCTGCATTGTGGCGCACACCCATTAAACTGAGTGCACAAGAAAATAGCTGGTGCACGCAGTTCAAGCACTTACACCCGCAGCATGCACCACATATGGTCTTCATGAATTGGGAGCACATACCTATTAGTAAATGTGGGCCAGGTGAATTTAAATAGCCCTCCACTGCGGTCATTTTATCATATTAGAGAAACACAGCATTAAAATCTTCCATTATTTGTACTTATAAAATATAAAAGGGACAAATCAGAGTAGTATGCTGACTGGAGGACTATGCAAAAAAATGCAGATAACAAGAGAATAAGATCTCTTGTTGAGACTCCGAGGAAATCTCGTATGTAACGAAAAAATCCAAAACTTTCCTTATTCATCAGCTTCCATTTATAGTCACCTCCACGCATGGGTCTTTTAACTTTTTCAATCGCCGTAACTGCAAAGTGTGGACACACTGGTCCGCACGGTGCATTTTCGCCGGGTTTCATAACTATTTTCGATTTGCGCCGCATTTAAGTTGGGTTTTTAGCGCACATGATCGGATTTTGGCGCAAACGCGCCGACTTGCATGCGACACAATCGGGGGGCATGGCCAACGGTTAACCCGACTGATTCGGACTAAGCGCGGAATTTACAATTCAAATTGTGTCGCAAGACAATGCACTCACATGCATAGGGAAGAAGAAGGTGAACTCCGGCGGACCTCAGTGGGGAAGCGACAGATGCAGGAAAATGGACGCACGATCTTGAAGAATCGCGCCGGACTTCATCCTCGTCAGAGAACGCACCTCGGGGATCGCGACAGGATCAGATAAGTAAATCTGCCCCACTGTTTTCTATGAACACACTTTGCAGTTGATTGAAAAAGTTAAAAGACCTATGCGTGGAGGTGACTATAAACTGAAGCTGATGAATAGGGAAAGTTTTGGGATTTTTCGTGAGATACAAGATTTCCTTGGGGTCTCAACAAGAGAAATGAAATGATATATCAAGTATAATGCGATCTTATTCTTTTGTTATCTGCATTTGTCGCATAGTCCTCCAGTCAGTATACTACTCTGATATTTCCCTTTTAGATTTTATATGTATGTTACAAATAATGAAAGTTTTTAATGCTGTGTTTCTCTAATGTGATCATATGACCACAATGGTGGGCTATTTAAATTCACCTGTTCAAGTTTTACGATATGCCATGATTGCCATGGGTGCCCCTGTGACCCATATCCCGGGTCGCAGGCACTCCCGTGTACCTCTGAGTGCCCCAGTGAGCTACTCACCTTTCCTGGCTCCAGCGATGGTATCCGCAATGGCTCTGTAAAATTTAAATGGCCAGTGCACCGATAGTTAGTGCTGGCCGGCCGCGTGCCCAGGTAAATTCCAGTCCTTTCCTCTGTCCCCTGCTGCATCTTTGTGCCTCATAACCTTAGAGAAAGCTTTCCTGATGCCCTGTGCGATTATCCTGATTTCCCGTTGTGACCTCGATTCCATCCCTGACCTCACTCCCGTGCTGCCTTTCCTGACCTTTCCGCTACATCCCCGATTCTGATCCTGTGCTACCTGTCTTGGCCTTCTGCCTGTCGCACCTGTAGAACGACCTAGTGGTACAACGCCGCAGGAAGTCCAACCCGCTTTACGGCGGTGTCTGTTGAAAACCAGGTGTCAGCTTATGTCATCGTCAATGGTGGTCCAGAGGATCCACTAGAAATGACAATGATGGAGAAATTCTCCAAAATGCTTAACCTTGTGTGTGTATGTCCAAATGTCCATTGTTTCTATGGATTTTAAAAAGATGAAATACATTTTCTACGTGTTATGGATTACTCTTGACTGTTGTATGAAGCTGGACCTATCGTGTACTTCTAAACTATAGTTGTTATTAACTTTATGCATTACTTAAAATTCTGAACTCCTCCTTGGCTAAAATAATCTTCAATAAAGTTAAGAGAAGTATTATTGCCCTTCTGAAAAAAATTACGTTTTCTGTCACACAGTATGCAACAACAAACACACCCAATGTAAAGAAAATCGTCCAGGCATTGAAGGATCGAATAAATGCCAAACTCCACCCTCACCATGCATTCCAAAAACATACTAAAGCTCTGGAAATAAGAAAAAGAAATTGAACAGCTCATGGCCAGGCAACAATTAACAAAAAATGCAACACTAATGCAACACAACAGTTGAAATTACTCCAAAGGCCAGGGCCAGGGCCATTAAGACAAGTGATGAATCACCCAAAAACTTGTTTGGCTCGTTTTAGGCACCACACCTAGTGTGAAGACCTGAAGGTACAGCCAGGGAAGATGGCTGAAAGGGACAGCAATCCTATCTCAAATGCCTGCCACCAATTCAAAATGGTACTCTCATCCAGCTTCCCCCATCCACATTGAACTTTTAAAGGGTCAAAGATATATATCTACACTACGACATTCAGAGGCAACGTAGTTGCCTGCAGGGGGTTCACCACTGACCATCAATTATTGTGCACTCTGAAACAATAAACCCTGACCATGAACCTGAATAACCTGACCCGACCCTATGGTCTAACTTTTGAGACACAGAGCTAAAATACACACAGGGCTGTGGTGTACTCACCAGACTGTTGCACAATAGGTGGAGCACCCATCAAGCCTGAGCCAGGAAGGAAGTAATCCTTGAAGTCCACCAGTAAAACTTCCTTCTCTGCAACATGGATGTACATGGAATCATCGGCTGGTGGGTTCAAGGCTAAATGCAGCAGGCAGAGGAGAGAATTGGTGGGAGAGGGTAAATCAGGTGGTATCTGACCTCAGCCATTCCTGACTCTGGGAAATAGAATTAAATACCTGCGCCCTTGGAGAAGCATGGGCCTGCCTTCTAGTGGTCATCAAAATGGTCAGAATGGGCGCAGCAGAGTGAGTTCCACAACATCTTGTTGCTGCATCCGTTCTAACTTGCAGAACCCCATCTAGCCTTCTAGAGACTGGCAAGAGGAAGGTTGGGCGCACTTCCTTGTCACTGAGCTTGCATTCCTGCACACCACAGATGGATCCGGACTCTTCCGATGACCCACTATGGGCCTATGTTGCTGGAGTGGAGAATTGAGGGTGGGTTCCACTCCATCCAGGCAGTCTAGGTTCAGGGCTGTCCTCATTACTTAGTCCACAGTTGTGCTGGTCTGATATAAAGTGAGAAGATATGCAAATAAGTTGAAGAGACCCAACCAGGTTTAAACAGTGCTGTCTAGAGTTGGGGATCTGTTTATTGTGCAATAGATGTACTCAGGGCCGATTCTAGCATATTTGCTGCCTGAGGCGAATATTAAAATGCTGCCCCCCCCCCCCCCCGGCTCCCTGTTAAGTAAATCCTGAAACTTTACTAACAATTAACATCCCTACAGACAGCTCCCTGACACTGTGTGACTGACTACAAGTTCTGAGAGTCATTAGTGGCATCTAGTACCTTATGTATGACAATCTCTTCCATCAGGAGGACTTTATTCCAGGTTCTCCAATCAATGACTTATCACAAGTTTACAGCCAGATGCCTTCATCTATGTGCAGCACATCTCCACCCGGCGTCCCTAAAAATACCACTGTCATTTACATTATGAAGTCTCCTGGATAACACTGTGCTCCTAAATGATATATACCCCTCACAACACAACTAACCACATGATAAACACATATAAAACGCCCCTTCCTTATATATATATTCTACTGTAATTATAGCATGCACAGCACCAATCAATATATAACACCTCTAATTTATTAATACAGCCCCCCCCCCCCAACATTTGGTTTACATGATGCAAAGTAATCTATTGTATCCTATAACTAATAAATTCAATATATCCTACCGTTATTATGTTACATGATTTTACATACAGTGCTACCCTGACCAAATATATAGCACCCCCTAATGAATATATACTGTATATAAATATATATTTATTCACCCCCCCCAAATTAATTATATACAGCTCCCATATACAGATCCCCTACAGCTTAAATAAAATCTTGCCCCACATATACAGTCCCCTCCAAGCTTAGTAATATACTGTATCCCATATACAGCCCTCCCAGCTTAGTAATATAAGGCAGTCCCTGGGTTACGTACAAGATAGGGTCCATAGGTTTGTTCTTAAGTTGAATTTGTATGTAAGTCGAAAGTGTATATTTTATCATTGTAGTTCTAGACAATTTTTTTTTTTGCCCCAGTGACAATCGGAGTTTCAAAATTTTTTTCTGTAATGGGACCAAGGATTATCAATAAAGCTTCATTACAGACACCTTGCAGCTGATCATTGCAGTGTGGGACTATAATAAAGCATTCAGAGAGCTTTACCAGAGGTCAAAGTGGGCAGAGGGGTCCGTCTTTAACTATGAGTTGTCTGTAAGTCGAGTGTCCTTAAGTAGGGGACCGCCTGTACTGTATCCCATATACATCCTCCCAGCTTAGTAATATACTGTATCCCATATACAGTTCCCCAGCTTAGTAATATACTGTATCCCATATACAGCCTCCCAGCTTAGTAATATACTGTATCCCATATACAGCTTCCCAGCTTAGTAATATACTGTACCCCATATACAGCCCCCCAGCTTAGTAATATACTGTATCCCATATACAGCCCCCCAGCTTAGTGATATACTGTATCCCATATACAGCCCCCTCCCAGCTTAGTAATATACTGTATCCCATATACAGGCCACCAGCCTAGTGATATACTGTATCCCATATACAGCCCCCTCCCAGGTTAGTAATATACTGTACCCCATATACAGCCCCCAGCTTAGTAATATACTGTACTCCATATACAGCTGCCCAGCTTAGTAATATACTGTATCCCATATACATCCTCCCAGCTTAGTAATATACTGCATCCCATATACAGCTTCCCAGCTTAGTAATATACTGTATCCCATATACAGCCCCCCAGCTTTGTAATATAATGTATCCCATATACAGCCCCCCAGCTTAGTGATATACTGTATCCCATATACAGCCCCCTCCCAGCTTAGTAATATACTGTATCCCATATACAGCCCCCCAGCTTAGTAATATACTGTATCCCATATACAGCCCCCCAGCTTAGTGATACACTGAATCCCATATACAGCCCCCAGCTTAGTAATATACTGTATCCCATATACAGCCCCAGCATAGTAATATACTGTACCCCATATACAGCATACAGCTTAGTAATATACTGTATCCCATACACAGCCCCCCAACTTAGTAATATACTGTATCCCATATACAGCCCCCCAGCTTAGTAATATACTGTATCCCATATACAGCCCCAGCTTAGTAATATACTGTATCCCATATACAGCCTCCCCAGCTTAGTAATATACTGTACCCCATATTTAGCATCCAGCTTAGTAATATACTGTACCCCATATACAGCATCCAGCTTAGAAATGTACTGTATCCCATATACAGTCCCCTCCCAGCTCGGTAATATACTGTACCCCATATACAGCCTCCAGCTCAGTAATATACTGTACCCCATATACAGCCTCCAGCTCAGTAATATGCTGAAATCTGGCCCCATATAAATATATAAAGCTCCCCCCTGGAGAAAAGAATCTGGCCTCATATAAATATATACAGCCTGATAAAGGGGGGTTGGGGATTGGGTTTCCTCAGTTCCTCTTGGTTTCAGTGGTTCTGTCCAGCCCCTTAGTCTGTGCTATTTACATAAGCACCTAATCCAGTCCTTCATATATCACAGGAATAACATACAACCCTCGCAGATATACAAAAAGACTTTACTAACAACATACATGTGACAAAGTAACTACATAAAATACAATACAAAATACATAGAGAACACAACTACACACAAACCTCTTTTCCTGGCCCCTTTTGGACCCAGTAATGTGTATGTATATACAATATATTCTAACACTACAGCAGCTCCTGGATATACCCTGAAGCAGAAGTCACATCCAGTACCTGACCGTATACATGTACATATAGAGACTCATGCACAATAGCATCTATATTTCTACTCCTCCAATACACGTGCAGGGCAGAGATCCACGTGTGAATGGGATACGGCTATAGGTTATACATATAGTTACGCTAATATATACACACTCACTGTAAACACTTAGCTATGTATATATGGTAAAACACATAACACCTGGAATATCTATAGGTACACGTATAAAGTCTACTATATTATTATAAGTACTATGTTATAATTACTCTTATAAAGTTATATACATACACAGAAAGCACACACAATATATGACCTGGTTCCTTAAAGAAATACAGGTAGTGACAGGTTCCTATAGAGCTCTAGTAACTATCTGACACCCTGCTTGTAGCTAAAAAATATTCCCCTGAGATTCCCATGTATTCAACTTTATAGTTTTATCTGGTAACTAAGCATGGCTACAGCGAGTCCAGGTGGGCGTGGCCTCCTCAGGCTGAATCCAGCAGCTTCTCCCCATCCTATCTCTGTATACTGCTATAATGTCATGTGACCAGGGTGACATCATCGCAGGTCCTATAGCTTTTGTAGCATTAGGAACTGTACACTAAGCATATATGTCATGAAATCACAGCATATTTTATCACATGAAATCACAGCAGCCTGCATGGAGAGGAGTAAAAGTCCATGGAGACTGCTGTGATTGTTTTATGTGGTCAGATATGTACATGGGGTACAGTTTTCATATTAAGTAGCTCAAGGACCTTTGATGATGTCACTCTGGTCACATGACAAACCCCCCCCCCCCCCCCCCCCCCGGCAAGATTATAACTGATTTTATGGGGATCTGAGGGGAACTACTTTTAGCTACAAGCAGGAGCTCTATAGGAACCTGCCACTAGCTGTATTTGTGAAAATAGTGGTGACGGGTTCCCTTTAACCCCTACGGGACACAGCATCTTTTGGCCTAAAGGACGCAGCCCCATTTTTCAAATCTGGCCTGTGTCACTATAAGTGGTTATAGCGTGGGAACGCTGTGAGATATCCAGGGGATTTTGAGATTGTTTTCTCGTGACACATTGTACTTCAAATTAGTTTAAAAATTTGGATGAAATCTTTTGCGTTTAGTTATGAAAAAAAACAAAATTTGGCAAAAATTTTGAAAAATTCTTTATTTTCAACGTTCTAAATTCTCTACTTTTGATTCAGAAAGTCATAGCACCCAAATAAATTCATAACTTACATTTCCCAAATGTCTGCTTTATGTTGGCATGGTTTTTTAAGATTCCACATATTTTACTAGAATGTTATGAGGCTCAGAATTTGGGTGCCATTTTTCACATTTTTTGTAAAATCGCCAAAACCTGTATTTAGATGGACCTGCTCAACTTCTAATTGACACTGAGAGGCCTAAATAATAGCGAGACTCGTAAATTACCCCATTGTGGAAACTACACCCCTCAACATATGAAAAACCACTTTTAAGAAGTTTGTTAACCCTTTACGTGTTTTATAGGGGTTAAAACAAAATGGAGGTGGAGTCTGCAAATTGTAATATTTTTTCACAATACACTCATTTTGGGTGGAAAATTTTACATTTCTAATGGATAAAATGAAAAAAGGCTCCACAAAGTTTGATACGCAATTTCTCCCGAGTACACCGATACCCTACATGTGGTGGTAACCTGCTGTATGGGCGCACGGCCGGGCATAGAAGGGAAGGAGGCGCCATCCAAATCAGATTTGCTATGTCACATTGTACAGGCTATAATTTTTTTCTTTTTTTTATTGTGCACCTATAGGGGCTTATTTCTTTTGCCACATGAGATGCACTTTTCTAATACATAATTTTGGGGCATCTATAGCTAATTGGTGAGATTTAATTAACTCTTTGTTGGTGGAGGAAATGAAAATCATCAATTTTTAGGAAAATTTTTATGTGTTTTTTTTTTTGGCCGTTAACCATACCATGAAAATAGTATATTATTTTTATTCTTTGGGTCGCCACGTTTATGAAAATACTTCATTTATATATATTTTTTTATTTTTTCCCATTTTTACTGTATAAAAAGTAATTTGGCAAAATTGTTGTTAATTTTAGCATCACCGTCTTTCATATGCATAACTTTTTTATTTTTCACCTCAAAAATCTGTTTAAGGGCTTATTTTTTGCAAGAATGATAGCTCTTTTTAGTGGTCTTATTTTAGATTGCGTAACTTTTTAAAATCACTTTTTTAGAGCATTTTTAAAGGGCATTAATAAAAAATCATCTTTAGCAGAGAGAGTTTTTTTAGGTTGTTTTTTACGGGGTTCACTTTGCGGATCTAATAACGATTCTGTTTTATTATACAGATTGTTACGGACGCAGGGATACCAAATATGTGGGGGTTTTGTGTATTTTATTCAATTGTACTGAATAAAAACTAATTTGGAGAAAATCTTATTCATTTTAGCATCACCATCTTTTTATATGCATAACTTTTTTATTTTTTGGCAGATAAATCTTGTTAGGGGCTTATTTTTTGCGAGAACAGTTGTTCTTTTTAGTGGGCTTATTTTGGAGTGCATAACATTTTTTAAATCACTTTTTAGAGCATTTTTTATAGGGTATTAATTAAAAATTATCTTTTTTCGGAATGTTTTTTGCGTTTTTTTCCTCCGGCGTTTACCGTGCGGGTCCAGTAACGATTCTGTTTTATTATGCAGATTGTTACGGACGCGGCAATACCAAATATGCGGGGTTTTTTTGTGTTTTTATGTTTTTTATACTTTATTAAGTTTTTTTATGGGAAAGTGACATTTTAGGGGCTTATATTTTTATGTATTAATTTTTTATTTATTATAATGTGTAGTGTTAACTGTTTTTGCATATTTTTACTTATACATACTTGAACTTAAACCAGTGATGCTCTGATCACTGGTTTAAGTTCAATACACTGCTCTACAATACTATTTTATTGTAGAGCAGTGTAAACTGTCTGAGCAAGCTTGCGCATGCTCAGACAGTTTACAGCCAGACCCGGAAGGGGTCTGGCTGCCATGGAGACCGGGCAGCTCCGGGGCACATGCCAGTCCTCGGAGCTGCCCGGAAGAGGATCGGATCCCCCGGTAAGCGGCACGGGGGATCCGATCCACAGCGCTAACACCGTTACACGCCGCGGTCATGTTTGACTGCGGCGTGTAAGGGGTTAACACCCGCGATCGGAGCCGGCTCCGATCGCGGGTGTTAGCGCAGGCTGTCAGCTGTACTAGACAGCTGACAGCCGCTGCTTCTGGTACCGGCTCCGTTCGTGAGCCGGTGCCAGAAGCAGGACGTTATAGAACGTCCCCGTGCGCTAAGCATCTAGCCCCGGGGACGTACTATAACGTCCAGGTGCGCCTAGGGGTTAAGTTCCTTAAGTGCTAGTCGTCCAGGTGGGGGCCAGGAAGCAAGAGAGCTTGATTTCTGCTTCTTCCACCTTAAATATCCTTTTGTGTAGTCCCTGCCCACCCCCTTATAACTCCACCCTAAGACCCTCTCAGGATAGACCCCAGTGTGTGCAGGGAATCTCACACCTGGTTCATGGTGGCTTCTTACTGTTCAAAGCCTTTTGATATGTTAATGACCCAATGGCTTCAGTACACACTGACATCTCACCACAGAATATCAGTGGCTGCTTTCAGTATATACTGTATCCATTTACACTATATGTAATATATATAATAATAGAGCAGAGGGTCCAGTTATGAATAATGTTCCCCTGTAACACAGCCCCCCAGTATAAAATTATTTTGGCCCCATATAATATATACAACACCCCCCCCCCCCCCAGTATAAAACAATCATAGCCCCAAATAATATATATAGCATCCCCCCTAGTATAAAATAATTATAGCCCCAAATAATATATATAGCATCCCCCCCTGTATAAAATAATTCTAGACCCAAATAATATATATAGCATCCCCCCTAGTATAAAATAATTATAGCCCCAAATAATATTGTCATGACTCGCAAATTGTACTGATGAGATCAGGTTTCAGGCTTCTTGCTGGGAAACCACACCCAGAGCTGCCTGTGATTGACAGCTGCATTTCTGATCCTGGGAAAGCTGGGTGTGCCTCTGAACTCGTTTTGCCTGCAGCTGCGGTTTGAGTGATGGACGGCTGAGCCAGTCAGAGCTGGAGGCAGTGTCCATTACTGCCTTATATTCTGCTCAGCCCCTTCATTTGGTGCTCGTTATTGCAGTCTTTCTGTGTATCTAGTGCTCTTGCTATTGTGTTTCTGGCTATTCTGTGTACTGACTTCTGCTTTGCCTACTGACCATTCTATTTGCTATACGAATCTGTACCTTTGCCGCCATCTTGGTTTTGACCCGGTTTGTTTGACTCCGCTTGTCTGTCTGTATCTGTTGTTTGTCCCTCAGTATCGTTTATCTCCTTGTGTGACCCCACCTTCCTGTCTGTCTAGTGTCGGTTTCTGTTACCAGTGTGAACACTGACCTATATCAGTATCCCGGTTACCTGTCCGCTCCACCATCCAGCAGCTGCCAGACAAAGTAGGTTTTCCCTGTCATCTTGTAGGGTCACTCAGGGACCATCAGTTAGGTTCCTGATAGTGGGTTCGCCCTTACCAGGGCGGTTTATCTGCTTTAGGCAGGGCCTTAGTCCGCAGGGACGTCGCAGGGTGAGTTCGCCACCACCTACCTAGTCTGACAGCTAGCGCCAAGCCTGGTTGTGGTTGCGCGGTTGCTGGACAGGTGCATGACAAATATATATAGCATCACCCCCAGTATAAAATAATTATAGTTCCAAATAATATATATAGCATCCCCCCCAGTATAAAATAATTATAGCCCCAAATAATATATATAGCATCCCCCCTAGTATAAAATAATTATAGCCCCAAATAATTTATATAGCATCACCCCCAGTATAAAATAATTATAGTTCCAAATAATGTAGATAAATGTAAAGTTATGCACTTGGGCCATGGAAACAAAAAGTATAATTATGTTCTAAACGGTCAATTACTTAGTAAAACTGAAGCTGAAAAGGACTTGGTGGATGGTAAACTTAATTTTAGTGACCAGAGCCAGGCGGCTGCTGCTAAAGCAAATAAAATAATGGGATGTATCAAGAGAGGAATAGATTCTCATGATAAAGACATAGTTTTGCCCTTATACAAATCCCTGGTCAGACCACACATGGAATATTGTGTACAGTTTTGGGCACCAGTGTATAAAAAGGATATAATAGAGCTGGAACGGGTGCAGAGGAGAGCAACCAGGATTATTAGGGGAATGGGGGGATTAGAATACACTGACAGATTACAAAATTTGGGATTATTCAGTTTAGAAAAAAGACGACTGAGGGGAGACCTCATTACAATGTACAAATACCTGAACGGACAGTACAAGGATCTCTCCAAAGATCTTTTTATACCTAGGCCTGTGACCAGGACAAGGGGGCATCCTCTACGCCTAGAGGAGAGGCGATTTTACCATCACCATAGACAAAGGTTCTTTACTGTAAGAGCAGTGAGACTGTGGAACTCTCTGCCGCAGGAGGTTGTTATGGCCGACTCTATGTACATGTTCAAGAGAGGCCTGGATGACTTTCTGGAGAGAAAAAATATCACGGGTTATGGGGATAAAACATTTATTTAATTCTTGAAGGTTGGACTTGATGGACTTGCGTCTCCTTCCAGCCTTATATACTATGATATATATAGCATCCCCCCCAGTATAAAATAATTATAGCCCCAAATAATATATATAGCATCCCCCCAGTATAAAATAATTATAGCAACAAATAATATATATAGCATCCCCCCAGTATAAAATAATTATAGGCCCAAATAATATATATAGCATCCCCCCCCCAGTATAAAATAATTATAGCCCCAAATAATATATATAGCATCCCCCCCCTGTATAAAATAATTATGGCCCCATATGAGAGATATAGCACCCCACCCCAGTATAAAATAATTATGGCCCGATATGATATATATAGCATTCCCCCCCCAGTATAAAATAATTATGGGCCCATATGATATATAAAGCATTCTCCCCACCCCCAGTATTAAATGTTTTCTAGCCCCATAAAATACATACAGTACGTAACATGACACCTCCCCACCCACTTATCAGCCACATTTAATTAATGAAAGTACTTGAAAAATAATAAAATCATGCTCATCTGCAGGCAGCTGCACCCTCGGCACGCGGCTCCCGTCTTCCCGCAGCTCAGTGACACAGGTGGCGTGACGTCATGATTCCTGTGTCACTGCTTAGAACGGAATTTGGCTGGTGGGCGATTCGGGCGTTAATGGGCGCCCGAATCACCCACTTTAGAGCGGCAAATTCGCTGCTCTTTAAAGGGATCCGCATTCTGCCGCCTGAGAAAATCTCTCCTCATGGCAGATGCGGCCCTGGATGTACTGGTTTGGTTTTTTTACTGGTTTGGTTTTAATCCCACATCATGTCATAAGACTTATTGTAGGTCAAGCTGGATGTCAAACAAGGCATAGTTTTCCTTTTCTTATACATGAAAGCTTATTTGCATATCAGCGTTATCAGCGTTAATGGCTATAAGTCTCCACATGCCTACAAGGCAGACTTAATTGGCTGTCTCCGTACGGCAAACTCTATCTGTCCAATAAGGAGAGGAGTTCAGACACACTCGTCTCACTCTACCCCGGGAAAACAAGTGTGAGCTTTGTTGATGTGAATTATTTGGGAGGTTTTGCAGTAGACTCTTTATAGTCAGGAGAGCCCGATGTATAGTCATTGGCCAGACTGGCAAATGGCGCTTGAGGAAACAAGCCCAACTGGAGGCTGCACAGGAGGAGCAAAGAAAAGATTGGGAGACCTTAAAAGAAATTATGCAGAAACTGACCAGTGTTGCTGGACAAATCTAGGGTAATCCTGAGGCTACTCATACCTTCATAGGGGCATGCCACTTTCTACAGAAGATGATAGCAGCAGACAATGTGGAAGCCTGCATGATCATGTATGAAAAAAAAACGGATGAGCTAGAGGGATGGCCAAAGGAACAGTGGACAATACTTAAAGCACTTTTCCTTTCACGTGAACCCCAGAAGGCATACTTTGACCTGGAAAATTGGAATGCAATGAACTATCATAATCTCAAAAAGGAGATCCCAATTCATCTTGGAGTTACCATCTCTGTCCTGGTAAAATGTGTGCACAACTGGGTCTACAGCATGGACAAACCTCCACTTTCTCTGATGCGCAACCTCATCCGCCTGAGCAATAAGTGGTTGCTGTTGGAGATTCTGATAGGTAATTAGATCGTGGAACGAATTGTAATGGACCAGTACTTGAGGTCCTTTTCTGTATCCTTGTGCAAATGGGTGAGCCATGGAGACCCCAAAAATGCTGACCAGATGGTGGAGATGTTAGAGAGAAACATAGCAGCTGAGGAACTCATGAGTCTGCCACGGCATCCCCTCACCCTACAGTGGAGAATTACAGGACTACCTGGTAAGACTTTACTTAGAGAAGCGGGGAGTGGCAGATCTGATATTAGGCAGTGAAAAAATGGAAAGACTGAGGGCCTGGCTCTCGAGGCTGGAAAATCACGGGAGGTAGGTCCATGGCATATAAGAGACTCAGTAAAGACTGAATGTATGAAGTACCTATGTAATGTGATGCCTCCTACATAAACCGTTTATCTCTGTATCCTCAGATATTCAGGCAGTCTGATCACCCTAGTAACTGACTTGGTTAACCTGTGCACGCTCCACGTCCGATATATCGGATACTGAGAGCAGTGACTTAGCCCTCAGCATCTGATATATAGGACGCAAGTGCATCCTGAATTTGAGACATTACTCTGTTGCGAAACAGGGTGACACATCAGTGGGAGATGTCGTCATCTGATTGGTCCTTTGACGTTGATCGCAGCCATTGGCCAGTCAAATCTGTCACGCTGGGGGGCAGATTTTACTAGACCCACACTCTCCAACATTGCAATTTTGTATTTGGTGGTGTTGGAGAGAGTTGGGCTAGTGATCTGTTCCTTTACTGTATGGTAAAACACACAATTACCCCAGCCCCCATTGTCCGTTTTCCATATCCCCCACACTAGCCATCTATTAGAAGTAGTAGCGTGGAGGAGTAGTAGTAGTAGCGTGGAAGAGTAGGCATTCTGCAGAGGTATATAGTTATATGGCCTCTGATACAAAGTCTGCTAGTGAGGACAAGTGTCTGTTTTATTTGTCCACCTCGTCCTCCCAAAGTGACTCAGAGGATCCCCCGAGAAGGCGCCTTCGGAGTAGTGCTGAAGTGCCTGGGACTTCTGACCCCACATGGGTGACTCCCACTAACTATGCCACTCTGGTCCTTGATTTCACTGGCAGTCCTAGGATACGCAGAGACACATAGCAGGGCTCAGACCAGTGGACTTTTTTAAGTTCTCTTTTAGTGAGGACCTAATTGGTCAGATTTTATCCAATACCAAGTCCCTGGTACATTTCAAAGGGGAGACTTAAAGAGTAACCGTCATTTTAAAAAAAACTTTCTATATGTTGTAGGACATGGAATTTAAAGCCTTTTTATAATTGGATTGGTTACCCTAATCTTGCTCTTTGCACCTGTATACAGTAGTTTTCTCCCTGTTATCGGCCTCTCTCAGCAGTCTCTCAGATAGCTGTTGCTATACTCTCTCCATAGTCTCAGTGTTGAAGACGGAGTGAGAATTTACATATTAGCCACGCCCCCTTTCTCCACTCTCCACTGCTGCCTTCCTGTCCCCAGCCACAGTGCAAGCACTGAAATAAATCCTGGCAGAGTTTCAGTGTAGATTCTCCCAGCCTAAATCCTGCTCCTGTCTGCTCCCCACAAACCATCTAGGTGAGCTCACTCCTGTGCTGCTAAGAGCCTTGTTCACTTAAAATAATAAAACAAATGGCACATAAACTAATTTCTCACCAGCACCATTGCCCAGCTCAATATACATAGAACCAATCCAGTCAGAAATTTGACACATATGTGTGTGTGTTGCATTGTTTGTAAATCTTGTCAGAAAACTGCCCAGAACACGCTCCAGTCACTGCTCCCAGCAAGTGATCGATCCAGGGAGTATGTAATCCAGCAAATGCTCTTCTACTGAACTGGAGTCAGTATTATTTGGCACACATATATAGCACTGGATATTGTTTTTACACATTCCCTGATGCCCAACAAGAGCAGTAAAACACTTACTGAATTGCATTACTGCCAGTAAAGTACCTGAAGGTATATATAGTAACTGTTCTTCTGCTCCCAACATCAGGGACTTCAGCCCTGCACTGCAGGAAGCTGTGACTAAATAATATTTGGGAGATATTTATATGTATAGATTTATAGAAATAAAAATATACCTCATGGTTTGCTGGGAAGTTTTTTGAATATAATATTTTTGCCATATCTTTCAATGTTTCTCTATAACTTCCTTGAATCCCCTCCATTGTGAATTAAAGTTAGTGATCAATCTCGCTGCCTCCTTTTACTTTGGTCTACTTACCAATAGAGAATACCGAGTTACAGGTAACACTGCGGTTGGTGTTAACTCGCTGATCTCTGGTGGCTTAAATGTGCGATCAGCACATTGTAATACATGAGGAGGAAAATTCCCATATACTTGCATACTGTAGTATGGCAGTATACACTCACCGGCCACTTTATTAGGTACACCTGTCCAACTGCTCGTTAACACTTAATTTGTAATCAGACAATCACATGGCGGCAACTCAGTGCATTTAGGCATGTAGACATGGTCAAGACAATCTCCTGCAGTTCAAACCGAGCATCAGTATGGGGAAGAAAGGTGATTTGAGTGCCTTTGAACGTGGCATGGTTGTTGGTGCCAGAAGGGCTGGTCTGAGTATTTCAGAAACTGCTGATCCACTGGGATTTTTGCGCACAACCATCTCTAGGGTTTACAGAGAATGGTCCGAAATGGCTCTGTGGGCGGAAATGCCTTGTTGATGCCAGAGGTCAGAGGAGAATGGGCAGACTGGTTCGAGCTGATAGAAAGGCAACAGTGACCCAAATCGCCACCCGTTACAACCAAGGTAGGCAGAAGAGCATCTCTGAACGCACAGTATGTCGAACTTTGAGGCAGATGGGCTACAGCAGCAGAAGACCACACCGGGTGCCACTCCTTTCAGCTAAGAACAGGAAACTGAGGCTACAATTTGCACAATCTCATCGAAATTGGACAGTAGAAGATTGGAAAAACGTTGCCTGGTCTGATGAGTCTCGATTTCTGCTGCGACATTCGGATGGTAGGGTCAGAATTTGGCGTCAACAACATGAAAGCATGGATCCATCCTGCCTTGTATCAACGGTTCAGGCTGGTGGTGGTGGTGTCATGGTGTGGGGAATATTTTCTTGGCACTCTTTGGGCCCCTTGGTACCAAAGACTTGGTACTTGGCATCGTTGCAACGCCACAGCCTACCTGAGTATTGTTGCTGACCATGTCCATCCCTTTATGACCACAATGTACCCAACATCTGATGGCTACTTTCAGCAGGATAATGCGCCATGTCATAAAGCTGGAATCATCTCAGACTGGTTTCTTGAACATGACAATGAGTTCACTGTACTCAAATGGCCTCCACAGTCACCAGATCTCAATCCAATAGAGCATATTTGGGATGTGGTGGAACGGGAGATTCGCATCATGGATGTGCAGCCGACAAATCTGTGGCAACTGTGTGATGCCATCATGTCAATATGGACCAAAATCTCTGAGGGATGCTTCCAGTACCTTGTTGAATCTATGCCACGAAGAATTGAGGCAGTTCTGAAGGCAAAAGGGGGTCCAACCCGTTACTAGCATGGTGTACCTAATAAAGTGGCCGGTGAGTGTATACATATATATGCAACATCCTCCACCGGGGCCTAGCCTTTTCTTGGGGCCTGGAGTCAGCCGGGGGCCCGCAGTACCTGAGTGGCTGGCGGTTGCGTGGTGGATAGGGTGCCTGTGATGGTGACAGCCGTAGTAGCAGGGACCAGACGGAGGCAGACGTTGAACAAAAACAACTTACAGTTCTTTATTGGAACTGCCTTAACAGAATGGAGGAATGCTGGAGATGTAGTTGGAGGGAGCCACAGGATGGATCATAAGCCTGGATGCAATGGCAGGCTGGGAGATAGCTGTGTCCTAGTAGGAAGCTTCAGCGTGTCCTGGGTTGCTTCAGATATCACCCTTGAAGGTAGGATAATATCCCTTTCCTCACTCACTAACTCACTACACTCAGGCAGGGAGCTGGGCTCACCTGCTCTTGTCTGGTGTGCTGGCTGCACAGACTTGCTTAGCTGAACTGAGCTGTGTCAGCTCTAGCCTAAGACTGACTTCACTGGATTAATTCCAGTCTTCTTCTGCTTCTGCAGACTCCTGGGTCTGACTGAACTCTAGAAGTTTCCTGACCAGGGGTTTTGTTACTCCCACTGGTCAGGTGGTGGCTACTGCTCCAATTACATCTCAGCTCACAGAAACAGAGTGTAACACATGTGTTTGGCTGACACATATGACATCACACAAAAACCAATTAACTCCTGCCTTACTCTGCAGTGCTTATCTGTGTAATGTAGTGACATGCTGTGGGGCTGATCAGACCCTTCACAGGCTGCAAGCTACATGGTGGGACGTATTCGCAAACACAGCTCTGCCTTGCATCGGCGAGGGTGTTGCTTACCCCCGGGGCAAATAAAAGAGCCGCCCTCGGCTCGACTACAGACTGGTTGGGGCGCAGAGGACCAACCGCTGGCCAGCAGCGGGGAACCTCTGGTGGGTCCGTGCAAGCAATGGCCGGTAGAGGTAGATTACAAAGAGAGGCACTTCGGTGAAGTGCAGGCTACATGATCTGTAGGGACAAACCGCCCATGGTCCTGGGGACAGGCAGCTGGGTTGGTGTCGGACTAAGACGAGGACATATGTGTGTGAAGTACGACAGTTGGTTGCTGACACCATTAAACCAAACTGTACAGTAGGAAAGGTGTGGTGTCATGTACTGTAATCCACTCCTTGCACCAGGGCCTGTAAATTTGTTACATAAACACTTCTTCCCTAGAGACAATTATATAGTGTATATTTGCATTACATTGGCATATGTGACACAATAAGACATTGTACAATATACAAGTACCTGCCGACTGACATTCTTACCCTTGTATGAGTGGCATCCAGGTGCTAACTCTTTAACACCCCCCGTCCCCTAAGGACCCGCAGTTTACGGACTACCCCCACTTACGAAGCTTCGGTTTGAGACATAAGATAGCGGTCAGGGTTTACATAGAGACGGTCCGACACAGCCACACTACAACCTGAAAAGCCTATAAAAGGTTAGTAAAAACTACTGGCATAAAATGACAGTGTGCAATCATATTTTTGTAAACTCACATTGGCTTAGGAGCCCAATGGGTACACATCTTAAACATGACGTTACAAACGTTACATAGCTAGGCTACTCAGGGTAGCAGGATAGTAAATGTCTCTTTACCTGAAAAGGAAAAGGCATAAAGAGTGCAATACAAGAAGTCAATAGCAACTTTTCCTTGGAGTTGGCAAAAGTCTCTCAGAAGGTCTTTAATAGCAAAGTCCATATTCTGGGTACAGCCCTTGATGTGGGTAAAAGTGCAGGAAATAAGGAAAGGGTCTCCTCTATGTGTAGAGGGACAGAGTCCTTTGTAGGAATCTCTGCTGTGCAGAGGAAGGGGTGCTATCATAGCACATGACAGTGGGCAGTTCAAGGTATGTCTCTTGACTGAGATAAGTAAATAGGGGAAGAATCTCAGGAAAGTTTCTGGCTCTTTAGGGATAGAGGCGCTCAGCCCAACTGGGATTGCAGAAGAAATAAATCATATGTACAATAGGCACAGTACCTGAAGAGGGCTACAGCCCATCAGGGGTTAATCAGCATCTTCGCTGGTTTCAGCAGGGACAGGATCCGGAATCAGCAGGGGATCCTGTGTATCCTCAGCGGAAGTAGAAGGTGGCTGGGGACACCCGCAGGCAGTCGCAGGTACTGCAGGCTCAGCAGCATCCTCCTGACATTCAGGGGGAGGGGCGCTGTCGCCCGGGGTGTCGGCTGTTCCAGCCGGGGGCTCAACAGAGCCGGGGACCAAGGAAGGGTCCAGAAATAAAAAGATGGGAACCTGCGGCAGCGCCGCGGCTCCTTCCAGCTCCAGTTCTTCTGGGGCCGGGTCATCACCCCACTGGTAGCCGGCAGGTGGAGATGGAGGTCTAGTTGGAGCCTTTGGATAAGGCCCACCAGACGGGACATCTTCCCCCATGGATGAATCGCGGGATCCGGCAGCTCTCCCTGCAGGGGAGACGGTGGGGGTGGCTCCCTGAATCATGCCCGGCCCGTGGATGGCAATGGGGCCTGTACTCACGATGACCGTGGATGGGGCATTCACATGGGTCACCGCCTAGGGACTCACCGCCGAGGATGAAGAAGAGTTTGGAGACTCCGGCCACTCGTCGTCCTCGTAGAGGTCCTCACAGGACTGGTAGCGGTCCTCATCAGGGTCTGGGACTCGGATCACACCACCCGCCCATGGTTCGCGGGGTCCTTCCTGGAGGGAGAATTCGATATACTCCCCGGGCTTCAGGTTATGGAGCCTCTCTGGCAAGTCAGGCCTCTTGACGGACCGGCGGGGAATAAAGACCTCCTGTCTGGTGTAGTCCTGGGTAGCGAAGCCGTAACTCCGTTGGCGGTCAAAGTAGCGGACCATCCCGGTAGTCCGGTTTTTCTTGACCCAAGCGCCCTCCTTGGATCGGCCTGCCATAAACCGCTGGGCCTCCTTCTCGAGGCGTCGCTGTTCCGAGACAGCGTCTCGGAGATGCCGGCAGAGGGCCTAACCTCGGCCCCGAGGTTGCGGGGGTGCCGCTGCTGCAGCTGGTCTCTCCAGGACAGGCTCTGGCCTCACAGACGGCCGGGCGGGTGCCGGAACTTGAGCGGGAGCAGCCGGAGGGTCAGGAACCACAGCAGCAGGTATGGCAGGCTGGTCGGCAGCAGCAGTAGGCCTCGGTGCAGGTGGTACAGCAGCAGTAGGCCCAGGCGCTGGCTCGACAGTAGTCGGGGACTTCCCACGTGGCGCCTCCATGTGGGCCCGCGGTACCAGCATGGTAGACGGGAGAGGCAACAGGAACCGCCCGGGTGGTGCTTGGCGCTCCGTCACTGACTGGAGGTACGTCCTCATGACGGAGGCTTGGGTCAGTCCACGATGCAGCCGGTGCCCAGCGAAGGGCCTCCGGACCGGCTGAGCAGAGACCACAATCACGGTCTCTAGAGCTTCCAGGAACTCAGGTTGTTCCACGGAGGGGAATGGCCGAGGACCCCACATGGTGTTGACCTCACTGCGCAAAGTCCACACTAGGTCTGGCGTTTCGTTGAGGCGGGGCAGGAAGTCCGCTTCGTTCCAGAGGGAGGAGTCCAAGTCTTTCCCGCCAAGAGCTGTGGCGGGCTCTATATTCCCCTGCGCCACAGGAGGCGGGGTTCGCGCCATTCGCGCGTGGGTGGAGCTTGGTCAGTCATCTGGATTTCCCGCCAGTGCAAAGTTTTGGTGGGCTGGAAATACTTGCTGCGCCACAGCCTCTGAGGTAAAATGCTTCAGGCGCGGGCACGCCGGATGTAGCAGAGCTGACAAAGTTCTTTGCAGGGTTTAACTTCTTGAGTGCTGGAGCGGAGCTTGACAGCACGTGGCAGCAGTAGCACAGTTCAATGAAATGCACACAATCACTTGGGCCTAAACCCGAATGGCAGCAGGGTTAGGCAGCACAGTCTTTGTAATAAAGGACAGTCTATAGTGCCAGAATAAGGCACAGAAGTATCAATCCTGTTCGTGACGCCACTTGCAACATCCCCCACCGGGGCCTAGCCTTTTCTTGGTGCCTGGAGTCAGCCGGGGCCTGCAGTACCTGAGTGGCTGGCGGTTGCGGCCTAGGCGCGCTAGTGTCACGGTGCTTGGTATGGAGAACTGGAAGGCTGTCCTACAGCCTGGCAGGTCTCCAGCAGGGTGGTGTTGGCAAGAAATGATGAGGGAGAGGCTGCTATAGCGGTTCTCCCTGGGCAACCCTTTGGTGTCTAGAGTATGAGTCTCTGTGTGGTAGATAGGGTGCCTGTGATGGTGACAGCCGTAGTAGCAGGGACCAGACGGAAGCAGACGTTGAACAAAAACAACTTACAGTTCTTTATTGGAACCGACAGGAACCGTAGCAAGAAATGGAGGAATGCTGGAGATGTAGTTGGAGGGAGCCACAGGATGGGTCATCAGCCTGGATGCAATGGCAGGCTGGGGGATAGCCGTGTCCTAGTAGGAAGCTTCAGCGTGTCCTGGGTTGCTTCAGATATCACCCTTGAAGGTAGGATGATATTCCTTTCCTCACTCACTAACTCACTACACTCATGCAGGGAGCTGGGCTCATCTGCTCTTGTCTGGTGTGCTGGCTGCACAGACTTGCTTAGCTGAACTGAGCTGTGTCAGCTCTAGCCTAAGACTGACTTCACTGGATTAACTCCAGTCTTCTGCTTCTGCAGACTCCTGGGTCTGACTGAACTCTAGAAGTTTCCTGACCAGGGGTTTTGTTACTCCCACTGGTCAGGTGGTAGCTACTCCTCCAATTACATCTCAGCTCACAGAAACAGAGTGTAACACATGTGTTTGGCTGACACATATGACATCACACAAAAAACAATTAACTCCTGCCTTACTCTGCAGTGCTTATCTGTGTAATGTAGTGACATGCTGTGGGGCTGATCAGACCCTTCACAGGCTGCAAGCTACATGGTGGGACGTATTCGCAAACACAGCTCTGCCTTGCATCGGCGAGGGTGTTGCATATATATATATATATATATATATATATATATATATATGAAGGTGGATTGTATTTTAGAAGATATGATAGATAGATATATATTTTGATAGGAGGTAGGATAGATAAATAGAAAGATGGATGGATGGATGTTAGATAGATATGAGATAGATAGATGGCATTATAGAAGATATAGATAGAAATATTTTATGATGTGAGGTAGGATAGATAGATATAAGACAGATAAATATGAGATATAGATAAATAGTATGATTGATAGATGGTTCAAGGTGAAGATTTATCAGAAGGTATCTGAGGTAAAACTGTAAGAGCTCAGCTTTCTTTTTCCTACGGCTGATTATAAAATTAAAGTTTTTAAATTAAATTACAGTTTTACCTCAGACGCATCTGATAAATCTCTGCCATAGATGGTATGATAGGTTGATAGATGTATGAGTGATTGATGATATTATAGAAGATATGCTAGGTAGATAGACAGATGGATGGATATGAGATAGATAGATTTTTTTAATATGAGTTAGGATAGATATATTTTTGCCTTGGATTCTGGCCATTTCTGCCTGAATATAAAGAACGCTTAAAATCAATTTTTATTATGAATTCCGTTAAAAAGTGGGCCTAATATAACCTAAACAACACATTTAATTCAAAATTCAGGCTCTCGTACATACTCTCTAGAACAATTATAATGAATTGTATTCAAACTGTTCTACTTTGCACGTAGGTTCTACGAGACTAAGTTAAATAGGGTCAGTACATGACTCAGACATTGGTCAAATATCAGCTGAGCATTCATTCATCACAGCATCACATCATGCCTGCACAACCCTAGCCAGATATTCTTGGCTGAGCAGTATTCAGACTGGCTCAGTCCCATATGCGCCTAATCCCTGCCTGACGCGTTTCTACATGGACCAAATTCCGGCCCATGCGTCATCAGAGGCTCTTGGATACTAAGTTTAGGCTTAAGGCAACATAGACTATCTATTTTGTTCATACATCCATGTCTGAACGTATCGGCACTGTGGCGGCCGTTAACGCCGCGCGCAGACTGGCGGTTCTTTTAAAGGTTAGGCCCCTCCCCATCAGGGCGGTACTGCCCGGCTCACCACCAATCCACGAACATCAACAAGGTATGACGTGTACTGGAGGCTCGCCATACTGCAGCCAATAGGAGGACCTTCACCTGATCGGAGTATGTAATTGCCATGACAGCATCGTTTATACGGGGACCCGATTGCGGTCCTATTGACCATATATAGGCATCTAGATGAAACATGCAAAATTGACTGAATCATTCAGGCCATTTGGTTTCTCTGTATTCATCACATATATCCACCGTGCCTCTCGTTGTGTGACAATCCTGTCAAAATCGCCACCTCTGCAGAGAGGTAGCACAAGCTCAATGCCTTGAAATCTGATGCATGTATGATCACCCCGATGTTTATCCCAGACATGTCTGGAAATTGGGGGTATCAGTGGCATGCTTTACATCCCTGATGTGTTCACAGATTCTAACACGAAATTCCCTGATTGTTTTCCCCACGTACTGTATACCACAGTCGCAGGTCAGAAGATACACCACTCCCACACTTTTACAGTTAATAAACTGCTGATTTTTAAATGTGTGTCCAATGGAGATGCTTGTGAAGCTGTTCTCTTCTTTAATGGATTTACATGCCTTACACGAGCCACACTTAAAAGTGCCTTTAGGGGGATTGGGTAGCCAGGTCGTGTTGGTCAATGGTTCCAGATGGCTGTGAACTAACTTATCCCTCAAAGATACGATGGATGTGTTGAAAAGAATAGACGGCATTCAAGTTGACCCTGAAACCACATATTTAGCTAGCCTGGACGTTGAGGCCTTATATAACTCTATACCTCACAACAATGGCTGTAATGCAGTGGCGAGCTTTCTTTCTACTAGAACGAGGTGTTCAATATCAAAGGCATAACGAATTTACGCTTGAATTGCTTAGATTCGTATTGGAACATAATTTTTTTACCTTTAATGGTAAATTCTTCCACCAGCTCAGGGGGGTAGCAATGGGGAGCCCATGTGCTCCCTCATACGCGAACCTCTTCCTGGGCTGGTGGGAGAAAGAACTGGTCTTTAATGATCATCTCACCAGATTTACATCCCACATCCTGATGTGGCTCCGTTTCATAGACGACGTGCTGATTCTTTGGAATGGGCCAGCATCGCTATTTGATGAATTTGTGAGCACCCTGAACACGAACTCTGTTGGATTGTTCTTGACCTCTGAGATCCATAAATATAAAATATCCTTCTTGGATCTAATGATCTGGAAATCTGAACGAGGCAAATTAAATACGCGTATATTCAGAAAATCCACGGCTACAAATTGCCTTTTGCAATGGGATAGTTGGCATCCTGAGCCACTTAAACGAGGTATCCCTAAGGGGCAGTACCTCCGAGCTAGGAGGAACTGCTCTGATTTTTCTGAATATCTATCAGCGGCAGCGGACCTCAAATGCAGATTCCAAAACAGGGGTTACCCTAAAAAAATTCTAAGGGATGTCCACCATGATGCCCTTAAGAGACAAAGAGATACACTCTTATCACCTCGTGTAAGAGATACACAGACTGGACCAATACGTATCATAGGGACATATGATGCGAGACATCACCAGGTCAAACAGATCCTGTCAAATTCCTGGAAATTACTCCAAATGGATCCAGACATTGGAGGGATGGTGGGTAATGGGCCCAACATCACCTACCGAAGGGGCAGAAATTTGAGGGATAAGTTATTTCACAGCCATCTGGAACCATTGACCAACACGACCTGGCTACCCAATTCCCCTAAAGGCACTTTTAAGTGTGGCTCGTGTAAGGCATGTAAATCCATTAAAGAAGAGAACTGCTTCACAAGCATCTCCATTGGACACACATTTAAAAATCAGCAGTTTATTAACTGTAAAAGTGTGGGAGTGGTGTATCTTCTGACCTGCGACTGTGGTATACAGTACGTGGGGAAAACAATCAGGGAATTTCATGTTAGAATCTGTGAACACATCAGGGATGTAAAGCATGCCACTGATACCCCCAATTTCCAGACATGTCTGGGATAAACATCGGGGTGATCATACATGCATCAGATTTCAAGGCATTGAGCTTGTGCTACCTCTCTGCAGAGGTGGCGATTTTGACAGGATTGTCACACAACGAGAGGCACGGTGGATATATGTGATGAATACAGAGAAACCAAATGGCCTGAATGATTCAGTCAATTTTGCATGTTTCATCTAGATGCCTATATATGGTCAATAGGACCGCAATCGGGTCCCCGTATAAACGATGCTGTCATGGCAATTACATACTCCGATCAGGTGAAGGTCCTCCTATTGGCTGCAGTATGGCGAGCCTCCAGTACACGTCATACCTTGTTGATGTTCGTGGATTGGTGGTGAGCCGGGCAGTACCGCCCTGATGGGGAGGGGCCTAACCTTTAAAAGAACCGCCAGTCTGCGCGCGGCGTTAACGGCCGCCACAGTGCCGATACGTTCAGACATGGATGTATGAACAAAATAGATAGTCCATGTTGCCTTAAGCCTAAACTTAGTATCCAAAAGCCTCTGATGACGCATGGGCCGGAATTTGGTCCGTGTAGAAACGCGTCAGGCAGGGATTAGGCGCATATGGGACTAAGTCAGTCTGAATACTGCTCAGCCAAGAATATCTGGCTAGGGTTGTGCAGACATGATGTGATGCTGTGATGAATGAATGCTCAGCTGATATTTGACCAATGTCTGAGTCATGTACTGACCCTATTTAACTTAGTCTCGTACAACCTACGTGCAAAGTAGAACAGTTTGAATACAATTCATTATAATTGTTCTAGAGAGTATGTACGAGAGCCTGAATTTTGAATTAAATGTGTTGTTTGGGTTATATTAGGCCCACTTTTTAACGGAATTCATAATAAAAATTGATTTTAAGCGTTCTTTATATTCAGGCAGAAATACTTTAGTTTGAGGACGTAAACTACTCATCAGTTAATTATATTTTGATTCCGGCCATTTAGCGAATTTACATGAATCTCTATCTCATATCTTCGTTCAATATATTTATCTCATACCAGTAAAAACTAGATAATTTGAAAGAAATATATGTAGATAGATATGTGTGCAGTAACAACAATGGGGAAATGTATTAGTTACCACAGCAGCATCCATTACTAAAATATGCAGACAGCCTCTGTGTACACTGGTTCAGTATCAGTGGGTGTGTCCATGCTCAAGCTGCTCATTGGTCAGGAGCAGGTGCTTGAGATGATGTATAAGGATGGGTTGGCTAGATTCTACGGGCGCTGACCACCGACTGAGAGTATCAGCGAATGTATCACTGGTTACAACTCCAAATAATTTATTGATAAAACCAGAATGGTAAAACAAAAGTACAGGAATGTATAGTATATCCTCCTAACGCGTTTCGGGTCGGACGACCCTTTCTCAAAGATAGGAATGCTGTAATGGTAAGTATACAGGTATTTAAACAGGAAATCACATGTCTAGGACAGCTGGACAATTAGTGACATCACTTACAGGCAACCAATCAATGGTGTACTGGTTATAATTAGAATATGTAAACAGGAAATCACATGTCTAGGACAGCTGGACAATTAGTGACATCACTTACAGGCAACCAATCAATGGTGTGCGGGTCATAATTAGCATATGTAAACAGGAAATCACATGTCTAAGACAGCTGGACAATTAGTGACATCACTTACATGCAACCAATCAATGTGTACTGGTCATAATTAGCATATGTAAACAGGAAATCACATGTCTAGGACAGCTGGACAATTAGTGACATCATTTACAGGCAACCAATCAATGGTGTACTGGGCATAATTAGCATATGTAAACATCTCTACATTGGTACATAAACAGGCCTTATACCTACACATATAAACAATCAAATCACATTATTGCTTTTACAGCATAGTATAGGGTTCCGGCGGTATGTGCAAATGTTTCAGTTTGGAAGGGCAGAAATAAAGATTTTGGTGCTTACCGCTCCTGTTACTGTTCTAGACCAAAGCTGGGAGACCTCCGCGCAGGACCGGAAGTAGATCATAGCGTAGGCAGCTCGATATAATTAGGGTAGGCGCCCGCCCGGGTGCACGAGGCGGCGCATGCGCACAGTGCAGCGAGGGCCATGATCGCTAGTGCGCCTGTGCAGATCGTATTGGTGTTGGCGCATGCGTGCACCGCAGCAAGGGCCATAGTCACTGGTGCGCCTGTGCGAACAAGAATGTCAGTTGTGCTGGTGATGATGCACATGATAATGTGTAGGGAACGGCAATAATTATGTCGTTTTTTTATAATAACATATAAAATAGGTGTATTGGCCTATGAGGGTGACAAGGGATCAAATCGTATGATTATATATATAAAAAAGGATATAAAAAGTGTATTAAAATATAATATAAGCATATGTGCACAAATACTTTGCATATTAAATCCCTGTAAACATATATAAATAATTAAATAAATAGAATAAAATACATATAATAAATTACACCATAAATTGACATACAGAAAATATAAAACCAGAAAATGAGAATGTTTTTGTGGAGATGGTATACATATATGCGTATGTGTAATATTTCTCTCAGAAGGGGGAAAAGAAGGTTATTGGGAAAGAGGACGGGAGGAATGTAAGGATGGAGGATCGGGACGCTGGTGTCTCTCCTTGGTCAAATACTCTCCAAACTTTCGTTAAGACCCATGGGTGTTAACCCCTAGGGGACACAGCCTATTTTGGCCTTAAGGACGCGGCCCCATTCTTCAAATCTGACCTGTGTCACTCTAAGTGGTTATAGTTTTGGAACGCTATGAGATATCCAGAGGATTTTGAGATTGTTTTCTCGTGACACATTGTACTTCAAATTAGTTTAAAAATTTGGATGATATCTTTTGTGTTTAGTTATGAAAAAAAACTAAATTTGGCAAAAATTTGGAAAAATTCTTTATTTTCAACGTTCTAAATTCTCTACTTTTGATGCAGATAGTCATAGCTCCCAAATAAATTCATAACTTACATTTCCCAAATGTCTGCTTTATGTTGGCATGGTTTTTTAAGATTCCACATATTTTACTAGAATGTTATGAGGCTCAGAATTTAGGTATCATTATTAAAATTTTTTGGAAAATCTCCAAAACCTGTATTTAGATGGACCTGCTCAACTTCTAATTGACACTGAGAGGCCTAAATAATAGTGGGACTCGTAAAATACCCCATTGTGGAAACTACACACCTCAACGTATGAAAAACCACTTTTAAGAAGTTTGTTAACGCTTTACGTGTTTTATAAGGGTTAAAACAAAATGGAGGTGCAGTCTGCAAATTGTAATATTTTTTCACAATACACTCATTTTGGGTGGAAAATTAAACATTTACAATGGATTAAATGAATAAAGGCTCCACAAAGTTTGTTACCCAATTTCTCCCGAGTACATGGATACTCTATATGTGGTGGTAACCTGCTGTATGGGCGCACGGCCGGGCATAGAAGGGAAGGAGACGCCATCCAGATCAGATTTGCTATGTCACATTGTACAGGCTATAATTTTTTTCTTTTTTTTTCAATGTGGACCTATAGGGGCTTATTTCTTTTGCCAAATGAGATGCCCTTTTCTGGTACGTAATTTGGGGGAATGTATAGGCTAATTGGTGAGATTTTATTAACTCTTTGTTGGTGGAGGAAATGAAAATCATCACTTTTCAGGAAGATTTTTATGGGGGGTTTTTTGGCCGTTTACCATACCATAAAAATAGTATATTATTTTTATTCTATGGGTCGCCACGATTACAAAAAGACCTCATTTATATAGATTTTTTATTTTTTTCCCATTTTTAGTGCATAAAAAGTAATTTGGCAAAAATGTTGTTACTTTTAGCATCACCGTCTTTCATATGCATAACTTTTTTATTTTTCGCCTCACAAATCTGTTTAAGGGCTTATTTTTTGCGAGAAGGATTGTTCTTTTTAGTGGTCTTATTTTAGAGTGCATAACATTTTTTAAATCCCTTTTTAGAGCATTTTTATAGGGTATTAATTGAAAATGATCTTTTTTCTGGAGCTTTTTTTTGTTTTGTTTTTTACGGGGTTAACTTTGCGGATCTAATAACGATTCTGTTTTATTATGCAGATTGTTACGGACGCAGGGATACCAAATATGTGGGGGTTTTGTGTATTTTATTCAATTGTACTGAATAAAAACTAATTTGGAGAAAATCTTGTTCATTTTAGCATCATCATCTTTTCATATGCATAACTTTTTTATTTTTCGGCTGACAAATCTAGTTAGGGGCTTATTTTTTGCGAGAAGAGTTGTTCTTTTTAGTGGGCTTATTTTGGAGTGCATAACATTTTTTAAATTACTTTTTAGAGCATTTTTTATAGGGTATTAATTAAAAATTATCTTTTTTCGGAAGGTTTTTGCGTTTTTTTTTTCTACGGCGTGTACCGTGCGGGTCCAGTAACGATTCTGTTTTATTATACAGATTGTTACGGACGCGGCAATACCAAATATGCTGGGTTTTTTGTGTTTTTTATACTTTATTAAGTGTTTTTATGGGAAAGTGACATTTTAGGGGCTTATATTTTTATGTATTTATTATTTATTTATTATAATGTGTAGTGTTAACTGTTTTTGCATAATTTTACTTCTACATACTTGAACTTAAACCAGTAATGCTCTGATCACTGGTTTAAGTTCAATACACTGCTCTACAATACTATTTTATTGTAGAGCAGTGTAAACTGTCTGAGCAAGCTTGCGCATGCTCAGACAGTTTACAGTCAGACCCGGAAGGGGTCTGACTGCCATGGAGACCGGGCAGCTCCGGGGCACATGCCAGTCCTCGGAGCTGCCCAGAAGTGGATCGGATCCCCCGGTAAGCGGCACGGGGGATCCGATCCACAGCGCAAACACCCTTACACGCCGTGGTCATGTTTGACCGCGGTGTGTAAGGGGTTAAAACCCGCGATCGGAGCCGGCTCCGATCGCGGGTGTTAGCGCAGGCTGTCAGCTGTACTAGACAGCTGACAGCCGCTGCTTCTGGTACCGGCTCCGTTCGTGAGCCGGTGCCAGAAGCAGGACGTTATAGAACGTCCCCGTGCGCTAAGCATCTAGCCCCGGGGACGTACTATAACGTCCTGGTGCGCCTAGGGGTTAAAGTTTGCATTTTGAAGATCCAAAACATCTCCCTTTGTTTAAGAGTCTTAAACCTATGAGGCACACTGGGTTTGATATACTCAATGGGTGTTAGTGCAAAGTCTTTGCAGTTTTTATCATGGAACATAGCAGCATGCCTCGAAACACTGTGCATTAGGAAGCCGTGTTCTATATTGTTCCTATGCTTATTAAATCTCTCCCTCAGCGGCATAATGGTTCTTCCTATTTATTGAAGCTTACAAGAGCATTCCAATAGATATATTACGTAATTGGAGCCACAATTTAGGAATTCTTTAATTGTGTGATTTTCTCCTGTCACTTCGGATCTGAATGTACTCCTCCTATGCTGTATATTATCACAGCATTTACAACGAGAGTGTCCACATTTGAAACTCCCTATGGTTTTGGGAAAAAGGGATAGGGTAGGATTAGTTTTTTGGTTTTTAAGCCGACTGGGGGCTAAGATATTTTTCAGCGATCTGGACCTCCTATACGTGAGTATTGGGTTCTGTGGTAGCAGGTCCTTAAGGTAAGGATCATGTTTCAGAATGCTCCAGTGTTTTTGCAAAATCTTTTTTATGGTCTTACCTTCTTGGGAAAAAGTGGTAATAAAATTGAGTGGGTAGTCCTTAGGGGATTCAGGGGAGATTTTTGGTTTTAGGCATTCTTGTTGGCTGAGTGTGCCTGCTCTTTGATGAGCGGCCGAAATCAGGGAATGTGGGTAACCTTTTGCTTTGAACCTATCAGTAAGAATGGTGCTCTGATCGGCATAGTCTTTATCTGATGTACAATTACGCCTAATGCGTTTGTATTGGCCAAATGGGATGTTCAATAACCATTTCTTATAGTGGCTACTCCTAAAGTCTAAGTAGCTATTACTGTCTACTTTTTTTTTTTTTTAGGTAAAAAATGGTTATTGGTTATGGTTATTGAACATCCCATTTGGCCAATACAAACGCATTAGGCGAAATTGTACATCAGATAAAGACTATGCCGATCAGAGCACCATTCTTACTGATAGGTTCAAAGCAAAAGGTGACCCACATTCCCTGATTTCGGTCGCTCATCAAAGAGCAGGCACACTCAGCCAACAAGAATGCCTAAAACCAAAAATCTCCCCTGAATCCCCTAAGGACTACCCACTCAATTTTATTACCACTTATTCCCAAGAAGGTAAGACCATAAAAAGATTTTGCAAAAACACTGGAGCATTCTGAAACATGATCCTTACCTTAAGGACCTGCTACCACAGAACCCAATACTCAGGTATAGGAGGTCCAGATCGCTGAAAAATATCTTAGCCCCCAGTCGGCTTAAAAACCAAAAAACTAATCCTACCCTATCCCTTTTTCCCAAAACCATAGGGAGTTTCAAATGTGGACACTCCCGTTGTAAATGCTGTGATAATATACAGCATAGGAGGAGTGCATTCAGATCCGAAGTGACAGGAGAAAATCACACAATTAAAGAATTCCTAAATTGTGGCTCCAATTACGTAATATATCTATTGGAATGCTCTTGTAAGCTTCAATACATAGGAAGAACCATTATGCCGCTGAGGGAGAGATTTAATAAGCATAGGAACAATATAGAACACGGCTTCCTAATGCACAGTGTTTCGAGGCATGCTGCTATGTTCCATGATAAAAACTGCAAAGACTTTGCACTAACACCCATTGAGTATATCAAACCCAGTGTGCCTCATAGGTTTAAGACTCTTAAACAAAGGGAGATGTTTTGGATCTTCAAAATGCAAACTTTAACACCCATGGGTCTTAACGAAAGTTTGGAGAGTATTTGACCAAGGAGAGACACCAGCGTCCCGATCCTCCATCCTTACATTCCTCCCGTCCTCTTTCCCAATAACCTTCTTTTCCCCCTTCTGAGAGAAATTTTACACATACGCATATATGTATACCATCTCCACAAAAACATTCTCATTTTCTGGTTTTATATTTTCTGTATGTCAATTTATGGTGTAATTTATTATATGTATTTTATTCTATTTATTTAATTATTTATATATGTTTACAGGGATTTAATATGCAAAGTATTTGTGCACATATGCTTATATTATATTTTAATACACTTTTTATATCCTTTTTTATATATATAATCATACGATTTGATCCCTTGTCACCCTCATAGGCCAATACACCTATTTTATATATTATTATAAAAAAACGACATAATTATTGCCGTTCCCTACACATTATCATGTGCATCATCACCAGCACAACTGACATTCTTGTTCGCACAGGCGCACCAGTGACTATGGCCCTTGCTGCGGTGCACGCATGCGCCAACACCAATACGATCTGCACAGGCGCACTAGGGATCATGGCCCTCGCTGCACTGTGCGCATGCGCCGCCTCGTACACCCGGGCGGGCGCCTACCCTAATTATATCGAGCTGCCTATGCTATGATCTACTTCCGGTCCTGCGCGGAGGTCTCCCAGCTTTGGTCTAGAACAGTAACAGGAGCGGTAAGCACCAAAATCTTTATTTCTGCCCTTCCAAACTGAAACATTTGCACATACCGCCGGAACCCTATACTATGCTGTAAAAGCAATAATGTGATTTGATTGTTTATATGTGTAGGTATAAGGCCTGTTTATGTACCAATGTAGAGATGTTTACATATGCTAATTATGCCCAATACACCATTGATTGGTTGCCTGTAAGTGATGTCACTAATTGTCCAGCTGTCCTAGACATGTGATTTCCTGTTTACATATGCTAATTATGCCCAATACACCATTGATTGGTTGCCTGTAAGTGATGTCACTAATTGTCCAGCTGTCCTAGACATGTGATTTCCTGTTTACATATGCTAATTATGACCAGTACACATTGATTGGTTGCATGTAAGTGATGTCACTAATTGTCCAGCTGTCTTAGACATGTGATTTCCTGTTTACATATGCTAATTATAACCCGCACACCATTGATTGGTTGCCTGTAAGTGATGTCACTAATTGTCCAGCTGTCCTAGACATGTGATTTTCTGTTTACATATGCTAATTATGACCAGTACACCATTGATTGGTTGCCTGTAAGTGATGTCACTAATTGTCCACCTGTCCTAGACATGGGATTTCCTGTTTACATATGCTAATTATGCCCAATACACCATTGATTGGTTGCCTGTAAGTGATGTCACTAATTGTCCAGCTGTCCTAGACATGGGATTTCCTGTTTACATATGCTAATTATGCCCAATACACCATTGATTGGTTGCCTGTAAGTGATGTCACTAATTGTCCAGCTGTCCTAGACATGTGATTTCCTGTTTAAATACCTGTATACTTACCATTACAGCATTCCTATCTTTGAGAAAGGGTCGTCCAATCCGAAACGCGTTAGGAGGATATACTATACATTCCTGTACTTTTGTTTTACCATTCTGGTTTTATCAATAAATTATTTGGAGTTGTAACCAGTGATACATTCGCTGATACTCTCAGTCGGTGGTCAGCGCCCGTAGAATCTAGCCAACCCATCCTTATATATTGTATACCGCTGACTCCGCGTCTTCGTTTTTGGGCTAGAGGAGCAGCAGACCGGGACCGCGTCCATTTCCTTGCTACCCTGTTAAAGGGCTTGATGCATACTAGCCAAGGTGGCTAATGGTGAGCACCCAATTTGGGACTTTCTTTACATTCACTAATTGCCTTACGATATCACCCGAGGCGCCGCCCTCCGTTGTCTCTATTTTTTGTCTTTATTTTTTATTTCTTGAGATGATGTGACAGGAAACAGTTTCCGCCCGCAATCTTACTGAATGTGTATTTTTGTAGAGCTGCAAAACATGGTTGCTATGGAGAAAAAAAGATACTAAAAGGTGGCTTATAGGCAAAATACTTTCACGAATGATTCATAGGGACAACTGGAACATAATTGTGTTTTTTTAATTTTTTTTGCTCAGAATGATGGTTACACTTTAAGTTCTGCCAATACCTGCCCAATAAGAGGGCAAGGTATGGCATGAATATGTATAAGCTGTGTGAGAGAGTGCATCCGGGTACACTTATAAGTTCAGGATATATGAAAGGAAGGACTCCAAAATAGTGCCCCCACTATGCCCCCCTTCCTGGGAATTGCTGGAATTGTAGTCTGGGATTTGCATCCACTACTAGACCAGTGCTACCAACTCTAACTGGACATTTTTTATACCAGCACTACCCTGTTCAAGTGCCTCACTTCCAGAAATACTGTGATATGCGGCACTGTTAAAAGGAATCAGAGAGGTCTCCAAAAGTCGCTGCTAGGGGAAAAGCTCAGAAGGTACAAGAGACAAGCACTATGCAGCGACTCAGTATTGTGTGTTAAGAACAAGGACAAGAGAGACGTCCTAGTATTAACAACAATACATGGGCACACCAGCACCCGTTCCGCTGACTGTATATTGGATTACAATAGGTACATGGCAGGGTTGGACTTGTCAGCCAGGTTCTTCATCCATATAATGCCATGCGGAAGTCGAGGGTGTGGTACAAGAAGCTGGCAGCTTATGCAGATGGCACTGTATAATGCTTACATGCCATATCGATGTGCAGGCCAGAGGGGAACTTTCCTGTATTTTTGAGAGGTGGTAGTCAAGCATTTGATCTTTGGAGACAATGAAGGGGGGGATGCCAGTACTTCTGGAAGCAGGGCCACATGTATTGTACCAGGGCAGCAATTTGCAGGAGAACTGCCAACAATGGAAGGACAAGGAAGAGGTGCATGATGTGCACCAAAAGGGGCATAAAAAAACAAACCATATACCATTGTGACACATGCCCTGAGAAACCAGGGTTATGCATGAAGGATTGCTTTAGAATTTATCACACCTCCCTGAATATTCATGCAGCTCATAGGTCATGCCGCACCTTCCCTGCTGAGTACCCAGCCTGTGAATTATTGCCACATATGGGGTATTGTCGTACCCGGGAAAACCTACATCATGATTTTTGGGGTGTTTGTCTCCCATGGCAGGAGCTGGGCACAAGATGAAATAATGGATTTTTTGTACAATGCACAGTCCATTATGCATTATCATTGGGGTCCACCTGTCGGGTTAAAATGCTCCCTACAACTCTAGATTAATACATAGAAGGGTTTAGTTTTCAAATAGCGTCAATTCTCAGGGGTTTCTATTGTACTGATCCCTAAGGGCATTTACAAATGTTTCATGATACCAAAAATAAAAAATATGTAAAATGTCTGCGCTCCAAATGGCAGTTCTGAGACCTGCCATATGCACATCCTGTAGATTATTAGCACATATGGCATATTGCCGTAATATATTATGCAGGAAAACCTGCATAATGATTTTTCAGGTGTTTATCCCCAGTGGCATGAGTTTTACAAAATAAATAGGTACTAACATGGCATATTTGAGGAAATAAATGTAATTATTTCTCTGCACTATTCACTTTGTATTTCATTTGAGCCAACATCTCAGGGTTTAAAATTGTCATACAACCCTAGAAAAATTCTTTGAGGAGTGCCCTTTCCTAAAATGTCACTTTTAGGGGTTTCTTTCGTATTGTTACCACAAAGGACACCCCACCACTAGTCTACTGAAAACGGAGCTCCAAAAGCAAAATTTCGCTCTTTCCTTTCCCTTTCTCAACCCTGCTGTATGCACAGTCTGTCTACTATTGGCTCATAATGTCGGAACAACCCACAGAATGATATATGGGTTGTTTGTCTAAAGTGGCATGAGTTGGGCACAATATATTTGACACTAAAATGTAATTTTACAATGGTGGCACAAAATGGTGGCACTTCTCGGGTGTTTCAATTGTACTGGTACGTCACGGGCTCTGTGACATTGACATGACACCCCAAATCCAAACTTGTGAAATGGAGCTTCAAAAGCAAAATTTTGAGAGAGCGCATGCGTGCGGGCTCGATGGTTGGACGCAACTTGCTGAACTTTGCTACCACTGATGACCACGCGGTGATCATAAGCAAAATACAGCACCGCCTACTTCTGCGTGGGAAGAAACCCATCGCTCCCACCAGAATGCAAGAGCTGAACAGCAGCTCCCACAAGGAGGGGTGCACAACCCAGCCTCACTGGACCCTGTACTTCTAACAGGGTCTGGGGGAACTCCAGACCCTCCAGGTATTTCAAATACTCCAGATATATTTATAGCCTCCACTGCCTCTACAGCCTCCTCCCTGGATTATGCTATGGCATCTTGAGCCAGCAAACCGCTGATTCATCAGGGGACCAACAGCAGGCCCCAGAAATTATGCAAGCCCCTCTGTATTCTGGAGATAGTGTGTTGCTGGCTTGTTTCTCACATATGCTACAAAGTGAACTAGCAAAAGCGTGCTTGCAAATAACTTCTGATCTTAAAGGGGACTTCCAATCTTTAGGGTCCAGAACAAAGTTGAGGAAACTGGAGCAAGGGTGAACAAGAATTGTGATCACATTGCTGATATATATACCCAGCTGGAGGAAGCGCAACTTAAAATAGAAGACCTAGAGAACAGGTCCAGGAGGAGCAATTTCTAAATTAGGGGTGTCCCTGAAACTCACACAGATGCAACTAAGTTGGATCAAGACCTGTTTAAGCTGCTTATTCCAGAGACGCTCGAGTCCTCCGTTGAGATTGACTGAGCGCACCGCACTCTGACGTCGCCATGGTCAGATGGTCTCCCAAGGGACATTGCAGTGAAACCCCATTATTTCACAGTAAAAGAAAAGGTGATGCGAGCATCTTGTGATCTGGAATCCTTGCAATTGTATAAATTGGACATTCAAATCTTCTCGGACCTAGCTCTGCGGACTATTCAGAGGCACAGATCACTAAAGCCGCTACTGCAAGTCTTACAAGAACAAAACATTAAGTATGGATGGGAATTCCCCTTTCGCCTGATTTTTCAACATCAAAACAGGTCTTATGGCTTTGCCACCTTTCCAGAAGGAGAATCCCTATTATTAAACTGGGCCTATAACACAGAAGTCGCCCTTACACTAGACCTCTACCGCTGCTGATCTGGACCCACCTATCCAAGGCCAAGAAAAAGAAGTGACATTATATATTGCACAAAAACACAGTTGTTCGTGGTGCACAGTTTGCCCCTTAAGGAGCTACTCAAGGTATAAGACCGGTCCACACAGTCTTTGAAAAGTCCACAAAAATAGAGAAAAATATTTTCACTATGACCGGAGCTCCAAAAATTCTTCTTCTCCCTCTTATTCTATCTTAAAACATTGATGAACAGCACCAATGTCATAGTGACATAGTGACATTATATATTGGTTGAAGGGCTAAAATACTTTGGGGAACATTTACTTACCCAGTCTTGAGCAATCCCCGTTTTGGAATGTCCGCCGGAATGCACATCTGCCGCGATTCAAGAAGATTGTATGCCCGATTTCCTGCTTGTGTCGCTTCCCCGCTCAGGTTCGCCGGAGTTCACCTTCTTCTTCCCAGTGCATGTAAGTGCATTGGATGCGACACAATTTAAATGTTAAATACCGCGTTCAGTCCGAATTAGCCTGGATGCCTTTTTGGAGAAAAAAAATATCACGGGTTATGGGGATACAAGATTTATTTAATTCTTAAAGGTTGGACTTGATGGAGTTGCGTAATTTTCCAGCCTTATGTATTGGTATGGTATGATGTACCATCCATGAGCAAGGAAACTCCTTTCTTAATTATTATGCTCCCAATGGGGACCAGGTCCGGTTCTTCCAGGGTCTGTTTCAGAAGATTTGTCTCACCTACAAGCAACGTCGGACTGGCCCAGCGGAGTCCCGACACACTTACAGAGTGTGTTACGCTGTTTCCGCCAGCACCAGATCACAGTGTACTGCCGGTGCGCTAGTACGCGGCAGCGGCATCAGTGTGCGCGCCGCCGCCGACACTGTGTACGGCGGTGTCAGTCTGCTCGCCGCTGGTGTCAGTGTAAATGGCGTCAATGTACGCGCGCGCAGTGTCAGTGTGCACACTGCACAACTGCTGGGAAGCGCGTAGGAAGGCAGCCTGTACCATCGGAGCGGGACAGTCAGCAGCCTTTCATGAGGAGGTACTGATAAGGAGCCCCGTAATGTAAGCTGAAGAGGGTGAGGGCTGTTTAATGGATGCTGAGGGGGTTGGGGGGCCCTGTAATGGATGCTGAGGGGGTTGGGGGCCCTGTAATGGATGCTGAGGGGGTTGGGGGGCCCTGTAATGGATGCTGAGGGGGTTGGGGGGCCCTGTAATGGATGCTGAGGGGGATGGGGGGCCCTGTAATGGATGCTGAGGGGGATGGGGGGCCCTGTAAAGGATGCTGAGGGGGATGGGGGGCCCTGTAATGGATGCTGAGGGGGTTGTGGGGCCCTGTAATGGATTCTGAGGGGGTTGGGGGGCCCTGTAATGGATGATGAGGGGGTTGGGGGGCCCTGTAATGGATGCTGAGGGGGTTGGGGGCCCTGTAATGGATGCTGAGGGGGTTGGGGGGCCCTGTAATGGATGCTGAGGGGGTTGAGGGGCCCTGTAATGGATGCTGAGGGGGTTGGGGGGCCCTGTAATGGATGCTGAGGGGGTTAGGGGGCCCTGTAATGGATGCTGAGGGGGTTGGGGGGCCCTGTAATGGATGCTGAGGGGGTTGGGGGGCCCTGTAATGGATGCTGAGGGGGTTGGGGGGCCCTGTAATGGATGCTGAGGGGGATGGGGGCCCTGTAATGGATACTGAGGGGGTTGGGGGGCCCTGTAATGGATGCTAAGGGGGTTGGGGGCCCTGTAATGGATGCTGAGGGGCTTGGGGGGTCCTGTAATGGATGCTGTAATGGATCCCCCTCAGCATCCATTACAGGGCCCCCTAACCAAGTACACAGCCATACATGGAGCTACAGCCACAGTACACAACCATACATGGAGCTACAGCTGCAGTACACAGCCATACATGGAGCTACAGCCACAGTACACAGCCTTATATGGAGCTACAGCCGTAGTACACAGCCATACATGGAGCTACAGCCACAGTACACAGCCATACATGGAGCTACAGCCGCAGTACACAGTCATACATGGAGCTACAGCTGCAGTACACAGCCATACATGGAGCTACAGCTGCATTACACTGCTATATATGGAGCTACAGCCGCAGTACACAGCCATATATGGAGCTACAGCTGCAGTACACAGCCATACATGGAGCTACAGCCGCAGTACACAGCCATACATGGAGCTACAGCCACAGTACACAGCCATACATGGAGCTACAGCTGCAGTACACAGCCATACATGGAGCTACAGCTGCAGTACACAGCCATACATGGAGCTACAGCCGCAGTACACAGCCTTATATGGAGCTACAGCCGTAGTACACAGCCATACATGGAGCTACAGCTGCAGTACACAGCCATACATAAAGCTACAGCTGCAGTACACAGCCATACATGGAGCTACAGCTGCAGTACACAGCCATACATGGAGCTACAGCTGCAGTACACAGCCATACAAGGAGCTACAGCCGCAGTACACAGCCTTATATGGAGCTACAGCCGTAGTACACAGCCATACATGGAGCTACAGCAGCAGTACACAGCCATACATGGAGCTACAGCCGCAGTACACAGCCATATATGGAGCTACTGCTGCAGTACACAGCCATACATAGAGCTACAGCTGCAGTACACAGCCATACATGGAGCTACAGCCACAGTACACAACCATATATGGAGCTACAGCCGTAGTACACAGCCATACATGAAGCTACAGCAGCAGTACACAGCCATACATGGAGCTACAGCTGCAGTACACAGCCTTATATGGAGCTACAGCCGTAGTACACAGCCATACATGGAGCTACAGCCGTAGTACACAGCCATACATGGAGCTACAGCTGCAGTACACAGCCATACATGGAGCTACAGCCGCAGTACACAGCCATACATGGAGCTACAGCCGCAGTACACAGCCATACATGGAGCTACTGCTGCAGTACACAGCCATACATGGAGCTACAGCTGCAGTACACAGCCATACATGGAGCTACAGCCGCAGTACACAACCATATATGGAGCTACAGCCGTAGTACACAGCCATACATGGAGCTACAGCAGCAGTACACAGCCATACATGGAGCTACAGCCGTAGTACACAGCCATACATGGAGCTACAGCTGCAGTACACAGCCATACATGGAGCTACAGCCGCAGTACACAGCCATACATGGAGCTACAGCCGCAGTACACAGCCATACATGGAGCTACAGCCGCAGTACACAGCCATACATGGAGCTACAGCCGCAGTACACAGCCATACATGGAGCTACAGCCGCAGTACACAACCATATATGGAGCTACAGCCGTAGTACACAGCCATACATGGAGCTACAGCAGCAGTACATAGCCATACATGGAGCTACAGCCGCAGTACACAGCCATACATGGAGCTACAGCTGCAGTACACAGCCATACATGAAGCTACAGCTGCAGTACACTGCTATATATGGAGCTACAGCCTCAGTACACAGCCATACATGGAGCTACAGCCGCAGTACACAGCCATGCATGGAGCTACAGCTGCAGTACACAGCCATACATGGAGCTACAGCAACAGTACACAGCCATACATGGAGCTACAGGCGCAGTACACAGCTATACATGGAGCTACAGGCACAGTACACAGCTATCCATGGAGCTACAGGCACAGTAGACAGCCATACATGGAGCTACAGCCGCAGTACACAGCCATACATGGAGCTACAGCTGCAGTACACAGCCATACATGGAGCTACAGCTGCAGTACACAGCCATACATGGAGCTACAGCTGCAGTACACAGCCATACATGGAGCTACAGCTGCAGTACACAGCCATACATGGAGCTACAGCTGCAGTACACAGCCATACATGGAGCTACAGCAGCAGTACACAGCCATACATGGAGCTACTGCCACAGTACACAGCCATACATGGAGCTACAGCCACAGTACACAGCCATACATGGAGCTACAGGAACAGTACACAGCCATACATAGAGCTACAGCTGCAGTACACAGCCATACATGGAACTACAGCTGCAGTACACAGCCATACATGGAGCTACAGCCGCAGTACACAGCTATACATGGAGTTACAGGCACAGTACACAGCCATACATAGAGCTACAGCCGCAGTACACAGCCATACATGGAACTACAGCTGCAGTACACAGCCATACATGGAGCTACAGCCGCAGTACACAGCCATACATGGAGCTACAGCCACAGTACACAGCTATACATGGAGCTACAGCTGCAGTACACAGCCATACATGGAGCTACAGCTGCAGTACACAGCCATACATGGAGCTACAGCTGCAGTACACAGCCATACATGGAGCTACAGGCGCAGTACACAGCTATACATGGAGCTACAGGCACAGTACATAGCTATACATGGAGCTACAGGCACAGTAGACAGCCATACATGGAGCTACAGCCGCAGTACACAGCCATACATGGAGCTACAGCTGCAGTACACAGCCATACATGGAGCTACAGCCACAGTACACAGCTATACATGGAGCTACAGGCACAGTACACAGCCATACATGGAGCTACAGCTGCAGTACACAGCCATACATGGAGCTACAGCTGCAGTACACAGCCATACATGGAGCTACAGCTGCAGTACACAGCCATACATGGAGCTACAGCTGCAGTACACAGCCATACATGGAGCTACCCAGTTGTCACACCAGATCTTCCCTGTCTGGGGCTTGCAGTACAGTAATGTCATCTGTGTTGTTATGACCAAGGTTGTCGTTGGCAATGTACAAATGTTGTATTTTGTATGGTTCTGTATCCGTGTACTGAGCTTTGCTGGAGTACTGCAGTTATTTACTGAGCTTTGCAGTGCAGTTTTTAGACAGTTTTGCAACAAATATGACCAAAGGGACTGTTCCTCATTACCAGTATCAAAATTGGCCAAGAATCAGGCTTATTTTTTATGTAATTAAACCAACTAATGGAAGGTGCAAATTTATACTAAAAAGACTTATACTACAACATATTTATCATCCAGTTTCATATATTGCGAGGCTGGATGATACCCGGTGCAGTATAAATCTGTCCATCTCTGTTTACGCTGTCTAATGTTGAATGCTTCTGATATATCTGCCCCAACGTGTCTTGGATTCTGTAATATTCTTTCTATTTTAATGAAAGGCGGGCCCCAAAAAAGATTTTCTCTGGTGGGCCCAAGGTACTCCAGTCCGACACTGCCTACAGGGGGTGGGAGGTCATTCTAATTTGGCCTTTGATGATGCTCTGGACAGATCCAGATCTTGGTCTGCTCTTCGTGCCCCCTCTCAGCTTAGTACAGATCTAGCCACTCTCATACATTCCCACAACTTAGTAGACGCATGGAGATCCTGTCACCCAAATGAACGTGATTATACATACTTCTCGGCAGCACACAATACTTTCACGTATAGACCACTTATTTCTGGGCTTCAGGAAAGCTACCATCTCTCCCACTTCATGGTCTGACCATGACCTGGTAATAGTCTTAATGGACCCTATGTGGTTCAGATCCCCTCATTTCTTGTGGCGCTTAAATGAATATGATGACCCTGCAATGTTTGCAGAGCTGAGGTGACTACTACTTACTTTAAAGAAAAGGAGCCAGATGGGGCTTCTTTGGTTTCCTTTTGGGAATCACATAAAATAGTCATTAGAGGGAAACTCATGGAGATGGCTGCGAGATTTTAAAAAATGAAAAGATGCCCTATTAAGAAATAAGGAAAAAGTTTATGTAGATTTAATACAAAAGCCAATCCCAGTACAGATCTAAGTAAGGAAATAGAAGTAGCAAGAACTGAACTCACAGCCTCAGTGGAAAGGAGCTTAACATGGTTTTAATATATTTTTTTTTCTCAGGGTAATAAACCAGGGACAAACAAAACCAGATCCAGCTCGAGGAAATCACTTTAAAAAATCTTCTTTATTGAGCTTGTAAAATCTTCGAGGTATACAACGAATAAAAGTAATTGTCAACGCATTTCATGTGGTATAACCTTTCTTACTCATGACTCCTACGTGAGTGTGTTTGCTTCCTACTTTTCATCAGATTCGGTAAGAAAAAAATTCGCATTTCCGGGATACTAAGAGGAAACACCCACCCTCACTTCTACAACATCCAAGTTGAATGACACAATACATATTTAAAATTCATAGATAATTCACAGATAAGATAAAGAAAACTTTAACATTCTGCACATATCTGCAAAGAAATACCAACAGCTAATTACATATTTTCTTGTAGATAAATAACATCCGTCTTCAATCTGTGTGAATTGTTTGTGAATTGTTTTTAAGGTATGTCCGTGAGACATAATTCGTTCTGTTGCCACAGCTCCTCCTGGTGGTTATACTTCCTGTCTGTATTAGCTTTCTATGAATGCTAGACACACGCAACGGGTGCCTAAGGCACAAGTGTTCTGCTATAGCAGTGATGGCGAACCTTTTAGACACGGAGTGCCCAGACTACAACCAAAATCTCCTTATTTATCCCAAAGTGTCAACATTTAAGTACAATTTAAGCAGTAACTTCTTGCTGTTATGGCTTTCAATCGTATCAGTATTATAAGAACACCAACACAGTAAAAAGAAAGGGTGACAAATTCAGGTTCCCCTGAATAGGAAGAATTTTCGGGTCTGGAGCTGAAGCTACAATAATATTCCAGATCTATCCACCCCTTCCCATTCCTCCTGTTGTCTCCGGCAGCACTGTCTCTTTAAGATCGCACTGAGCGCAGAAAGTGCTGGGCCTTCTGGGAATCCATGAAAATCCCTTGTGTTCTCTTTGGTGATGGCCTGGGTGCCCACAGACAGGGCTCCGAGTGCCACCTCTGGCACCCGTGCCATAGGTTCACCACCACTGTACTATAGTAATAAACAGAGACATGCATTTGGGACGGGATTGTGTTGCTTAAAACTGGGGGAATGCAGAAGTTATTTCCAAATTTGCTTGGATAAATATGGTCAATAAGATCAAGCATTATGAAAGAGTTTGGTTTGCAAAGCAGGGTGGGGTAGGCAGGAAAAAATGGGAGTGGATATGGGGTAAATGGAAAGCTGAATCTAATGCAGGAGCCTTGAAAAATTAGAATAAGGTAAAAATCTGAAAGAAGGTAAAAGAGAATTTTTTTTTTTTTGCCGTCCGTACAGGGAGTGGGGGGAAGAAGGGTCTCGATGGGTGGAAAGGATAATTGTATAGATGTGATTTAATGTATTGCCATTAAAGTAGTAATGTCAGGTGTCGCAGCTGCACTGTCCAATGCGACACAAAATTCTGCACATATTGGGACATTCTGGTCCACAGTACTCAGGCCTTTCTTTTGCACCTTATATTCAATCATCTGCCTATTTCTTTCAACTGAAACCTCTAAAATTTTGACTGTCGCTGTCTAGCTTAGACTATGGTAACTCCCTACTAATTGGTCTTCCACTCAATAAACTTATCTTTCAGACCAAATGCACCATGTATGCCCCGAGCCTGTGCCAGTCACTGCACAATTTGCCTCTCTCCTTCCAAATACAGTTTAACCCCTTAAGGACGCAGCCATTTTGTAGCCTAAGGCTCAGTCCCATTTTTTGGATTCTGACATGCGTCTTTATATGGTTATAACTTTGGAACTCTGTTACTTATCAAAGTGATTCTGAGATTGCTTTTCTCCACATGTTGTACTTCATTTTATTGGTAAATGTTGGCTGATAAGTTTTGCATTTATTTACAAAAAAATAAAAAAAAATTATGATTTTTTAAAAAAGAATTAGCCATTTTCGAAATTCGAAATTATCGCGTTTCCAGGCATATAGATTTACCACCTAAATAAGTTGCTGAATAACATTTCCCATTTGTCTACTTTACATTTTCATAATTTTTTAAATGGCTGGATAATTTATTTTGATGTCACTCGTTTTACAAATAGATTATCGATTTTCCATATTTTCAGAATTTACTATTTTGGGGATAATTACTGTTTTGAATAAAATTTTACATATTTAGCATTAAAACCACCCTATATAACCAACCCATTTTCAAATTATGCCCTCAAACTATCAGAAACAGCTTTTAGGAAGATTGTTAACCCCTTGAGATATTCATAATAATTGAATCAAAATGGAGGTGAAATTTAGAATGGTCAAATTTTTGTCAGTTATAGGTTCATTTAGTGCTAAAATTTACACATTTCCAAAAGATAAAACTCACAATACAATTTGTTATGCAATTTCTCCCGAGTACAGAGATCCCCCATATGTGGCCATGACTTGTTTTATGGGCCCACGGCGAGGCGTAGAAGGGAAGGAGCGACCTGCAGCTGTCAGGATTTTAGTTTCCTCATTAGCTCCTTTTGTAGTCTATAAAATTTTTTGCTTTTTCTTTATTGGGGCCACATGACGGCAATTTTTTGTGGGACGAGATGGTTTTTCCAGTGTTACCATTTTGGGGTTGGTATCCCCTATTGTTGAAAATTTAGGAACTTTTTTTTAGGTCAGGAGTAGAGATGAGCAAGCACTAAAATGCTCGGGTACTCGTTATTCGAGACGAACTTTTCCCGATGCTCGAGTGCTCGTCTCGAATAACGAGCCCCATGGAAGTCAATGGGAGACTCGAGCATTTTTCAAGGGGACCAAGGCTCTGCACAGGGAAGCTTGGCCAAACACCTAGGAACCTCAGAAAAGGATGGAAACACCACGGAAATGGACAGGAAACAGCAGGGGCAGCATGCATGGATGCCTCTGAGGCTGCTTAATCGCACCATTATGCCAAAATTATGGGAAACAGCATGGCCATGACAGAGTGACAGAATGAAGCTAGATAGCATCTAAAACATCCAATAATTGACCCTGACACTATAGGGGACGGCATGCAGAGGCAGCGGCAGCAGCGGCAGGCTAGAGAGTGGCATGGCGACATACCCTAAATGGACTCAGGCTTCAAACCAATGGGTGGCAGAGAGGAACCAAAGGAGGTGAGCAAGAAGCGCTCAAATAATATCGGTACATGATAAAAGTTTGCCAGTATATTTTGTGGATTACACAGCAGGGTGGCGACAAAGTTAACATGGAAGCCATGAAAACAACCCAAAATTCTGCCTGACACAGCTCGTTTGATAAGGGGACCATGTATGCAGGCAGTGAACTAGTAGTAGATTAAAGGTGCTGCAGTTAAAACTATGCTAGTTGGATCTTGGCATGGAGCTGGCGCTCCGCTGCCAGGCGAGCTTTCGCCAATCCAAGCCCCTGTCTCTAGGCTACTCCCCAAACAGCACTTCTAAGAACCTTTTGTATAAGATCAAGTGTAGTAGCGTTCTTATAAGTTTAGGATATGGCGGGTGAGGGAAACAGATGCGCAAGAAGCGCTGAAATAATATTGGTAAATGATAAAAGTATATTTTGTGGATTACACAGCAGGGTGGCGACAAAGTTAACAAGTTTGTTGTGGAAGCCATGAAAACAACCCAAAATTCTGCCTGACACAGCTCGTTTGATAAGGGGACCATGTATGCCTACAGTTCATGCCAGTCGCTGCACTGGCTGCCAGTCTCCTTTCGAATACAGTTTAAAATAATAACCCTCATCCATAAAGCTCTGTATAATGCTGCACCCCCCTACCTCTCCTCTCTTATCTCAGTCTATCGCCCAACCCGTGCTCTTAGATCCGCCAGTGATCTTAGATTAACCTCTACCCTAGTGCGGACCTCCCACTCGCGTCTCCAAGACTTCTCTAGAGCTGCACCAATTCTATGGAATGCTCTGCCCCGGACTATCAGACTAATACCTAACCTCCAAAGTTTCAAACGTGCTCTTAAAACCCATTTCTTTAGGCAAGCCTATAACACTCATTAACTGCATAAAGTTTTAACTCTTCTACTAACCCGTCCTGTGTCGTCCTCCCATCTGTTATCCAGCAACCAACAGGCACCAGACTTCTCTGCAGTCCCATTCACCCTGGACCTGGTATATAAGATGACGGCTGAGTGGTTCAAGCGACAGCAATTCCATTTATTATATTTTGTTCTATTCCCTAAGAAGAATGGCTTGACCATTAAATATTCTTTTACCTCGTGTTACCCCATCATCTTCATAAACCGTAAGCTCTGGCGAGCAGGGACCTCACTCCTGTTGTTCCATACAAATGTTGTGTTCTGTTACATTACATTTGTATTTGTTTCCTATGATTTGTAAAGCGCTACGGAATATGATGGCGCTATATAAATAAAGATTATTATTATTATTATTATGGAGGCAGTGAACTAGTAGTAGATTAAAGGTGCTGCAGTTAAAACTATGTTAGTTGGATCTTGGGATGGAGCTGGCGCTCCGCCTCCAGGCGAGCTTTCGCCAATCCAAGCCCCTGTCTCTAGGCTACTCCCCAAACAGCACTTCTAAGAACCTTTTGTATAAGATCAAGTGTAGTAGCGTTCTTATAAGTTTGGGATATGGCGGGTGAGGGGAATGTAAACAGATGCGCAAGAAGCGCTGAAATAATATTGGTAAATGATAAAAGTTTGCCAGTATATTTTGTGGATTACACAGCAGGGGGGTGACAAAGTTAACAAGTTTGATGTGGAATGCCCTGTAATAGCTCTTGGGCGGTGTGCCTTTTATCGCCTAGGCTCAGCAGTTTGAGCACCGCCTGCTGTCGCTTAGCGATGGCACTGCTGCTGTGCCTAGAGCTACCGACTGATGGCGCCATGGCCACGGATGGTAATTCGGAGGAGGAGGAGGTGGAGGAGGGGTGGGAGGAGGAGGAGGTATACTAGGCCTTTGAGACCTGGACCGAGGCAGGCCCCGCAATCCTCTGCGTCGGCAGTATATGACAAGCCCCAGGGTCAGACTCGGTCCCAGCCTGCACCAAGTTAAGTGTAGTAGCGTTCTTATAAGTTTGGGATATGGCGGGTGAGGGGAATGTAAACAGATGCGCAAGAAGCGCATGATGCGCATGGAGCTGGGGCTCCGCTGCCAGGCGAGCTTTCGCCAATCCAAGCCCCTGTCTCTAGGCTACTCCCCAAACAGCACTTCTAAGAACCTTTTGTATAAGATCAAGTGTAGTAGCGTTCTTATAAGTTTGGGATATGGCGGGTGAGGGGAATGTAAACAGATGCGCAAGAAGCGCTGAAATAATATTGGTAAATGATAAAAGTTTGCCAGTATATTTTGTGGATAACACAGCAGGGTGGCGACAAAGTTAACAACTTTGATGTGGAATCCATGAAAACAACCCAAATTTCTGCCTGACTCACCTCGTTTGATAAAGGGACGATGTATGGAGGCAGCTATATGGACGACTTTTGGAGGTAGCAATGGAGACAACGTGTGGAGGCTGCTATGGAGACAATTTAATTTGGATAGTGCCTGTATGTGGCAGTCCAAAAAAGTTTTCAAACCAGAGGAGCAGGTAGGTGGCCCTCCAGAAAAATGAAATAGATTGAGTGCCTGTATGTGGCAGTCCAAAAAAGTTTTCAAACCAGAGGAGCAGGTAGGTGGCCCTCCAGAAAAATTGAATAGATTGAGTGCCTGTATGTGGCACTCCCAAAAATTGTTTCAAACAGAGGACCGGGTAGGTGGCCCTCCAGAAAAATTAAATGCATAAAGTACTATAGCTAGAGCCAGTGGGCCCTGTCAAAAAATAGCCAGTTTCCTCTGCTTTAGTGTACAAAGAGGAGGAGAAGGAGGAAAATGAGGAGGAGGAGGAGTGCATAAATTATTCAGGTTGAGCTTCCTTCACCTGGTGGAGATTGGAAATTATGAGAAATCCAGGCTTTATTCATCTTAATAAGCGTCAGCCTGTCAGCGCTGTCAGTCGACAGGCGTGTACGCTTATCGGTGATGATGCCACCAGCTGCACTGAAAACCCGCTCAGACAACACGCTAGCGGCAGGGCAGGCAAGAACCTCCAAGGCGTACAGCGCCAGTTCGTGCCACATGTCCAGCTTTGAAACCCAGTAGTTGTAGGGAGCTGTGTGATCATTTAGGACGATGGTATGGTCAGCTACGTACTCCCTCACCATCTTTCTGTAAAGATCAGCCCTACTCTGCCGAGACTGGGGACAGGTGACAGTGTCTTGCTGGGGTGACATAAAGCTGGCAAAAGCCTTGTAAAGCGTACCCTTGCCAGTGCTGGACAAGCTGCCTGCTCGCCTACTCTCCCTCGCTACTTGTCCCGCAGAACTACGCACTCTGCCCCTAGCGCTGTCAGAAGGGAAATAGTGTTTCAGCTTGTGCACCAGGGCCTGCTGGTATTCATGCATTCTCACACTCCTTTCCTCTCCAGGGATGAGAGTGGAAAGATTTTGCTTGTACCGTGGGTCCAGGAGAGTGAATACCCAGTAATCGGTGCTGGAATAAATTCTTTGAACGCGAGGGTCACGGGATAGGCAGCCTAGCATGAAATCTGCCATATGCGCCAGAGTACCAACGCGTAAGAATTAACTCCCCTCACTGGCCTGACTGTCCATTTCCTCCTCCTCCAACTCCTCTTCTTCTGCCCATACACGCTGAACAGTGAAGGACTCAACAATGGTCCCCTCTTGTGTCTCGCCAACATTCTCCTCCTCTTCCTCCTCATCCTCCTCCACCTCCACCTCCTCCGATATGCGCTGAGAAACAGACCTAAGGGTGCTTTGGCTATCAACAAGGGAATCTTCTTCCCCCGTCTCTTGTGACGAGCGCAAAGCTTCCGACTTCATGCTGATCAGAGAGTTTTTCAACAGGCCAAGCAGCGGGATGGTGAGGCTGATCATGGCGGCATCGCCACTGACCATCTGTGTTGACTCCTCAAAGTTACTCAGCACCTGACAGATATCAGACATCCACGTCCACTTCTCATTGTAGACTTGAGGAAGCTGACTGACCTGACTACCAGTTCTGGTGGAAATTGACATCTGGCAGTCTACAATCGCTCTGCGCTGCTGGTAAACTCTGGATAACATGGTTAATGTTGAATTCCACCTCGTGGGCACGTCGCACAACAGTCGGTGAGCGGGCAGTTGGAGGCGGCGCTGTGCTGCTCTGAGAGTGGCAGCATCTTTGCTGGACTTCCTGAAATGCGCACAGATGCGGCGCACCTTCGTGAGCAAATCAGACAGATTGGGGTATGTCTTGAGGAAACGCTGAACTATCAGATTTAACACATGGGCCAGGCATGGCACATGTGTCAGTCTGCCGAGTTGCAGAGCCGCCACCAGGTTACGGCCGTTGTCACACACAACCATGCCTGGCTTCAGGTTCAGCGGTGCCAGCCACAGATCAGTCTGCGCCGTGATGCCCTGTAATAGCTCTTGGGCGGTGTGCCTTTTATCGCCTAGGCTCAGCAGTTTGAGCACCACCTGCTGTCGCTTAGCGACGGCACTGCTGCTGTGCCTAGAGCTAGCGACTGATGGCGCCATGCCCACGGATGGTAGTTCGGAGGAGGAGGTGGAGGAGGGGTGGGAGGAGGAGGAGGCATAGTAGGCCTGAAAGACCTGGACCGAGGTAGGCCCCGCAATCCTCGGCGTCGGCAGTATATGACCAGCCGCAGGGTCAGACTCGGTCCCAGCCTCCACCAAGTTATCCCAATGTGCCGTCAGCGATATATAGTGGCCCTGCCCGGCAGCACTCGTCCACGTGTCCGTGGTCAGGTGGACCTTGTCAGAAACGGCGTTGGTCAGGGCACGGATGATGTTGTCTGACACGTGCTGGTGCAGGGCTGGGACGGCACATCGGGAAAAGTAGTGGCGGCTGGGGACCGAATACCGAGGGGCGGCCGCCGCCATGAGGTTGCGAAAGGCCTCTGTCTCTACTAGCCTATAGGGCAGCATCTCCAGGCTAAGCAATCTGGAGATATTTCCGTTTCCGCTCCAGCGTCTGGGGTATGGAGAGCTGAACGCTGGTGGATGCTGTGGAGGATCGTGGAGGCGACGATGGGGTTTTTGTGCCAGGGTCCTGGGCAGGGGGCTGTCTATCAGCTGAAACAGGGGAAGGAGCAGTGGTGTGCACGGCCGGAGGTGAACGGGCTTGGTGCCACTGAGTGGGGTGTTTAGCATTCATATGCCTGCGCATACTGGTGGTAGTTAAGCTAGTAGTGGTGGAACCCCTGCTGATTCTGGTTTGGCAAAGGTTGCACACCACAGTCCGTCGGTCATCCGGTGTTTCCTTAAAGGACCTCCAGACTTCTGAAAATCTAGCCCTCGCCGCGGGAGCCCTCGCCACGGGAGCTTCACTACGTGACACATTTGGCGCTGATGCACCTGCTCTGGCCCTGCCTCTCCGTCTGGCCCCACCACTACCTCTTCCAACCTGTTCTGGTCGAGGACTCTCCTCCGTCTCAGAAGCACTGTGTTCACCCGGCCTCTCAACCCAGCTTGGGTCTGTCACCTCATCATCCTCCGATCCCTCAGTCTGCTCCCCCCTCGGACTTCCTGCCCTGACAACAACTTCACCACTGTCTGACAACCGTGTCTCCTCATCGTCGGACACCTCTTTACACACTTCTTCCACTACGTCAAGAAGGTCATCATCACCCACAGACTGCGACTGGTGGAAAACCTGGGCATCGGAAAATTGCTCAGCAGCAACCGGACAAGTGGTTTGTGACTGTGGGGAGGGTCCAGAAAACAGTTCCTCAGAGTTCAAATGCCAAATTTTCCTGGGAGGGGGCAGACTGGGGGGGAGGAGGCTGAGGTGCAGGAGCTGGAGGAGTGCCGATTTCGGTGACATGGGTGGACTGCGTGGAAGACTGACTGGTGGACAAATTGCTCGAAGCATTGTCGGCAATCCACGACATCACCTGTTCGCACTGTTCTGGCCTCAATAGTGCTCTACCACGAGTCCCAGTAACTTCAGACATGAACCTAGGGAGTGTAGCTCTGCGGCGTTCCCCTGCTCCCTCATCAGCAGGTGGTGTCTCACCCCGCCCAGGACCACGGCCTCTGACCCCTGCAGTAGTTGGACGCCCACGTCCCCGCCCTCGTCCTCTACCCCTAGCCCTCGGGTTAAACATTTTGAAAATGAAAGTTATAACTTTAATTTTTTTTGCGTTTTTTTTGTGTTTTTTTTTTTTGCGTTTTTTAGTTTTTAAAACCAAACAATGCTATCCTATTGCTATGGCTATTTTCTAGCCAAGTATGAAAGCACACTGCTATGCCAGATGAGATGACGCTGAGTTATGAAAAAATAAACGTAAAATAAAAAGAAACTGCCAGACTGTGCCTAATTGAAATCCAACCCCTAATAAATTTTGCCACTTCGGTCTTTGCGATGGATATGTGCGTCACTAAGCGCTAAACACAGCGGTCGCAAGTCTCACTCCAAATTCCTCACAATTGGCTAGTAGATGCACTGCAGCAAGGACAGCCACCAGCAGATCAACCAGAAATAAAATATATATAACGCTATTGTAGGCGTAAGTAAGCCGTTTGGATTCTCCTTTGGCTATTTTCTAGCCAAGTATGAAAGCACACTGATGAGATGACGCTGAGCTATGAAAAAATAAACGTAAAATAAAAAGAAACTGCCAGACTGTGCCTAATTGAAATCCAACCCCTAATACATTTTCCCACTTCGGTCTTTGCGATGGATATGTGCGTCACTAAGCGCTAAACACAGCGGTCGCAAGTCTCACTACAAATTCCTCACAATTGGCTAGTAGATGCACTGCAGCAGGGACAGCCACCAGCAGATCAACCAGAAATAAAATATATATAACGCTATTGTAGGCGTAAGTAAGCCGTTTGGATTCTCCTTTGGCTATTTTCTAGCCAAGTATGAAAGCACACTGATGAGATGACGCTGAGTTATGAAAAAATAAACGTAAAATAAAAAGAAACTGCCAGACTGTGCCTAATTGAAATCCAACCCCTAATAAATTTTCCCACTTCGGTCTTTGCGATGGATATGTGCGTCACTAAGCGCTAAACACAGCGGTCGCAAGTCTCACTACAAATTCCTCACAATTGGCTAGTAGATGCACTGCAGCAAGGACAGCCACCAGCAGATCAAAAAAAAATAAAATATATATAACGCTATTGTAGGCGTAAGTAAGCCGTTTGGATTCTCCTTTGGCTATTTTCTAGCCAAGTATGAAAGCACACTGATGAGATGATGCTGAGTTATGAAAAAATAAACGTAAAATAAAAAGAAACTGCCAGACTGTGCCTAATTGAAATCCAACCCCTAATAAATTTTCCCACTTCGGTCTTTGCGATGGATATGTGCGTCACTAAGCGCTAAACACAGCGGTCGCAAGTCTCACTACAAATTCCTCACAATTGGCTAGTAGATGCACTGCAGCAAGGACAGCCACCAGCAGATCAACCAGAAATAAAATATATATAACGCTATTGTAGGCGTAAGTAAGCCGTTTGGATTCTCCTTTGGCTATTTTCTAGCCAAGTATGAAAGCACACTGATGAGATGATGCTGAGTTATGAAAAAATAAACGTAAAATAAAAAGAAACTGCCAGACTGTGCCTAATTGAAATCCAACCCCTAATAAATTTTCCCACTTCGGTCTTTGCGATGGATATGTGCGTCACTAAGCGCTAAACACAGCGGTCGCAAGTCTCACTACAAATTCCTCACAATTGGCTAGTAGATGCACTGCAGCAAGGACAGCCACCAGCAGATCAACCAGAAATAAAATATATATAACGCTATTGTAGGCGTAAGTAAGCCGTTTGGATTCTCCTTTGGCTATTTTCTAGCCAAGTATGAAAGCACACTGATGAGATGACACTGAGTTATGAAAAAATAAACGTAAAATAAAAAGAAACTGCCAGACTGTGCCTAATTGAAATCCAACCCCTAATAAATTTTCCCACTTCGGTCTTTGCGATGGATATGTGCGTCACTAAGCGCTAAACACAGCGGTCGCAAGTCTCACTACAAATTCCTCACAATTGGCTAGTAGATGCACTGCAGCAAGGACAGCCACCAGCAGATCAACCAGAAATAAAATATATATAACGCTATTGTAGGCGTAAGTAAGCCGTTTGGATTCTCCTATGGCTATTTTCTAGCCAAGTATGAAAGCACACTGCTATGCCAGATGAGATGACGCTGAGTTATGAAAAAATAAACGTAAAATAAAAAGTAAATGGCAGACTGTGCCTAATTGAAATCAAACCCCTAATAAATTTTCCCACTTTGGTGTTTGAGGTGGATATGTGTGTCACTAAGAGCTAAACACAACGGTAGCAAGTCCCCCTGCAAATTCCTCACAATATGGTACTAGCTGCACTACTAGTGCCAGCAAGCCCAGCCACAAGCAAACAAAAAAAAAAAAGTATAACGTTATTGTAGCCCTAAGAAGGGCTGTTGGGTTCTTGTTGAATCACTCCTGCCTAACACTATTCTAATAGAACACCCTAACGCTTTCCCTGACCAGCAGCAGCTCTCTCCCTAGCGGCATCCAGACACAGAATGATCCGAGCAGCGCGGGCAGCGGCTAGTCTATCCCAGGGTCACCTGATCTGGCCAGCCAACCACTGCTATCGACGTGTAAGGGTACCACGTCATGCTGGGTGGAGTGCAGAGTCTCCTGGCTTGTGATTGGCTCTGTTTCTGGCCGCCAAAAAGCAAAACGGCGGGAGCTGCCATTTTCTCGAGCGGGCGAAGTATTCGTCCGAGCAATGAGCAGTTTCGAGTACGCTAATGCTCAAACGAGCATCAAGCTCGGACCAGTATGTTCGCTCATCTCTAGTCAGGAGTAGAAAAGTATCAATTCTGGATTTTTTTTTTCATGTTCACCGCATAGCCTAATAATCATGTTATCTTTATTCTATGGGTCGATATGATTACGGGGATACCAGACATGAATATTTTTTCTTATGCCTTAGTAAATTTGGCAAATAAAACCCTAATGTGGGGAAAAATCTATCATTTTTGCATCGCCGTCTACCAAGTGGCATAACATTGTTACGTTTTTGGCTACAGAGCTGGTTGATGGCTTGTTTTTTTGCGGGACATGTTGTACTTTGCAATAGTATCATTGTGGAGTACATATGTTTTGTTGATCACTCTTTATTGCATTTTTTTGTGGGATTCAATAGGTAAAAATCATGGCAGGTTTTTAAAGTTTTTTTATGGCGTTCATTATATGGGTTCAAAAATTATTTCAATTTATTCTATGGATTGTTACGGACGCGGTGATACTTTATCTGTGGGGTTTGTGGTATGATTTAGACTTTTTTTAGCGTTAAATTTCTCTTTAGATGGAATGGGGCTTATGGACATTTTTATTGATTTATTACTTTATTTTTTATTGAAAAGGGTTTTTTTTAAACTTTTTTTACTATTTCCACCATGGAACATGAACAAGCAATCATCTGCATGGTTGTTCATGATAATATTCTGCAATACTGATGTATTGCAGGGTATTAGCAGTGTCAGCCTATGCACATGCATAGGCTGACACTTTGCCTTTAAGGTGACGTCATAGACGGCAACTTTCAGGCACTGCCAGCAGCCAGCTCTTGGGTCCTGATCGGACCCCAGGGTTGCCATAGCAACGATCGGTGCCCCCCGAAAATGGGGCGAATACAAGTCATTCAATAGAAAAGATATTCCTTAATTATAAATCTGTATCCAATATCCTCTTAATCGGTTAATAATTTACCCTATGTTGTAGATATTTAAATGAGGATAGGGTATAGTTGCAAGATACTATTTACACCCAATTCTACAACTCATACAATTGAATTGTGTCAGGATCAGTGGATCCTCTGGACCACCGCGGGAGATGGTACTAGCCTGGGACCGGAGTCTAAGTGGCACTTGCTGCGGCAGGATACCACAGGTCGTTCCACAAGTGCGACTAGCCCGCGGTGGCAGCCAAGGTCGAGGTACCTTAGCGGAAGACAGTCTCGTTGTCAGGTCCAAGCAGAAGGTCAGGGCAGGGGGCAGAGATGCAAGGTCAAGTCCGAATCCGGGATCAGCAACGGGAGGTCCAGGCAGGAGGGAACGGGAGGACAGGCACAGGAACACAGCAACACGGAGGAACTCTGGTAACACGGCAACACGGAGGGACTCAAGTAACGCAGGAAACACAGGAACGCAGGAACAGACAGGAACGCAGGAATATCGCAGGGGAGCTTTCACCATGGAACACACACAAAGATCCGGCAGGGAATGATGGGAGTCATAGGGTTAAATACAGAACAGGAAGTGACCAGCGCCCTTTAAATCTGGAGATACTGCACGGGACCTAGTCCGGATGGGAGCGGGAGCCAGGGGAGGTGAGTGCACGGGAGCGGGACCGGGGCAGCGGAGAGAGGCACGGGTGCCCCCGCGATCCGTGTTATGGATCGCGGGGGTGCCCGTGACAAATTGTTTCACTAATTACATGTATATCTTCAATAATACCCCCCCTTCCCATCCAACCCACCCATTGAACCGCTGGTGCAAAAATGAAAAAGAGGGGGTCATTTACTCCTTAGTAAATGACCCCCTCTTTTTTGCCCGAATCGCGTTTTTATGGCGGGTTATCCGAATATTTCCGATTTGTGCCGTTTTTCCCTGAATTGCCCTGGATTTTTGGTGCACGCGATCGGATTGTGGCGCATCGGCGTTGGCATGCATGCGATGGAAATCGTGGGGCGTGGCCAAATGAAAACCCGACGGATTTGTAGAAACCACCGTATTTAAAAAATAAAAGTGTCGCTGGACACGCGCTTACCTGCACCCAGCAACGAATCGTGAACTCCTGCGGACCTCGGCGGACTTCAGCGCAGCAGCGACACCTGGTGGACGTCGGAGGAACTGCCTTAGTGAATCGCCGGAAGACCCGAATCCACCACAGAGAACGCGCCACTGGATCGCGAATTGACCAGGTAAGTAAATCTTCCCCAGAGAGTAGACAGAGAAGAAACCACCTTCCTTCCTCTATCCTTCTCCCCCTATCGATGCCGTAAGTCCCACATTTTCTTCTTTTTGGGGCCCATTTCTTTATTCATTAGCCTCTAACGAGAGCCTGAACCATAAATCCACAGTAGGGTAATCTTTTGATCCTCATTTACAGGCAGTACATACAAGAGCAATATTCATTAGTTTAATAATCAGATTCCCATAGAGTGTATCCAATATATCATTATCAAAAGGCCAAAAGCCGTCATACAGACCAAGGGCCTTAAATCTACTTTAACCCCTTCCCGACGTGTGACTTATCTGTATGTCGTCAGGGTGAGTGGAGAGGGGTCACAGGCTGAGCCCTCTCCATACAAGGTGGGCAATTAGGGTGTTAACCCTTTAAATGCATCTGGCAATACTGCTGGAGGCATCTAAATCCCGGCGGCGCGTGGGCGCTGTCATGTTGGATTTAATAGCCGCCCCTATGAAGTCATCTGGGGGCAGTGATCGGTTGCTATAACAGCCTCGGGTCATACAAATACCCAAGACTGTCTGATTTAAGCTTATGTATTACAATGTGTGATTTGGACATTGTAATAGATGATGTTCAAAGTACCTGTTTACTGCCGTGCTGTATGGCAGTATATGGTAGAATCAATCGGACAACCTAAGGTTAAAGTACTTTCTCTAGAACTGATATAAATAAATAGTAGAAATCATAAACATGTTTAGCCTGTTATAGGTAATAGCACCAGAAGTCAAAAATGCCACTTTTTTCCCATTTTGAAAAATACAAAAAATTCAATAAAAAAAGGCATACAGTCCTTAAAATGGTAGTATGAAAACGTCAGCAAAAATGGCACCACCCACAGCTTGGTACACTGAAGTATGAAAAAGTTACTGGTGCCACAAAATGGCAAAATGAAGATTTTTTTTGTACAGGAGGTTTTAATTTTTTAATGTATGAAAGCATTATAAAGCCTATATAAATTTGGTATCCCTATGATCGTACCGACCCAAAGAACAAAGTAAACATTTGGGGCACTCAGTGAAAGTCGTAAAATCCAAGCCCACAGCTGGTACCCGTCTCTAGCACCCGATTGCGAGCCTTAACCCCTTACACACAGCGGTCACACAGCGCTTATCCAGTCCTCCGCTGGGTCTGCCAGTGCCCCGGGGCTGCGCGGCTTCTTCCAGGAGCTGGGTCCTGCCTTATGGCAGGACCCAGCTATAACACACCGAGCATGCGCAGCATGTTACATAATACAGTGTAATATATCTGTATTACCCTGTATTAGGTGAAGAAGAGCTTGGACAAGCGACCAGAGCATTGCTTGTTCAAGCCAACCTGTAGAAGTAAAAAAAAGTTAATAACACTTAATAAAAAATTTTTTATAAAAATAATTAATTCAATAAAGTTAAAGTCCCCTAAATACAAACATTCCCTATACAAATCTAATAAAGTTAAAAAAAAAAACAAAATCACAAAAAAACCCCCACATATTTGGTATCACCACATCAGTAACAATCTGTACAATAACTCTATAATATTATTGCACCTGCTTGGTGAGCACCATAAAAACAAAACCAGAAAAACTTGCCAAAAATGTACATTTTTCGTAAAGTCCCTTCACAAAAATATTCCAAAAAGTCATCAAAAAAATTACCGTATGTGCCCCAAAATGATACCATTGAAAAGGACAAAAAATAACCCCTTCCCGCCTATGCCCGTTTTGTTTTTTTGCATTTTCATTTTTCACTTCCCACGTTCAAAAATCTATAATTTTTTTATTTTTCTATATACAAAGCTGTTTTATGGCTTATTTTTTGTGTAACAAATTAGACTTCAAAATGGTGGTATTTAATAGTCTATGCCGTGTACTGGGAAGCGGAAAAAAAATTCCAAATTCAGTGAAATTGGTGAAAAAACGCATTTGCGTTGTATTCTTGTGGGCTTGGATTTTACGGATTTCACTTTACACCCCAAATGACATGTCTACTTTATTCTTTGGGTCGGTACAATTACAGGGATACCAAATTTGTATAGGTTTTATAATTTTTTAATACATATACAAAATTTAAAACCTTCTGTACGAAAATTTTTGGGGGGATTTTGCCATCTTCTGGTGCTAAAACCTTTTTTATATTTTGGTATGCTTTGGGAGGTTTAGTTTTTTTGCGACTTTTGATGACGTTTACAATGTTATCATTTTTAGGACTGTATGACCTTTTGATCACTTTTTATAGAATTTTTTATATTTTTAAAATGACAAGAAAGTGCCATTTTCGACTTTGGGCGTTATTTTTCATTACAGGGTTAAACGCAGTGAAAAACCTTTATTATATTTTTATAGATCTGTCTTTTTTGGATGTGTCGATACCTAATGTGTTTATGAATTTTTACTGTTTATTTATATTTATATCAGGGAAAGGGGGGGTGATTTGAATTTGTATGTTTTTTATTATCATTTTTTTAAAACTTTTTTTAAATTTTTACTATTTTTTTAGACTCCCTAGGTTACTTTAACCCTAGGTTGTCTGATCGATCCTACCAAATATTTCCATACTACATGGGATATGTGGATTTTCCTCCTCATTCTTTAAAATGTGATGATAGCATATTGTAATGAAAGGATTAACACAAAGCAGTCTTCGGAAGAAGGAAGGCTGTACGGATCGCCGCTACCTGATGACGTCACAGGGAGCGACGATCCTCGTCCGCCATCTTTTTAAGCCACCGGTGACAATCGACGGGAAAACACCTGTGATCGGTGCTGGCAACGCTCGCGGGTGTTACCAGTAATCCTTTGCTGCGATAGGCAGCAAAGACTTACCGGCAATGAAGAGGGCTCAGCCCGTGAGCTCTCTCCATGCACCCGCACGCGGCATGTGATGTAGTACTATGTCGGCAAGGGGTTAAAGTTATGTCTTCGAAAAGATGGAGATATGAAAATAAATGATATTTTCTCTGTATTAGTTTTTCTTCAGTAAAATTGTATTTATTGAATTGTATATTGAAAATATATTTTTAAAAAAACTATATTAATGAGGTATCACCGTAATCCTAGTGATCTATAGAACAAAGATAACGGGGCAGATTTATCAAGCTGTCTGAAAGTCAGAATATTCCTAGTTGCCGATGGCAACCAATCACAGCTCCCCTTTAAAATATTCATGAGCACTGGTAAAATGAAAGGTGAGCCATAATTGGTTGCCATGGGCAACTAGGAATATTCTGACTTTCAGACAGCTTGATAAAAACAAGAAGAAAGGAAACCAAAATTTACAATTTTTGTTTACATTTAAGAGTTAATAAAATCTCATCAATGAGCTTATGACCCACTAAAATGAAGTATTTATAGAGAGCATCTAATGTCACAAAAAATCCCTTATTTGTCCAAATTTACAAACAAATAAAGATTGTATAGCCAATAAAATGCATAATCAATGCATAAACAATGCATAATCTGCTCTGAATTGCGCAGCTTCCATTCAATGCCCATGCAGTAGTTTACCAACACATATGAGGTATTGCTACACTCAGGAGAAATTGGGTATCAAACTTTGTGGAGCGTTTTGGTATTTTATCCACTGAGAATTTGTATATTTTTTAAAAAGCACATTAATTTAGCCAAAAAAATGTAAATTTCAAAATTGCATCCGATTTTGTTTTATCTCCTGTAAAACAATTTAAGGGTTAACAATCTTCTTGAAAGTGTTTTAAAAACATTAAGGGGTGTAGTTTCTATAATGGAGTAATTTATGGGGTTTTACTTTTATTTAGGCATTTAAAAGTGACTTGAAATTTGAGCAGGTCCCGCAAATGCATGATTTTGTGTTTTTTTATGAAAATGTGAGAAATCGAACACTAGCCTAACATCTTACAAAAAAGACTATGCATTGTTTTGTTATGACTACGTATGGAAAATGTAGAACACTTTCAAAAATCAAGACTTTTTAAAAAAAATTTCACAAAATATCTGTTTTTTCATAAATAAACGCAACACATTCCAACAAAATTTTTCAACTAACATGAAGTACTAAGTGTCACGAGAAACCTATTTCAAAATCACTTGGATATGTTAAAGCATTCTGAAGTTATAACCACTTATAGTGACACAGGGCAGATTTGAAAAAATGGGCTGTGTCAGAGAGGTGAAAAGTGGCTTTGGAATTGAGGGGTTAAATACAAAGTGCAATTTGTTACATAAAAAACAAGTCTTTATGTCAGTAACCAGGGGTAGTGGACCCACTGGACCACCGCAGACAATGACGCAAGCCGACACCTGGGACAGGAGTCTAAGTAGTACCTGGTTCTCACCAGAACCTGCTGCAAAGCAGGTTGGACTTGTTGCGGCATGGTACCACCAGGTCGTTCCACAAGAGCAACTTTGTCCATAGTGGTGGCCAAGGCGTAGTACAGACTCATCAAGCAAACTCGTGGGTGAGGACAGGCAGGAGGTCAAGACAAGGAGCACAGGATCAGAGTCGGGGACGTAGGGGTAGGTCAGGACACGCAGCACGGGATCGGAGTGAGCAACGGAAACGAGGTCACAATGGGTAATCAGGATAATTGCAAAGGGCATGGAACAAAGCTTTCTCTTAGGTATAGAAGCACAAAGATCTGGCAGGGGACACACGAAGATGGAGACTGCTGCTGGAGCTAGGAGAGGTGAGTTGCAGGCAGAGTGCAGGCAGGCTCTGGGGGCACAGGAAGGCACATAGGTGTGCCTACGACCCGGGATATGGGTGGCAGGCAGGGGCGTAACTACAGTGGTAGCAGCCGCTATGGGGCCCACAGTGTCAGGGGGTCCCGTCATCCTACCTGACATACTAAAGAGTGGAGGATGTGCAGCATTATATACATATTAGGCTGAACATTGCACAGCATAACATGTATATAACATATATGTGGTGTATATATGCTCTACATGTGTGTATAAATGTGTGATTATAACTTGCATGTGTGAGTATACAAATATGTATATTTCTTTAGTGAGAAGGGGAGCCCCATCCAGAAGCCTGCTATGGGGCCCTTCTTCTCCTAGTTATGTCACTGGTCGCAGGGGCACCAGTGACACTTAACACAGCTCACTACATGGATAAATAAAAAAAGTTATGGATTTTTGAAGGTTGGGAATGAAAAATTAAAACTGCAAAATTAAAATGGGCCTGGTCGTGAATGTCCTTTTGATATTAAACGTCCATTTAATAAGATCCTTCTTATGTTCTAATCAGGGCCAGATTAAGGGTCCCAGTGGTATGGAGAACCTCATTTAGGATGGGGCCCCCGCAGCTCGGCAGCCAAGGAGACATATAATGCACAAAACAGTGTAAATCATAACACAAACCCGACATATATTTTATCACCGCGTCCGCATCAACCCGCAGAATAAAAGTAAGTAATTATTGAACCCGCACAAAATATGTACTCCAGAATTATACTGTTGCAAAGTACAACATGTCCCACAAAACACAAGCCATCAATCAGCTCTGTAGCAAAAGACAAAAAATGTTATGACACTTGGAAGACAGAGATAAACAAATAATAGATTTTTCCCCACATTAGGTTTTTATTGGGCAAATTTAGAAAAAAAAAAGAGTGGTATCCCCGTAATTGTATTGACCCATAGAATAAAGATAACAAGATTATAAAAAAAAAAAAAAAAAAAAAAGTAAAAGATCCAGTATAGAATTGATCCTTTTCTACTGTTGCCCTCAAAAAATAGTTGATACATTTTCAACAAATAGGGGATACCAACCCCAAAATGGTAACACTGGAAAAAGCATCTCATCCCGCAAAGAAAATGCTGTCACAGGGCCCCAATAACGGAAAAGCTAACATTTTATAGGCTATAAAAGGGGCCAATGAGGAAACTAAAAACCTGGCAGCTGCAGGGCGCTCCTTCCCTTCTGTGCCTCGCTGTGCGCCCATATAAGAAGTAATGGCCACATGTGGGGGGTCTCTGTACTTGGGAGAAATTGCTTGGTAAATTGTAAGATGGATTTTCTCTTTATCTTTTGGAAATGTGTAAATTTTAGAGCTAAATAACCGTATAACCGACAAATTTTGAAAAAAGCAATATTCCATTTGTAAGTCGCGTGACATCAAAATAAATTATCCAAATATTTTGATAATTATAAAAATGTAATGTAGACATATGGGAAATGTTATTTAGCAACTTATGTAGGTGGTAAATCTATCTGCCTGAAAGCGCATTGATTTTGAATTTCAAAAATTCATTATTTTTTTACTTTTTTTGTAAATAAACTCAAAACTTATCGGCCAAAATTTACTACTAAAATTAAAAACAACATGTGTGGAAAAAATAGTCTCATAATCTCAATCTCATGCAACCCACAGCATTGCCACAACATAAAGAAAAATACCAACATACTCAGATTGAACACAAGACTATATACACAGGCCAGTATTACAAATAATTTACCACATAGACACTTTATTTATTGATGAACTTTACTGCCATATTGTTATTATACAAACACCATTGTGCAAAGGACACTATCACTAATGACACATCTGTACATGTCCCAAATAATAACACTACATGATTATCACCACTACATAATGACTGAATAATACTGCAATACTAAATGATAACCTACACACACAGACCAGTATTTACCACCATATAGTTACCATATAGTAGTTGATACCGGTCCTGCACAGAGGCTGCACTATAATCTAATGATTTACTGATGACGTCCCTGATGTTGTCTCTTCCCTTCTGTCTGATCTTCCAGGAGACTTCTTCCAGCCATGACTCATCTCTGCAGGTTTATAAAACAAACATGGTTGGCATTATCTTATATGCTTCTCACACCTCTTGCATACACACCTCATACCTAAACAGATCACATTGTGCCCCCCCCCCCCCATATATCATATATACCCTAATACCTCAACTGATCACACTTTCCCCCCACATAAATTATATATACCCCTCACACCACAAATGACCACACTGCGCCAGCACATGTATAATATATACCCCTCACATCACAACTGACCACACTGTGCACTTAAAATATCATATATATCCCTTACACCGCAAGAGATCACACTGTGCCCTTACGTATATCATATATGCCCCCACATATATCATATATACCCTTCACACCTCAACTGACCACACTGTGCCCCCTATATATCATATATTCCCTCATATCACAACTGACCACACTGTGCCCCACATATATCATACATACCCCTCACACCACAACTGACCAGACTGTGGTCCCACATATATCATATATAACCCTCACACCACACCTGACCACACTGTGGACCTATATATCATATATATCCCTTCCACCACAACTGAACACACTATGCCCCCACATATATCATACATACACCTCACACCACTACTGACTGCACTTTGGACCCCAAAACTATTCAGGCAGGGTTCCCTCTTAGCAATCTATTTAAGCAGGGTCCACAATTCCTTAAACCTCCAGCAATAAAAAGAAACCTATTTCACAGCAGCCAAACACATGGTAAACATGCAAAAACTCACACACTGTCAAGGAGTTTAAAAACGCACCAATATCCCACCGTGTGATCGGACTCTCAGGGTGGTTTTCACACATCATGTTATTGTCAATTTTTTTAAAGGAACCAAAACGGAAGTTTGGCCAAAACACATGCGTTTTCCATAAGACACATGCGTTTCTTTTTTTGGGCAAAGCCCCTACCAACTGCATTTTGGTTCCTTTTAACCCCTTAACGCTCTGCGCCATAGCTCTACGGCGCCGAGGTGTAGGGAATGTATGAAGAGGGCTCACGGGCTGAGTCCTCTTCATACAAAGGTGGGGGTTGTTGCATATTGCAGCAAACCCCCACCGCTAATAACCGCGGTCGGTGCTTGCACCGATATCGGCTATTAACCCTTTTGTTGCCGCCGGCAAAGTCGCTGGCAGCATTTAAAAGACGGCGGCGCGCGGGCGCCGCCATCTTTATTGCGATCGCCACGCCCCCGAACATCATCGGGGGGCGGTGATCGGTTGCCATGGTAGCCTCGGGTCTTCATTTGACCCGAGGCTATCTGGCATCTGCAGATTCGTTACAATGAGCCAGTGGCTCATTGTAATGAAAGAGCTGCAAAAATGCCATATATTGCAATACAGAAGTATTGCAGTATATGGTAGGAGCGATCTGACCATCTAGGGTTAATGTACCCTAGATCAGTGATTTTCAACCTTTTTTGAGCCGCGGCACACTTTTTATACTTAGAAAATCCTGGGGCACACCACCAACCAAAATAGCACAAAATGACACTAAAACAGTCATAAAAGGCCTCCCTTTACTAATAAAAAACCCCTAGCGGCCTCCCTTTACTAATAAAAACCTCTAGCGGCCTCCCTTTACTAATTAAGAGCCCCTAGCAGCCTCCCTTTACTAATTAAGAGCCCCTAGCAGACTCCCTTTAATAATTAAAAGACCCTAGCGGCCTCCCTTTACTAATCAAGAGCCCCTAGCAGCCTCCCTTTAATAATTAAAAGACCCTAGCGGCCTCCCTTTACTAATTAAGAGCCCCTAGCGGCCTCCCTTTACTAATTAAGAGCCCCTAGCGGCCTCCCTTTACTAATAAAGACCTCTAGCGGCCTCCCTTTACTAATTAATAGCCCCTAGCGGCCTCCATTTACTAATTAAGAGCCCCTAGCGGCCTCCCTTTACTAATTAAGAGCCCCTAGCGACCTCCCTTTACTAATAAAAACCTCTAGTGGCCTCCCTTTACTAATTAAGAGCCCCTAGCGGCCTCCCTTTACTAATTAAGAGCCCCTAGCGGCCTCCCTTTACCAATTAAAAGACCCTAGCGGCCTCCCTTTACTAATTAAGAGCCCCTAGCGGCCTCCCTTTACTAATTAAAAGGCCCTAGAGGCCCCCCTTTACTAATTAAAAGGCCCTAGAGGCCTCCCTTTACTAATTAAAAGGCCCTAGAGGCCTCCCTTAACTAATTAAAAGCCCTAGAGGCCTCCTTTAACTAATAAAAAGCCCTAGAGGCCCCCCTTTACTAATTAAAAGTCCCTACAGGCCCCCCTTTACTAATTAAAAGGCCCTAGAGGCCTCCCTTTACTAATAAAAAGCCCCAGCCTCTCTTTACTAATAAAAAAAAGACCCTAGCTGCCTATACAAATAATAACCTTATATACTTACCCTTGATGTCTTCTTCCGCGTACCTTCACTCCTAATAGCGATCCGCCCACCTTCTGTAGCTCCTGCACCGCGCGCCTCTGGTCACGTGACTTACGCGACCTGACGTCAGGTAGCAGGTAGCAGGAGCAGGAGATGGGCGGATCGCCGACGCGGGGCTTGTAGGTAAGTATGGGGGCTGAAACACAGGGGCGCGGCGGCAGCACTACACATGGACACCATGGTTCGGGGAACTTTCCACGCGGCACACTCAACCATGTGTCGCGGCACACAGGTTGAAAATCACTGCCCTACATGGTCTAAGAAATAGTGGAAAAATAAAGAAAAAAAAAAGTTTAAAAAATAAAAAATTTTTATAAAATATTAAAAATTCAAATCACCCCCCTTTTGCTAGAACTGATATAAAATATAATAAACAGTAAAAATCACAGACACATTAGGTATCGCCGCGTCCCAAAATGCCCGATCTATCAAAATATAAAAACGGTTACAGCCAGCGGTGACCTCCGAGACGGGAAATGGCGCCCAAATGTCCGAAATGCGACTTTTACACCTTTTTACATCACATAAAAAATGGAATAAAAAATGATCAAAATGTCGCACAGACCTAAAAGCAATGTAAAGGTCGGCTCATTTCACAAAAAATGACACCTCACACAGCTCTGTGCACCAAAGTATGAAAAAGTTATTAGCTTCAGAAGATGGCAAAAATTTTTTTTTCTTTTTTGTACACATTCTTTTACATTTTGAAAATGTATTAAAACACAGTAAAACCTATATAAATTTGGTATCACCGCGATCGCACCGAACTAAAGAATAAAGCTGAGGTGTTATTTTGAGTGCACAGACAAAGTCGTAAAAACTGAGCCCACAAGAACGTGACGCATGTGCAGTTTTTTTCAATTTTTCCACATTTGGATTTTTTTTCAGCTTCGCAGTACATGGCATGTTAAAATAAATAACATTACGGGAAAGTAAAATTTATTACGCACAAAATAAGCCCTCACACGGGTCTGTACACGTAAAAATGAAAAAGTTATGGATTTTTGAAGGTGGAGAGCGAGAAATGAGCGAAAAAACCCTGCGTCCTTAAGGGGTTAAAAATGCCACTTGGGAATTTGCCTTGAGGCAGCATTTACCCAACAACATAAACTACATTACAATGAGTTTTGAGCAAGTTTAGGTGCAGTTTCTTATTTTAACAGGTAAAAGACATGAACTGAACAGGTGAAACATATTTACTGAACATGTTTCCCGTTCAAAATGAAATTCACCCGTCTTTCATCTGTTAAATTTACAAAAACTGCACCTAAAAACACCTCACAACTGATTGTGATGCAGTTTGGGCTGCAACCTGTGAATGCAGTCTGAACCACTCTTTTTCAGATGTAGACCACTGCATCATGACTGAATAATACCACCACACCACTACCACTGCATCATGACTGAATAATACCACCATACCATTACCATTGCCACTGCATCATGTCTGAATAATACCGCCACACTGCTACCATTATCCCTGCCTCATGATTGAATAATACCACCACAACCACCACACCACTACCACCACACTGTTACCATGACCACTCCATCATGAATGAATAATACCACCACACTGCTACCATTATCCCTGCACCATGACTGAATATTACCACCACACTGTTATCATAACCACTCCATCATTACTGAATTATACCACCACACCGCTACCATTACTACTGCATTATGAGTGAACAATACCACCACACCGTTACCATTACCACTGCATCATTACTAAATAATACCACCACACCACTACCATTACAACTGCATCATAAATGGATAATAACACAATACCGCGACCATTACTACTGCATCATTAACCCCTTCGCGCTGCAGCCCTTTTTCATTTTTGCGTTTTCATTTTTCACTCCCCACCTTCTAAAATCTATAACTTTTTTATTTTCCATGTACAGAACTGTGTTACAGCTTATTTTCTGCATAACAAATTACACTTCGAAATGGTGGTATTTAATTTTCCATGCCATGTACTGGGAAGTGGGAAAAATATTCCAAATGCAGTGAAATTGGTAAAAAAAACGCATTTGTGCCGTATTCTTGTGGGCTTGGATTTTACGGATTTCACTGTATGCTCCAAATGACATGTCTACTTTATTCTTTGGGTCGGTATGATTACGGGGATACCAATTTTTTTATATGTTTTATAATATTTTCATACATTTACAAAAATTAAAACCTGTACAAAAAAATTTGGGGGGTCTTCTGGCGCTAATAACTTTTTTTATACTTTGGTATACAGAGCTTTGGGAGGTGTAGTTTTTTGCGGCTTTGTAGGACTGTACAACCTTTTGATCACTTTTTAGAGAATTTTAAATTTTTTATTTAAATGGCAAAGTTCCATTTTTGACTTCAGGCGCTATTTTGCGTTACAGGGTTGAACACAGTGATAAAACGTTATTATATTTTGATAGATCGAGCATTTTCGCGTCAATGCCTAAATTGTTTATGATTTTACTGTTTATTTACCGTATATTTATATCAGTTCTAGGGAAAGGGGGGTGATTTGAGTTTTATGTTTTTTTATTATAATTTTTTTTTTAACTTTATTTTTACTATATTTCAGACTCCCTAGGGTACTTTAACTCTAGGTTGTCTGTACAATCCTATCATATACTGCCATACTACAGTATGGTGTCACGGGTGGTCCTGTGACACATATCGCGGGCTCACCCGTGCCTCTCGCTCCCTGCAGGCGCAGCGCTTCTCACCTCTCCCCGCTCCCTAGTCCTGGCCTCGATCCGTGTGCGCACGTCCCCGTGTTTTAGGGCGCGCGCGTAGCAGCCTTAGAGAATTTTAAGGGCCAGCGTGCCATTAATTGGCGATGGCCATTTCCCATGAGGCTATTTATATCTGCCTCTCCCATCTCACCCTGCCGGATCTTTGTGCCTCACAGCCTGAGAGAAAGCTATTCTGCGATTCCTGTGTCTCCTGCTTTCCTGAGTCCCTCCGTGTTCCAGTGTTACCTGAGTCCCTCCGTGTTCCCGTGTACCTGTGTTCCTCCGTGCTGCTGTCCTGTGTGCTGTGTTCCCGTACCCTTCTGCTTGGACCTCCTGTTGCTGACCCCGGACAGGACTCTGACGTTGCATCTCTGCTGCCTGCCCTTGTGCCTGGACTTCGACCACAAGATTGTCTGCTGTTTCTGTACTTCGACCGTGGCCGCCACTGCAGACAAGTCACGCCTGAGGAACGACCTGGTGGTACCACGCCACAGCTTGTCTGGTGAAAACCGGGTACCACTTAGACTCCGGTCCCAGGTAGTGGCTTGTGTCATCGTCTGCAGTGGTCCAGAGGATCCACACCTGCAAGCCTGACATATGGCACATTGTAATGAATGAGTTAACATGAAGCAGCCTTGGGTCTTCGGGAGATGCCGTCATGGCGTGTGACGATCCTCGGCGAGATGGTGGCGTCTGTGCGCCGCCCTCTTTTTGAAGCCGTCGGTGCCGATCAGCGGAAAAACACCCGCGATTCGTGGCAGCTGATTGCAGAAGTAATGAATTCTGTCCCAGTAGTATGTATTCAGTGATTAATTTAGATCTAATATATAGATGTAATTTTCCAAGAAAACTTAGAATCATGTAATAGGAACTAATAAGGAAGCTTATCATATTGTGTCCTCTTGCAACAAAATTTGGGACCATTTTTAGTGAATATGTGATGTAATGTCGTAGTTTTTTTTAAAAAATATGAAATAAATATTTAGAATTTTTATTATTAAGTGGTTGAGTTCCTTATATTGTGGTGGACAGGTTAAAGCTGTATTCAAATGGACGTGTGCTCACCTGGCTGTAGCCCGGATGAGCAAACGGATGAGCAAACATTGGAGAGTGGGATGGGTATGCGCTGCTCTCCCCTCTCTATAGGAAATAGCGCTGCGCAGCCGTACATACAAGGGAAGATAGAGCATGCTCTATCTTTTTTTTACCCGTGTATGGAATGGTTCAGTGCCACACCGTGCCGCCACCGGGTCGTCGTAGCCATTTATGGGGATGTATACCTGGACGGAAATTTGCAGCTGGAAATAAATCCCCACAACGGCCGTGTGAATGGGCTCTATAAATAAAAAATAATAATTAATGGGGCCTAAGCCTGAGGTCCCATGGGCCTTTGCTTGTATCCCGTGTGTTATCTGGGGCTGAGCGATGAATCTGTAACATGACTACCAAAACGAGCAGTAGTGTGCATGAACCATGGAAGCAACTGAGAAAATATGGCTTGCGCATGTCCTAGTTTTGCGGGCAGCCAAAGAGTACTGGAGTGGAGGAGGAGGTGACCCCTCCTCCTTCCATAGATAATAGAGGGACACGGCCGCACACACACACCGAAAGATAGAGCATGCTCTATCTTTTTGCGGTGTGTGGCCCGGATCGGTGCCACATATGTGTAGCACCGTATCCCGCCGTGCCGCTATTGCCGTCTATGGGGGAGTACATGCGACTGCATGTAAGTCCCTGCAGACGGCCATGTGAATAAGCCCTAAGACATGATGATGGTTGACCTAATAGAGAAGACAGATAACTCAAATCTGAGGACACAGCACCTGCTGTCAATGTATGTAAAAGGTAGGGATGTGTTTTCTGTAGCTGGATATGATATGCACTAGAAGATATACAATAGAAGAGAGAACTTCTGACGTGGGTGGTGCCAGTGCGGGTCATGCACCCTGTAATATAGTAGACTGGCTGAATGTAGGCATTATCCAATCTAAGCTCAATAAAATCAATGTGTACAAAGCTCCTGGACCAGATGGGTTACACCCCAGAGTTCTTAAAGAACTCAGTTCTGTTATTGCTGTACCACTGTCTAAAATCTTCAGGGATTCCGTAATGTCTGGTGTGGTGCCAAGTGACTGGCGCAAGGCAAATGTGGTGCCAATATTTAAAAAGGGCTCTAGAACTTTGCCAGGCAATTACAGGCCTGTAAGCTTAACTTCCATTGTGGGGAAAGTGTTGGAAGGGTTAGTAAAAGACTACATACTGGAGTATGTGACATCAAATAGAATAATAAGTGATAACCAGCATGGGTTTACTAAGAATAGAAGTTGTCAAACTAACCTTATCTGCTTCTATGAAGAGGTGAGCAGGTGCCTGGATGGAGGAGCAGCTGTGGATATTGTGTTCTTGGACTTTGCAAAGGCATTTGACACTGTCCCTCATAGACGCCTGATGGGTAAAATTAGGGCTATTGGTTTGGCAGAAATCATTTGCAATTGGATTGAAAACTGGCTGAAGGATCGTATCCAGAGAGTTGTGGTCAATGATTCCTACTCGGAATGGTCACCAGTTATGAGTGGTGTACCCCAGGGTCTGTGCTTGGCCCACTACTATTTAATATATTTATTAATGATATAGAGGTAGGAATTAATAGCACTGTGTCTATTTTTGCAGATGACACCAAACTGTGTAGTGTAATACAGTCTATGGAGGATGTTCATAGGCTGCAGGTTGACTTGGACAAACTGAATGTTTGGTCATCCAATTGGCAAATGAGGTTTAATGTGGATAAATGTAATGTTATGCACCTGGGGGCCAATAATCCAAAGGCAAAATATGTCCTTGGGGGTGTAAATCTGGGAGAGTCCCTTGTTGAGAAGGACCTGGGGGTGCTAGTAGATCATAAATTGAATAACAACATGCAATGTCAATCAGCTGCCTCTAAAGCTAGTAGGATCTTGTCATGTATCAAAAGTGGTATGGACTCTCGTGATAGGGATGTAATATTACCACTATACCGGGCATTGGTTCGGCCTCACCTGGAATATGCTGTCCAGTTCTGGGCACCGGTCCATAAAAAGGATGCCCTGGAGCTGTAGAGGGTTCAACGTAGAGCCACAAAAATGATAAGGGGTATGGAGGGTCTTAGTTATGAGGAAAGATTAAAACAATTAGATTTATTTAGTCTGGAAAAGAGACGACTACGAGGGGGCATGATTAATTTATATGAATATATGAATGGTCCATACAAAAAATATGGTGGTAAGTTGTTCCAGATTAAATCAAATCAAAAGACGAGGGGGCACTGTCTCCGTTTGGAGAAACCAAGGTTTAATCACCGGAGGCGACAGGGCTTTTTTACTATGTGAACTGTCAATCTGTGGAATAGCCTGCCTCAGGCGCTGGTCACAGCAGGGACAGCGGAGAGCTTCAAGAAGGGTCTAGATGCCTTTTTACACCTAAATAACATTGATTGTTATGCTATATAGGATTGTTTCCCCTAAATCCCTTCCTCATCCAATCCCTACCCTTCCTTGGTTGAACTTGATGGACAAGTGTCTTTTTTCAACCGTATAAACTATGAAACTATGCACACACAGGTGAGGAAGGTTATGTACAGAAGTGAACACTTCAGAAACTTGTGTATTAGGCCCTGTAACCCGGATATTTTATGATCATAGCAATGTCCCTGGATATAAATAACGCATCCATAGCCACAAGAATATAAATGCAGAAAGAGCTGACCCAAGGCCACTAAATTAAACTATATCTGTGTCCTAGAAAAATATAGAGAGTACCACAACTCTCCTGAAACCAGAGAAATTGCATTCTGGTAGCAACTACATCTAGCGAGTATTTAGAAGGTTTTATCGCGTGCATACAGCGCACTGCACATTTCATAGTAAGACAACGTGTAGTGAGAATAGGCGCAAAGAAAACACTGTCACAAATGTCTTCTATGGCAAAACAAGAGAATCACATATGGTAGTTTTTCATTGAAATACCAGGGTTATCGCAGCAACATCCAAAATAGTCTCTATTTCTCTATCCTTGAAACCCCTCTATTGCGTGGTAGTTCATGACGTAATCAGTGTGCGTCGGAAGAAAAGCTAGTGCTGTTCGTTAGGAAAGCGTGGAGCTCGGGAGCGTAAAGAAGCATTATGTCTTCCGTTCCTTTGTGGCTTAGTAGCCGGTGTTTGAGACGGTATCGAATGCTAGGACTCGGTGCAGACCGACAAGTGGGGCGGAGAGCGTACACGACCTGCAGGCAGCGCTCTGCCCTTAATTCTTACACCGAGACCGCATTAACCAGAACTCTGCTTTCTCGCTGTCTTAATGCAGCCTTTCCTACACCTCAGCTGAAGCACGGTTTTTTCCGTGCAGCTGTACGCAGCTACGGAAATCGCGGTAGCGGTGCATTCTCTGGGGACGATGGAGCACACAGTGGAGCAAGTGGCGAAGATGAAGAGGGTAACAGTGGAGAAAGTGGTGCTGGCGACGGGGAAGGAGGGGCTGCTCCTGGAGCCCCCATCATGACAGCTCTCACTCCTCTCATAGTTCCCGAATTATTCCCTAATGTCCCTGTAATCCCTGTGTCCAGGAACCCTGTGTTCCCCAGGTTTGTCAAGATCATAGAGGTAAACTACCGTCCCTTGCAACTTTCTATTCAGCATTCTTTATATTTTCTGCATTTTACAGGATGAGATGTTCATATTTGTCATTCTGTCATTATGTTCTGTAGATTTTATTTTTAGGGGTCAAATATCTTTTTTCAAATTTACTGGTTGTAGAAAATGAGCAGCACATGAATTCATATGAACAAGACTTAGACATTTTTTTTCAGACTGTGTTTCATATGTCAGAGGATAAGCAGGTAGACGGCACTCTGTGAGCAGTGCTCTGGGTAAGGTTTATGCCTCAGACAGGTAAAGAAGAAAATCCCGGCACATTTAAAATCTTCTACAGCATGCTGCAGAAGATTTTGCCAGTGCCGGGATTTTTTTCTTTGTGTTTCATATGTCAGACCTACGGTAGGTGATAGGTTTGTAAAAGAAAAAAAAATTGCGTTTACAAATACAATGCAAACACCTTGGGGGAAGAGCTCTGTTGGATCACATCTATGTTTTGAGTAAATGTGTTTTCAGCAATTGGCAAGCTGCACTCAGTGTTTTGCCGCGTGCACAGGAAATGCACATGTGATCGGGCGGAGCCCTGCCCCCAGGCATTTGCAATGCAAAAGTGAAAAAAGTAGGCACTACCTAAAGGCCCATTTTACACTTGCGGTTTTCACTCGCATGTTCTGCGCGTGCTTTCGCCGTGCAGAACTTGCATTGCATTGTAATCAACAGGCTTTTTCAGACTTGCATTTTTTTTTTTCATGTACATGCAGTTTTTTTTTTTTTTTAAACGCACATTTAAATCTCAGCATGCTCTACTTTTGCAAGTCACACGCGTGATAAACGCACCATACAAGTCTATGGCGACGCATCAAGAATGCATTGCACTCTGAGACGCATCCAAGTCCAATGCAAGTGCAATGTGTTTTTCACGCATCAATTGCCATAGAAAGTATAGAGCTCAGTCCTGAGTCCTTTTCACACGCGTTATCTGAGCGTGAAAAACACATTAAAAATTGCATTGAAATGCGTGTGAAAAACTGAGACACTGAACAAACTTTGACTGTAAACTGATTGAACTTTGATGAAAAATGTCAGTTTTTCACTGACCAAACCCTTATCGCACCCTAATCAGACTGACGTGATCTGCAAAGCAAGTGCGAAACGGGCCTTAGTTTATAAAACAATATCTGGGGCATGGATGGAGAGGGATGGGTTGAGGGGGTGTTTTTCTTTTGTATGTTGTTTTGTATTGGTTTTAAACCAAATAAAAAAAATATCTGATTAAAAAAAAAAAGATATAAAACATTATGCACAATACAAAGAATTTAATTGCTTTCAAGTTGCTGCCGGCTGCTTAAAAAACATGGTGGTGCATGGGTGTCGCCATCTTGATGAATATCGTGTCTTCGCATGACGTTATCAGAGAGCGGAGATCGGTTGCCATGACAGCCTTGGGTCTTCCAAAGACCCGAGGCTGTCTCTTTTTAACCTATTCATTAGAATGTGCGATTTGTAATGAATGAGGAAAATACCCATCTACTGTATTATGGCAGTATATGGTAAGGTCAATCAGATTACCTAGGATTAAAGTACCCTAGGGCAGCGATGGTAAACCTTTTAGAGTCTCAGTGCCCAAACTTCAACCAAAAGCCACTTATTTATTGCAAAGTTCCAGCGCAGCAATTTAAGCAGTAATGTATTTCTCCTTGTACATTGACAACTTTCAATCCTTCAGCCTCCCAAGGACACCAACGCACTTGAAAAGAGGAGGGCAAATTCATCTATCATTGTAGGAAGATTCTGCAGGCAGATCCTTTGAGTTCTGTTTGGTGAACTTCATTCTGGGGTGATGGCTTGGGTGCCCACAGAAGGGGCTCAGAGTGCCGCCTCTGGCACCCGTGCCATAGGTTCGCTACCCCTGCCCGAAGTTATAAATAGACCATAGAGTCCTTAATCAGAATCATTGTGAAGTTATCAAAAGTCGCAAAAAATGATACCACCCACAGCTCCGTACACCAAAGTATGAAAAAGTTATTAACGGCAGAAGATGGCAAAATAATTTTTTTTTTGGTACAGGTTTTTTGTAAATGTATGAAAATATTATAAAACCTTTAAAAATTTGGAATCCCCGTAATCGTACCGCCTCAAAGAATAAATTAGACATGTCATTTGGGGCGCACAGATAAAGCGGTAAAATCCAATCCCACAAGAATTTTTTCACCAATTTCACTGCATTTGAAATTTTTGTTTTTCCCGCTTCCCAGTACACGACATAGAATACTAAATAACGTAACTATGAAGAGCAATTTGTTACTCAAAAAAAAACAAGTCACCCCACAGCTCTTTAAATGGAAAAATAATAATTTAACCTAATGTGATAGCATGTCACATGCTGTCTGTACGTGTATGGAAAGGGCTCAATGTGCCGTGTTTCACTATTACAGGGTAATAACTTTGGAACAATTTTTGTGACACATTGGAGGGGATGTATCAATGTGTCCCAGGTTCCGAGGTACTGGAGGAAAACCCTAGTCATTTTCTGCGCCAGACTTATCACTGTTAATGAATCTGGCGTAGTATAAGACTGTTGGTTTCCAATTTAGACCTACTTTAAAGTGGTGTAAATTCCGCGGCACAATTTTTGGCGCATGGAACATTCAGATAGGCCACGCCCCTTTTAGACCAAGTCACGCCCCTTTCCAGAAGGTCATGCCCCCTCAATTGGAAAATGGCTTAAAACAGGTCTAAAATCTTAGATGGTGTTTTAGGCGCAAAACCACCAGAATTGTGGCGCAAGTGCGTTAATACATGCCCCCCATTGCGCTTGAAATTAGTTTAAAAATTTTGATTATATTTTTTGTGTTTGTTATGAAAACAATGAAATTTGTCAAATTAAGACAGATTCTCCTTTTTCAAAGTTCTAAATTAACTACTTCTCAGGCAGATAAATATGTAATTGATCACTTTTTATTGCAGTTTTGGTTGGATGCACATAAATCTCAATTTTTGCATGTTTTCAAAATAATGTTTACTGTTCGGGTTTAGAAATTGTTATTTCATTGTGTGGGTCATTACAGCTTCAGCTATACCATATATGTGTGGGGTGATTATTATTTTTTTTTTTTAAATATTATATGTGAGAGATGTATAACATATGGGGCAGTTAGGGGATTTTTTTTTTTTTTTTTTGGTAAATATTTTTTTTAACACTGTTAAACTCGTCCCATACAGCCGTGCTCCCGCACACTATCACCGTAACAGTTGTCACGGTGACAGCAGTGCAAGAATAAAAAAAAAATACCTGCCGACTTGTGTATTTTTGTCGTTAAGGGGTCAAAAGGGTTTGCCAATAAAAGTTCTCAAATTTTAATCCAATAGTAGTGATTAAACCACATAATTTTCAACCCCTTACAGTTTTGCTCAGTTTTATTGCTGTTTTTGGTGCTATCACTCATTGATGGTCAGTGTAAAATTCAGCATTGTGGGCGGGCGCTAGCTGAGCAGACATTTCATGATTCCTCAGTGCTATGAGATGCTGTTCATTTAGCTTCTGAAGATCTGACACACAGAAAAAGAGAGTTCAGAGTCATTAGATGGATATAAGACACAGTGGGGACATGTATCACTCCTATTGCTTTTTTTTTTTAATTCTTTTTTTGCAACTTTTTGCAGTTTGAGACTTTTTAATATATTTATCTTTGTAGCCCAGATGTTTGTTCAAATTTTGTGACTTTTGGGCTCTGAAATTGCCTCAATTTTGCGCCTACTAAGTCCCAAAATGGAGCATGCTGGACCGGAACTTTTGGGAGCTACTATTTAGTAAAAAGTTAGGCCCCTTCCACACTAGCGAGTGTGATGCGATGAACTCGCATCACACTCGCAACGCAAGCTGCCGGGAACGCACGGCCCGAACGCTGCACCGCGGGAGTGAACTGACATGCTGAGTTCACTCCCGCGGTGCAGCGTTCGGGCCGTGCGTTCCCGGCAGCTTGCGTTGCGAGTGTGATGCGAGTTCATCGCATCACACTCGCTAGTGTGGAAGGGGCCTTACAGTTGCCTGTTTAGTCTCACTTTTGTATCACAAAGGGAAAGACTTAACATACATTGTAATAGTTTTTGACCTACTAAATCAGCGATGGCGAACCTATGGCACGCGTGCCAGAGAGGGCACGCAGAGCCCTCACTGCTGGCACGCGCCCCATCCTTACAACCACTGTCCACACCTGGTTGTCATGGCTGTTAGCAGTATCGGAGTTTAGCTCCGATACTGCTAACAGCCATGACAGAGCAGGGCGCTGACACTGCCTGCTGTCACTCTGATCACTGCAGCGCACAGGACGCTAATCATCCCCGCGCTGGCAGCGTAATGATGTCATTACGCTGCCAGCGCTGGGCACCTTACTCCGTGTGCGCTGCAGTGATCACCCGGAGGAACGCGGAGTCTGAGGTGAGTTTCTCTTTTTTTTTTTTTTTCAGCGCATCCACGGGGGGAAAATTGATTAGCAGGAGGCTGATTTCCAGCCCGAAACTCACTGCATCCGCTATCGCAACCCGACTGACCTCCGCCCCCCCCCCCCCGCCCACACTCCGCACACTGCTGCAATTTGCCCGCCCGAACTCCGGACGCTCTCACTACCCCCCCCCCCCCCAACTCTGGTCACTGCCCCCCATCACCCCCTCCTCTGGAACTCATGCCTCATAACCCCACTGCCCCGAACTCCAGATGCTGGATTACCACCCCCCCCCCCCCCCCAGCCCTAACTCTGGCCACCCACCCTCTGCCCATCTACCCTACTGACCCCCCCCTCCCCCCCTGGAATAACAGACACCCGAACTTCTGCCTGCCAGCATGGCCGCCACCTTGGACAACCAAAGAGCAAGTAACATATGTATTTCTATTTATGTATATGCATATTATATATTTATATGTGCATTTATATATTTATACCTGTGTGAGGGCTTATTTTTTGCGTAACATATTTTACTTCTCATTTATTATTCCATGTCGTGTACTGGGAAGCTGGATTTTAATACTTTCGCTGTGCGCTCCAAATCATTTGTCTCCTTTATTCTTTGGTTCGATAAAATCACAGAAAATACCAGATTTGTTGGTTTTATTGTGTTTTAATACTTTTTCAATAATTAAAACAGTGTACGAAAAAGAAAATAGTTTCGCCATCTTGTGACGCTAATAACGTTAGTGCACGGAGCTGGGGAGGTGTGGTTTTTTTGCTTAATGAGCCGTTGTTTTCATTGCTACTATTTTGAGGACTGCGTGACCCTTTGATAACTTTTTATTACTCTTTTATGTGATATAAAATGGTGTAAAAATGGCGTTTCAGTGTGTATAGGACTGCTGGAATCCGAGCTCAGACAGTCCTGTGTAAATTGATTCTAAACTAAACCGTCAGTTTTCTGGTTAAATTGCCGTACTGGCACTTTGCGATAAGTAATTAGGTTTTTGGTTGCAGTTTGGGCACTCGGTCGCTAAAAGGTTCGCCATCACTGTACTAAATCATCATACATGTGCCCCAGTGACACTCTACTTAGCTGCCTCACCTAATAATATAGTCTAAAATGCTAAAATAGTTTTCATGGGAATACCCCTTGAACCCTTTAAGGACTAAGCTCATTTTCATGCTTGGGACACGGCCAAATTTTCATATCTGCCTGTGGCACGATATGCTGTTAAAACTTTAGAACGCTTTATCTTCCGGAGTTTATTTTCAGACCGTTTTTTCATTACATGTTGTGCTACACATTAACCCCTACACACACCTAGAAGTAATAATACCTACCTACGTTCTATTACATCCCGCTTCTGGCACTGGCTCACGAATGGAGCCGGCACCAGAAGCATCGGCTGTATGTAGCTGGCTCTGTTTGCAAGTGTTAACGCCTTACAGGCCACGGCCAAACACGACCGTGGCATGTAAGAGTGTTTCCCTTAAGGATTGGATCGGACTGGTCAACCCCGAGGTCTGCCGAGAGCCCCGGGGCTGCCCAACCACTTCTGAAGGGGCCTGTCTGGGAACTGTCTGCGCATGCCAGACAGGTTACATTGCTCTACAATGCATTAGTATTGTAGAGTAGTGTATTGGACATGAACCAGCGATCAGAGCATCGCTTGTTCAAGTTTGAGTAAAAACATTAAAAAAAAAAAAAAAAGTTAACATAAAAATAAAAGCCCCCAAAATTTTACTTTCTTATACAAACACTTAATAAAATATAGAAAGCACAAATACACAACTCCCTCCTCTCCACATTTTTGGTATTGCCGCGTCTGTAGCAATCTGTATAAAATAGAATCGTTACTGGATCTGCACGGTAAACGCCGGGGGGGGGGGGGAACCAAAAAATGTCCCGAAAATGGATGTTTAATTTTAATACCCTTTAAAAAATGCTCTAAAAAGTGATTTAAAAATTCTAAAATAAACAATTCTTCTCACAAAAAATAAGCCCTTAAAGGGGTTATGCCACGAAACAATTGACTTCAAAAAGCTGTCAAAATATTTCAAAAATCTATTTGTAATGGTTACCTGAAATTAAAGATACCTTCCTATTTGTTATTATGATGCTTGTTCAGCCTCTATTCTGCTCCACACAGAAGCAGATGTGGGAGGGGCCTAGCCAGGCACATGCACAGCACTGACAGCGGCTGTTATTGCACAACTCGGTGCTACAGAGCGCTTAGTCTTCAGAGTCTCCTTCCACCTGCTGTGCTCAAATAGTCCCTGCATTACTGATCCAATAGAAGTCCAATAGAAATGTGTCACACGCCCCATGTTAAAAGTGCACCAAAAAAAGTTGGTGCAGTCTGTCAAAGCAGTGCAGGGGGCACCAGATTCATGAAGAACGTGCGCTAGAAATCCTGAATCTGGCGGCCCCTGCACAATACACAGGACACTGCTCATAGTACACATATACTATGTATTCTCACAGCATCATGGTCGGTCAGGCTGACATGCATGGATGCATAGATAAATAGGTGACAGCTTCTCACATGTTACTAATCTTTAGCTACTTCCCTGCTAGTCAGGCACAGGGGCCCCTTTGCAGGACAGCAGGGTAGCATGGAGGGACAGTGAATGGAGGAGAGTACAGGAGGAGGATGCATCAGGAGAGGTCAGAGCTCAGCCTGTTACTTGTGTTATCTCTGCAGCCTCCTGTGTGACCTGACTAATGGTGGAGGGAGGAGAGGGCTGCTATATTGCTATGATCCATGTTAGGGGAGGACTCCTCTGGGCAGCAGATAGTCATGTATGTCTGCAGTTAACTTGTATCTGCTGCTGGAAGCAACTGTGGAGCAGTGGAAATCACCTCATTCACTGGTGTAGATGGCTGAGCTCTCTGCCCCCTGTCTCACTTCCTATTGGCTGCAGTGTGTCAGGTGATCTCTCAGTGTGAAGAGTGGAGTGATCTGTAGTGTAGAGCAGCTGCTGACTCCCTGTGCGCAGACTCGGCCAGATCAGCTGTTGCTCAGGACGGGACACAGCTACCACTAGAGGGTGCCAGCAACCAGAACAAGGAGGAGTTATCTCAGTAAGGCTGCAGATTTTGTAATAAGTGTCAATGGTGAAAGTACTTGTAACAATGCATTGGACGCAATTACAGCCATGTGCTATGGTGACACCCCTTTAACCAGATTTGTCAGCCAAAAAAAAAATTATTTTGCATTTGAAAACATGGTGACGCTAAAATGAATGGTGTGTTATGGTATGGCCAAAAGAAACAAGTCTTTCCAAAAATTGATCATTTTCTTTTTCTCCACCAACAAAGAGTTGCCCCCAAATTATGTACCAGAAAAGTGCATCTCTTGTAGCAAAAAATAAACCCCTATATGTCCATAATAATAATTAAAAAAAAAAATTATGGCCTGTACAATGTGACAATACAAATCTGCTCTGGATGGCACCTCCTCCCATTATATCCCCCGCTGTGTACCCATACAGCAGTTTACCACCACATATAGGGTATCATTACACTTATTTAATCCATTGCTAATGTTTAATTTTCTGCCCAACATGAATGTATTGTTCAAAAATATTAGAATTTTTTTGAATGCATTTTTTTAAGCCCTATAAAACACCTAAAGGATTAAGAAACTTCTTAAAAGTGCTTTTTCATACGTTGAGGGGTGTAGCTTCAATAATGGGGTAATTTACGGGTCTAGCTATTATTTGGGCCTCTCTGTCAATTAAAAGTTAAGCAGGTTCATCAAAATTCAGGGGTTTGGAGATTTTCCAAAAAATGTAAAAACCAGCACCCAAATTCTAATCCTCTTAACATTCTAGTAAAATACGTGGAATCTCAAAGAAACATGCCAATATAAAGCAGACATTTGGGAAATGTAAGTTCTGAATTTATTTTGGTGCTATTTGCTTCAAAAGCAGTAACACAGGGCAGATTTAAAAAATGGTCCTGTCCTGAAGGGGCTAATGCTACATTTTAGTGGGAATTTAAAAAAATGGAAATTTGCTGAAAATCTAAAAAAAAGTTCCTATTTTTCTGATATATAAATTTTATACTCATCATACTGTTATTCTTGCCACCCAAATTGGTTGCTAACTAACATTTGCCATGTGTCTTTATGCTGACATCATTTTTGTTAATTTTTTTTTTTTTTTTTTTTTGTTAGGACCTTAGAAGGCTTACAGGGTTTTTTTCAAAGTTATATTCATTAGAAACTCCACACAAATTGCCCCATTTTTAAAACAGCACCCTTCAAACTGTTCAAAACAGCCTTAAAAACATAATTTAAACGAAATGGAAGTTCTATTTGGAATTTAATTTTGTCAATAAAATGATAATTAAGTCCCAAAATTTACATTTGTATGCAGGATAAAATGAAAAACTCATCTCAGATTTTGTTGTGCTGTTTATTACAAGTAGGGCAATACCCCACATGTAAATGTAAACTACTTTAGGGATGCACAGCAGAGCGCAGAACGGAAGGAGACATTGAGCTTTTAGAGGGAACATTTTGATTCCATTGTTTTTAGGTGCCATATATATTTGAAAAGTTCCTGAGCTTTTTTGATCCTAATTTTTTTTCTATATTTTTTTCCTATATTTTATCTGATCCTATTTTGCAAATTACACCACCTTTATCAAGGTTTATATTGAGCTTTTTACCACCACATATGTTTTATAGAAAGTATTTACATTTTCTAGCATAAGTGAAAAGCTTTTTCCAAAAAACTTGCTTTGTCCCCTAAATTTTTATTATTAGAAGGGGTTAAAGAAGTAAACGCATCCTATAGTTACCCAGTTTGGCCTGAATGCAGTAATATTCCATAGTCACGAGCACCCCCGCTATCCATACCACAGATCGCGGGTGCACCAGTGCCCCTCTTTGCTCCCCCGGGCTCGCTCCCATCCAGACTAGGCAGCGGGGCCATGCACAGCGACACTCCCAAGATTTAAAGGGCCAGCGCACAGATGATTGGCGCTGGCCACTTTCGGGGCTTCATTTAATCCGGCGGCTCCCAACATTCCCCGCCAAATCTTCAAGTCATTCCCTGAAGAGAAAGCCCTTCTATGTATCCTGCGTGCCGTTCCTGTGTTTCTGATCCGTGTGCCAGCTCCTGTGTTTCCTAGTGCTGTTCTCCCACTGTTGCCCCGGGTACGGACTGTCTCCTGCCACCTCGGGCTAGTCACACCTGTGGAACAACCTGGTGGTACCCCAGGACCAGGTGCCACTTACACTCTGATGCCAGGTGTACGCTAGTACCATCTCCCTCGGTGGTCCAGAGGGTCCACAGACTCACAGCCCTGACAGTAAGATCCGGCCATGGACCCCGCTAAGGAGCCACTTCAGATACTGGCTGAACTTTCCGGTGATGTCGCCCGACAATCTCAGCAGATTGCTGCCCAAGGAGAACTACTAGGCCAAGTTACTACCGGCCTTCAATGGCTGATTGACTCACCGCCTCAACTCCTGTGACCAGTCCTGCGGCAGTTCCAGGGTCTACGCCTGCGACATCTCCTGTCATCCTGGCTTTTCCATCGGCACCAAAACCTAGGATAAAGACTGTCTATGCCTGAGAAGTACAATGGCGATCCCAAACTGTGCAGAGGTTTCATTATACAGTGCTTGCTGTGCTAGCCCTGGCCTACAATCCAGTTACGGCCACCCATACTGCTTTCCTGGGTGAGTACCGGTCCGTGTTTGAGGAACCCGCACGAGCCTCCTCAGCTGAAACGGCGCTGCTGAACCTCCGTCAAGGAAACTCCTCTGTGGGTGAATACGCTATGAAAGTTCGTACCCTGGCGTCTGAACTCTCTTGGAACGATGCTGCCTTATCTGCGACCTATAAAAAGTTTTCAAGAAAACCTCTGCCTGTAGTGTGTCATGTTCTCCACATCTGACTATTCCAGTGCTCCTCATTGTCGGCAACGGCGCTCCTGTGCAAGTTTCTGCATTCCTGGACTCTTGTTCTCCCAGGGAACAGTGTCTATCCTCTTTCTGTACCCAAGACGGCTACCATGTCCGAAAATATCAAGGAGAGGGGTTTCATACGCAAGCCCTCCTCTCTGGCTGGCGCAGGTTCCTTCTTTTTTTACCAAGAAGGACGGCTCCTTACGTCCCTGCATAGACTATCGCAGGCTGAACAAGTTTACGGTTAAAAACCGGCTACCCCCTGGCGTTAATTGCAGAACTGTTTAGTCGCCTACGCAATTCCAGAGTGCTTACAATCACTTCCACTCGTCGCCTTTATGGATCTGGATGACGTCATTTTGAATATTTAGTAATGCCCTTTGGACTGGGTAATGCCCCTGCTGTCTTTCAGGAGTTTGTGAACAACATTTTTCGGGACCTTCTTTATGTGTGTCGTGGTCTACCTAGATGACTTCTTAGTGTACTCTCCAGACCTTGAGTCCCACCAGGCACACATACAACAAGTTCTTGGTCGACTTTGTGCCAATCACCTCTACGCCAAGTTAGAAAAATGCCAGTTTCACCAGCACAGCCTTCCATTCCTCGGTTATGTAATTTCTGACAGAGGCCTCCAGATGGACCCCATGAAACTATCTGCAGTTCTTCAGTGGCCACACCCGGAGGGCCTACGAGCCATACAGAGGTTCCTGGGTTTTGCAAACTATTACCGGCAGTTTATTCCCCTATTTCTCCACTCTGGTGTCTCCCATCGTGGCACTCGCCAAGAAGGGTGCCAATCCATGTGCCTGGTTTCCTGCTGCTGAAATGGCCTTCTTCAGGTTGAATTCCGATCTTTGCTGTATGTGTGTGTGTGTGTGTGTGTATGTATGCTTTATATACTAAATGTATGTGTTTAAATGCTGTATGTACGCTTTGTAAATACTGTATGTATGTATATGGTGTGTTTATACTGTATGCATAAGTATACATATACATACTATAGGTATATAATGTGTATGTACTATACAGTGGGGGTCATTTACTAAGGGCCCAATTCGTGTTTTCCCAACGTGTTACCCGAATATTTCCGACGATTTTTCCCTGAATTGCCCCGGGTTTTTGGTGCGCGCGTTCGGATTGTGGCGCATCGGCGACAGCATGCATGCGACAGAAATCGGGGGGCGTGACCTTGCGGACTCGCGCTTACCTTCACCAGGTATAGGACGGTGCATTCCGGCGGACCTCGGGGAACTTCAGCGCAGCAGCGACACCTGGTAGACGTCGGAGGAACTACCTTAATGAATCCCAGCCGGACCCGAATCCACCGCACAGAACACGCCGCTGGATCGCGAATGGACTGGGTAAGTAAATCTGCCCCAGTATGTGTGCAAATTTGATGTGCCTATACTGTTCTTGTACTGTATGAGTTTGTATATACTCGTATTAGTGTATAAATCTATATATGAGTACATAAATGTGTGCGTATAAGTGTTGTGGAGGATTTGGCCCAGTAGAGACCGTGGTAGTGGGGTGCTGTGATGCAGTTCACGACAGTGACACCAAAGTACAGTCCAAAACAGGTCTAGCCTGTGTTTATTTCAGCAGGAAAAATAAAACAGCCTTTACATTCAGGCATCAAAAACAAAATAATATCCTACCCGTCAGGGTGCTAACTAAACAATGGTTCTCTGACTCGCCACTAACAAAAACACTTTTGCTGCTCCAGGCACAGAGGTCAAGGCTGCGTGCTCTCCAGCCTCCTTCCAGAGAGACAACAACTTCAGCTCTGCTGAGCGGCTTTATGAGGCTAATTGGGTTGTTCCCACCACCTGTGTCAAAGGTGCTGGACACACAACCTCAGCACTAAGGCCTTGCATAATAGCAAAACCTAGGGGAAACATACCGCCCATCCACAGTTAACCCCTTCAGTGTCTCACAGTGTATACATGTATGTATGTGGGTGCAAGTATAGAAAAGTGAATGCATGAGTGTAGAACTTTATATGTTTGTAAATATGTGTGTATAAATTTGTATATATCTTTTAAAGGGGAAGGGCTGCCCCATGCAAAAATCTGCTATGGGGCCCAGCCACATCTAGTTACGCCACTGCAGGCAAGCCTGGTGGTCATTGTTCTTCTCCCACTTCTACCTGCTTTTGATTTTCGTCCGGCTGACAAGAATGTCAAGGCTGATGCCCTTTCCCATGCTTTGGATGTTGTTGGAGAAGAACCGGCTCCTTGACACATTTCTCCTGACCAGCTTGTTGTTGCAGCTCCGGTGGATCTTCGGCAGCTACCTCCCGGCAAGACATATGTTAGACCTGCTCTCCAGAAGAGGATTCTGTCTTGGGGACATTCTTCTCGTATGGTACAACGCACAGTGGCCCTCATCTTCCGATACTACTGGTGGCCAGACCTAGTCACAGATGTTAGGGAGTTTGTGGGATCCTGCTCCTCCTGTGCCCGCAACAAAGCCTCTCGTCTCAAACTGGCTGCACTGTTATTTCTGTTACTGATACCCAGTTGCCCGTGGTCTCACGTGGCTATGGACTTTATCACCGACCTGCCTGTCTCTTCGGGCAGTAGTGTTATCTGGGTGGTGACGGACCGGTTTTCCAAAATGTCCAGGTCTTCTGCCTTCCCCACAGCTTGCCAGTTTATTCTTCAAACATATATTCTGGCTGCATGGTCTTCCGCTACACATCAAGGCAGATTAATCAAGCTGTCTGAAAGACAGAATATTTTTAGTTGCCCATGGCATTCAATCACAGCTCCGCTTTCATTTTACCACTGCTCATGAATATTTTAAAGGGGAGCTGTGATTGGTTGCCATGGGCAATTGAGAATATTCTGACTTTCAGACAGCTTGATAAATCTGCCCCATTGTGTCTGATCGATGAGTTCAGTTTGTGTCCAAATTCTTGCGTTCCTTGTGCAACTAACTGCAGGTCAACCTTGATTTTTCTTCTTTCTACCACCCTCAGTTGAATGGTCAAGTAGAGGGTGAACCAGACTTTGGGCTGCTATCTCCGCCACTTTGTCTCAGGGGTTGTTGGTGGGGGCATTGGGGTTGCCTGGAGCCAAGTGTATGGCAGAGAGGTCACGTAGTAAAGCTGTGAAGGAGGCAACTTGACAGTGTGGAGCATGAACTCCGGGGCATCAGGAGACAGTCCTAAAGGGGGGAGGGTGCCGGCTCATGTGTGGCAGCCTGTGAGCCTATAGCAGCCACAGGTACATGCTTGTTAGTGGTGCCATCCAGAGGTCCTGCCGTCCGCTCATTCTTTCCCACCTGGTTGCAGTGAGGCTAGCTTGCACCTGTGCCGGATGGAGGATGGGGGCACATGTCGGAAAGTTGGCTGCAGTCTTGGTGGGCCTACTCCCGGGGTTCGTGTTTGCGGTGAAAGGTAGAGCTCGCTTATAGCAGGAATCGAGGAGGCACCTGGAGAGCCACCACCTGCAGCTGCCTTCTTTACTAGATTTGCTGCTGATTACCCGGAAAGGAGGTAACGTGTCAGGGTACCCGGTTTCGAGGTGGTTTTGTGGGTGCTTCCGTTTATCATCACCGAGTGGTGGCTGGTTTCTGGGGTGCCTTTATGCTCAATACTTGGAAGCAGGAGCTCCAGGGAGACACTCGCCCTGCATGCTGAGACCACGCCCCCAAATGACTTTTTATGAATTTTTTTTTTTTTTTTAATATATGTTGCAAAATGGCTAAGTGGCATTATTTTCCGTTACTTGTTTATGAATTTTACTGTTTAATAATTATATCAGTTCTAGGGAAAGAGGGGAGAGTAAATAGCAAATTGCAATAGATGGCCTCTGATCTTTTTATGACCCGGGATGGTCATGGTAGCAGATCGGTGCTCCACAATTATGTCACTATATAAGCCAATATGGCGCCGCCCATGCGCTGTTGGCTTTTTAATGCCGGAAGTTGAGATCGCGGAGTGTTCCCTGGTGGGGTTTTTGTTTCAGTACGCAGCAAACACCTACTTTACTGGTCTACTTTCACCAAAATAAATACGTCCTCTATACACTAAGTATCAGGGAAGTTCCCCCCGCAGCTACAGACAAGAACCTTAAAACAAGGGAAATGAACCAGTTTTATAATAAAAATTATCAATTTTTATTTTTAAATTCATAAAAACAACAAATGGCAATTTATTACAAGGATTAATAAAAATGGTCCCAAGATTTCATAGGAGATGGGATGCTTCTAACGATAAAGTTTTAAGGTGTCAGGATTGTCTCTTTAATTTTTCTATGTTCCCGTTACTGACTGGCTCAATATTTCTCTCTGTATTAAAGTACCATTTATCAGCGTCTATATCAAGTTATTGTTAAGGGGAACATTACCTTGTTGTTTTAGCTGCCCCTGACGCGCGTTTTGCCTGTTGCTTCCTTAGCTGATCTACTGCAGGTAATTAAGTTAGCCAGCCTAGTCTGACACATAATTTTCCAGCAGGATCTTATAGGACAGCCCGGACAGCGCGCGTTTGCGGAGGGGCATCGTGGGGGAGAAGGCAATTTAACCCCTTATCACTGACACTAGTTTTCAGCTCAATGACCAGACACGTACTTCATGTTAGTTATAAAATTTAAGTGATATGCTTTGCATTTCATTCTGAAAAAAGGTGAAAATTTGGCAAAAGTTTGTAAAAATTCTTCATTTTCCAAGTTTGAAATGTTCTGCTTTCCAGACAGGAAGTAAAACTACCCAAAAAGCTTGATAATTAACATTTCCGGAATGTCGTCTTTATGTTGAGATGATATTTTATGCGTCCTCTCATTTTTCTAGGATGTTATGAGGCGCAGAACTTTAGGTTCCATTTTTCTCATTTTCATGAAAATTGAAGGACAACTCAGCTTTCAAGTGTCTTTGAAAGGCCTAAATAATAGACAAAACCCCATAAATTACCCCACTATAGAAACTTCACCCCTTCACGTGTGTAAAACAACTTCTATTAAGTCTATTAACCCTTTAAGTGTTTCAGATGGGTTAAAACAATATGGACCTGCGATTTAGAATCTTTTTGGAACATACATTCATTTAGGCCAAAACTGACAGTTTAAGAAAAAATTAAATGATGAAACGCACTGCAATGTTTGATGCCCAATTTCTCCTGAGTGTACTGATGGCCCATATGTGGTGGTAAACTGCTGTATGGGCGCATGGCCGGGAATAGAATGAAAGCAGCACTATTCACAGTAGATTTGTCACATTGTACGACCTATACATTTTTATTCTTTTTGGTAATGCGAACATATGAGGCTTATTATTTAGGGGATGAGATACAATGTACATATAATTCATTTTGGGAGTCTAAAGCTTATTCATGAGATTTTATTAAGTATTTCAAGGGGGACACAAAACAAAACAAAATCATTAATTTTTATTTTGGATTTTTAGTTTTTTTTTCCCGCTCACCGTAACGTAAAAATAATATTTTATCTTTATTCTCTGGTTCACTACAATTGTGGTGATACCTCATTTATATAGTTTTTCTTATCCTTGCTCAATTTTCCTGAGCAAAACCAATATTGGAGAAAATCACATTGTTTTTACTATTGACAACTTTTTAGGGCCATAACTTCTGTATTTTTCTGTTGTCAGATCTGGTTGAGGGCTTATTATTTGCTAAAAGAGTTGTTCTTTTCAGTCTTGTCATATTAGGGAACGTAACTTTTTTTTGAGTTTTCGAGTTTTTTTTTTTTTTTTTACATCATTCACAGAGCGGGTTCAATATTGATTTAAATTTATTGTACAGATTGATACGGACGCGGTGATACCAAATATGTACGTCTTTTTGTGTTTTATATACTTGTAACTGGGGAGATTATGGGACTTTTATTTTATTTTAATTATATTATAAAATGACTACCGTATTTTCCGGGCCATTAGGCGCACCGGAATATAAGGCGCAACAGTCCGATGCGCCTTATATATGTAATAATTCCATATATAAGGCGCATCGGACTATAAGGCGCAGGGTCCGGGGGCGTGGCGGAGGTCCGGGGGCGGAGCGGAGACCCGACGGGACGGGACGCGACACCGAGAAGAGACGCAGAACGCGGGGAAGGTGAGCGGGAAAGGTGAGGGGGAGGTGGAGAATGGAATACTTACATAGGTCCCCGCTACCGGAGACAGCAGATCTCCAGCGGGAACTGCAGACCACGCGGCAGAAGTTGTTCGTGCCGCGTGGTCTGCAGTTCCCGCTGGAGATCTGCTGTCTCCGGTAGCGGGGACCTATGTAAGTAGGGTCCGCTGCCCTCGTATAGGGCGCACCGGACTATAAGGCTCAGGGTCCGGGGGCATGGCGGAGGTCCGGGGGCGGAGCGGAGACCCGACGGGACGGGACGCGACACCGAGAAGAGACGCAGAACGCGGGGAAGGTGAGCGGGAAAGGTGAGGGGGAGGTGGAGAATGGAATACTTACATAGGTCCCCGCTACCGGAGACAGCAGATCTCCAGCGGGAACTGCAGACCACGCGGCAGAAGTTGTTCGTGCCGCGTGGTCTGCAGTTCCCGCTGGAGATCTGCTGTCTCCGGTAGCGGGGACCTATGTAAGTAGGGTCCGCTGCCCTCGTATAGGGCGCACCGGACTATAAGGCGCACTTTGGATTTCCAAGGAAGTCCAAGGCTTTTAAGTGCGGAAAATACGGTAAATCTTTTTTTTTTTTTTTCTTTTTTTTTTTCCTTTTTAATTTTTTTACATTTTCTACTTCTTGGCTTGAACAAAGCATTCATCTGATCACTTGTTCAAGCCCTTACACTGCAATACACTTGTATTGCAGTGTATACTGTAAGTAGCTGAGCATGCTCAGTTACATACAGCTTGGTCCTGCCAGGAAGAAGAACCCGGCACAGGGAGGAGCCCACAGCCTCGGGTCACTCGTCGGAACCCGGGGCTGAGGCATGAGGGATCGGATCCCTCGGTAAGTACACTGGGGGGGGAGGTCCGATCCACGGGGGACACACTTACACGGAGTTAAACACCCAGGATTTTTTATTTTATTTATAACTAAGAAGCTGAGGTTCTATGATTGGGCTTAATTTTGAACTATATCTACATGGGGGGGTTCATATCAATAATAATAATTCATTGAAAAGATCCCTCTCCATATACCAGTATATTCAGCCTGTGTCAATGTAACAGTGAAGCTCTTGGTTATAAAATCATCCCATAGACAACCACTAAGCTCCGAGCCTAGTGGATAGAGGCTCCGTCTCTCTATGGCAGGTGGAGGTTGTGGGTACTAATCCCAGGCTGCTCAAAAAATGTATTTAACTCCCCTAGGAGATGTAGACACCATATAAGGACAGATGGTGATTTCTTCACGTGGTCCTTAATCCACCGCTCTCTTGACACATCTCTCAAAAGGATTCCCTCCCCAATGTCTGCAGATGCAAGGAGTCTGTAGAGTCTCTGCAACCATTCAGTACTGCACATAAGAGAAACCTGGTATTGAACCAAGGTTTGAAAGTATCATACAAGTACCGTGATTTCGATTAATCGTGCAACCCTAATATACTGCTGGTATATTAGTCTGACTGTAATATACGTATGTTAATGACGGCTACGGCAGCCTTTGACAATGATGTCACACGTGTGTGGGAAGGGGGGGGGGAATGATGCAATTAAAAAAGACTTTACTCGCAAAAAATAATCCCTCAACCAGCACTGTCAACATAAAAAAAATTTTTTGACATCGATAACATTTGTGAAGGAGCCAAGTCGGTCAATTAAAAGCCCAGCTGCAATTTCTTAAATCTAGTGCCAGTGGTTATGTTAACACTTGGTATTACTAAGGAAATGCTCATAAAGGGGCAATACACCCTCCTCTCAATCGTTTGGTTCCTGTGGGACTTGTTAACACCATCAGCAGATGCACATCAATGCGTCTTCATAAAGTATCCCTAAAGCCTATATGGGGGTGGGTAATTCTATAGTGCAGATCATAGAATTATTATACACCCAAACGTAAACTGTAGGTGTAAAAGCCTCTTATCATTAAAAACCAATGTCATTTCAGCCAGAGAGTTTGGACGCCCGACCCAGAGTTTTGCCACCACATGCCACTTTCAGGGTGATCAGGAGGAGGCTGTAGTGCTCCTTTTATGAACATTTCTTCAGTGTGGTGAGAAACATTGCTAACATAACCACTGGCACTCTATTTAAAGGACATCTTCCGCCAGTATCCAGGATTGTAAACCAAGCACAATGACATACTGGTGTGTGCCCCCACTTGCAGGATCTGCTTTTCCTTTAGCTTTTTACACACTTTTTTTTTTTTTTATTTAAATAAAGGCTTTTATTATCCAAATGATTCTGAGGGGCTGTGGGCTCCATATGTGTTAATGAAGCCTGGAGCCCCTCGAGCTCATTTGCACAATTTGTAAAACCTTTTTTTCCTAAAAACAAGGGCATAGAAAGCTTAAAGAACAACAAATCCATCCAGAGGGGTCATTAACCAAAATGTAAGTGTGCTTTGTTTACAATCGGTGGTGTGCATTGTAGAGAAATAGGTAGGCTAGACCATGTGGGCGCTGTCCACCGGTGGGGGAGTATCAACAGCAGTGAACACTGACTCTATCCAAGATATTTAAATATAAATTTCCATTTATTGGTGGTAGATGTCCATTAAGAAGTTGCAGTTTTGCAACGTGTAAGGAGTTAACACCCGTCATAGGAGGAATCTCTGATTGCGGGTGTTAGAGGAGGATGGACATAGTAGTATGTCGTGTGTCAGTGAGTCACTGCCGACTGTGACATAATACTACGTACAATATCGGAGTTAACCGCTTCCCGCCACAGCCCTTTTTTATACTTTGGTATAAGGAGCTGTGGGTGGTGTAGTTTCTTTGCGACTTTTGATGACTTTTTCAATGCTATCGTTTTTTAGGACTGTAAGACCTTTTGATCACTTTTTATAGAATTGTAATTTTTTTTTTAAATGGCAAAATAGTGACACTTTTGACTTTGGGCGCTATTTTCTGTTACTGGGTTAAATGCAGTGAAAAAAAGTTACTATATTTTGATATATTTTTCGAAAGTGGTGATACCTAATGTGTTTATGCTTATGACAATGCTCAGTTACTTACACATGTATTGCAGTGTAAGGACTTGAACAAGCGATTGGACGAACGTGGAATAAGTTAGTTAAATAAAAAAATTATAATATAAATAAGTCCCCTAAAAACCTGTTACATATTTAAAAAAACAAAGTATATAAAACACAAAAACAATACATAATTGTTATCACCGCTTCAGTTTTTGTATAATCTAAAGCTATGTTGAAAACTTCCTGTAATATATAATTAGTCAAATCCTCACAAAAAATGTTCTAAAAAGTGATCAAATTTGGTTAAATGTCCCAAAATTGTACATATGAAAAGAACCCCTTTTGCAAAGAATAAGCCCTCAGCCAACTTTGTCATTAAAAAAAAAAAAAAAAAAAGTTATGCCTCTGAAAAGTTGTTGATCCTAAAACAAATGTGATTTTCTAAAATATTGGTTTTGCTCAGTAAAATTGAGCACAGATAATAAAAACTATGTTCTGGTTCACTATCATTACATTGATACCTCATTATTTATAAAGACAAAATATTATTTTTGTGTGATGGTGAGCGTCCGAAAAAAGGGCTATAGACCCCCCCACACCAAAATGAATTAACAATGTTGTGTATCTTATCCCGCAATTAAAAAGCCCTCATTTTTGTTTTGCCAAAACAATACAAAATTTTATTGCCTGCACAAAACCGATCTGCTCTGAGTGTCACTGCTTTCATTCCTGTTTTATTCAGTGCCCTGGCGTGTGCCGATACATCAGTTTACCACCTCGTATGTGGTATTGGCACACTCGGGAGAAATTGGGTATCAAACTTTGCAGAGAATTTCATGATTTAATTTATTATGAGTTTATTTAAGTTTCTAAAACGCACTTCCATTTTGTTTTAACCCCTGTGAAACATTTAAAGGTTTAACAGTCTTGTTGTTATACAAACTTGTAGTTTCTAAATGTATAGTATATTTAGGCCTCTCAAATTTATTGGAAAGCAAAGTTGTCCCTCAAAAGGGAGTTTTGGCAATATTCATGAAAATGAGAAAAACTGAGCCTAAATTTCTAAACACAACAACAACAACATCATCCTTGACACATAAAAAACCATGTTATCATGAAGCAGAAATGTTAGTTTTCAAGCTATTTGGGTGGTCTCAATAAATACCTAAAAAGCAGAACATTTAAAACTTTGAAAATTAAGAATCCTTCAGAGCTTTTTCCAAATTATAATTTTTTTTTTTTTTTTCAGAACAAAACACAAAACTTATCACTTAACCCCTTAACGCTGAAGCCACTTTTCACCTTCCTGACATGGCCCATTTTTCAAATCTGCCCTGTGTCACTATAAATGGTTATAACTTTTAAAATCACTTGGATATGTTAAAACGTTTCAAACTGTTTTCTCACGACACTTTGTACTTCATGTTAGTTGAATAATTTTGGTGGTATGTTTTGCATTTATTTATGAGAAAATCAGATATTTGGTGAAAATTTGGAAAAATTCTTGATTTTCGAACTTCAAAATGTTCTACTTTTTCCATACATAGTCATAACCGCAAAAAAAACGTAATAACTAACATTCACCGAATGTCTACTTTATGTGGACATGGTATTTTATGCACAATCTTGTTTTTGTAGGATGTTATTGGCCTTTGAACGTTAGGTGCGATTTTTCACATTTTCATAAAAAACGCAAAATCCTGCTATTGCGGGACCTGCTCAGGTTTCAAGTCACTTTGAGAGGCCTAAATAAAAGCAAAACCCCATAAATTACCCCATTATAGAAACTACACCCCTCAACGTACCTGAAACAACTTTTATGAAGTTTGTTAACCCTTTAATTGTTTTACAGGGGTTAAAACAAAATCGGATGCAATTTTGAAAGTAACATTTTTTTGGCTAAATGAATGTGTTTTTAAAAAAATGTACAAATTCTCAGTGGATAAAATACCAAAACGCTCCACAAAATTTTATACCCAATCCCTCCCGTGTATAAGAATACCCCATGTCTGGTGGTAACCTGCTGTATGGGCACACGCCAGGGCATCGAAGGGAAGCTGCGCCATTCAGAGCAGATTATGCATTGTCACTTTTTATTGGCTATACAATCTTTATTTTTTTGGCAATTTGGACATACAAGGGCTTATTTTTTGCGACATGAGATGCACTTTACAAATACTTCATTTTAGTGGGTCATTAGCTTATTGATGAGATTTTATTAACTCTTGAATGTATGGGTGAAAAGAAAATTGTCAATTTTGGTTTACTTTTCGTATTTTTTGGAGGTCGTACATCGTTCACTAAAAATACTATATTATCTTTATTCTATAGGTCACTACGATTACAGTGATACCTCATTTATATAGTTTTTCATTTATTTTTACAATTTGACTGGATAAAAACTAATATAGAGGAAATCTCATTTGTTTTTGCATCGCCATCTTTTCGGAGATATAACTTTAATATTTTTTGGTTGACAGTGCTAGTTTAGGGCTTAGGTTTTACGTGTTGAGTTGTTCTTTTCAGTGGTACCATTTTGGCACACAACTTTTTTTGATCACTTTTTAGAACATTTTTGTGTAGAGATTTTATGAAAAATGTACTTTTTTGGCGTGTTTTTAGGGTTTTGTTTTTACGGCGTTCACAGAGTGGGTCCAATAATATTTCTGAGTTATTGTACAGATTGTTACGGATGCGGCGATACCAAATATGTGGGTTTTTTGGCGATTTTGTGTTTTTTTCACTTTATTGTATGTGTATAGGGAATATTTGTGTTTAGGGGACTTTAACTTTATTTAATTATTTTTATTAAAAAATGATTTTATGTAATGTTTTTAACATTTTTTATTTACTTTGACAGGTTAGCTTGAACAAGTGATCCACTGATCACTTGTTCAAGCTCTTCTTCACATTACACAGTGTAATACAGATGTATTACACTGTGTAATGTAACACACTGAGCATGCTGTGCATGCTCAGTGTGTTACAGCCGGGTCCTGCCAGAAGGCACGGACCCGGCACACAGGAGAGGATCGCGCAGCCCCGGGCACCGACAGTCCCGGGGCTGCGATCGGAGCAGCTGACACACCCCCCCCCCCGGTAAGCTCCGCGGGGGGGGTGTCCGATTCTGATCAAATGCCCCTTGCATGCCGCGGTTGTTAGAGGCAGGTGTCGGCTATAATATGTAGCTGACACCCGCAGCTTCTGGCGCCGGCTCCATTCAGGAGCCGGTGCCAGAAGCATGACGTAATAGTACTGCATTTCGCGGGAACGCACCTCCCGCGATGCAGTACTTTTACGTCAAATGTCGGGAAGGGGTTAAATTGTTCAACTAACATGAAGTACGAAGTGTCACGAAAAATCATTTTCAAAAGCACCTGGATATGTTAAAGTATTACGACGTTATCAGCTATTATCTTAACACATTATAAAAATCGAGTCTGGTCATTAAGTTGAAAACACGTGTCTGTGATAAGGGGTTAAATGTGTTGCAAAATAATGAAGAGGGGGCAATTCTGTTTTTGGTTGCTATTTTCCTTCATGTGGTTTGCAACGTCTATATATTTCGATAGGTTTCCCAAAACATATGATCTAACATCTTTAGGGTGTCGTCAAACCATATTAGTACATATTGTTGTGTGTAGATTACATATTAGTAATCTTCACACAAAAAACGCAAACCCAAAAACATTATAACTCGATCTAAAGGGGAGACAGAATATGTATGTATGTGTATATGTGTATATATATAAAGACTCATTTTTTCTGGTATAGTGAATGAATGTTGTTGGCTGTGTGGTGGAAATAGAGACATTATTCTACCAGTATCATATAGTGTCAAGAGAGACTGAAGAAAATCCATAATTCATGTCTCCGGTATATTCCAGAGGTATGATCTTTCCTTAGCACTGGATGCTATTGCAGTACTTGCATGAGACCTAGTGGCAATATAGGGTACTGTGAAGGTTTCAATTGGTCCACCACTCCTAAGCAGCCATACTATTAGTATTAATACTAATAGTATTGAGATATGGTGAATCTTTTAGTGGATTGGTCCTTTTAATTTTAGCATAGACGTTAAATAAAAGCTACGTTTTATCCGTGTTAACCGTTTATTCAGTGACACTCCCCTAACATCTTTAGGATTTTATTTTTATTTGTGTTCTAGAGAACTGGGGTTGAAGGGAAATTATATGTTGTATGAACCATGTCCCCTCTGTCAGAACTAAGTGAAGTTGGCCCCTCCACCTTGTTCAAATCAAACATAATTGGTGTCAAATGTTTGTGCTGGTTTGTGCTGCTATCGTTTTTATAATATTAACCCCTACGGGACTCAGCCTCTTTTGGCCTTAAGGACGCGGCCCCATTCTTCAAGTCTGACCTGTGTCACTATAAGTGGTTATAGCTTTGGAACGCTATGAGATTGTTTTCTCGTGACACATTGTACTTCAAATTAGTTTAAAAATTTGGATGAAATCTTTTGCATTTATTTATGAAAAAAAACAAAATTTGGCAAAAATTTGGAAAAATTCTTTATTTTCAACGTTCTAAATTCTCTACTTTTGATGCAGATAGTCATAGCACCCAAATAAATTCATAACTTACATTTCCCAAATGTCTGCTTTATGTTGGCATGCTTTTTTAAGATTCCACATATTTTACTAGAATGTTATGAGGCTCAGAATTTAGGTATCATTTTTCACATTTTTTGTAAAATCACCAAAACCTGTATTTAGATGGACCTGCTCAACTTCTAATTGACACTGAGAGGCCTAAATAATAGCAAGACTCATAAATTACCCCATTATGGAAACTACACCCCTCAACGTATGAAAAACCACTTTTAAGAAGTTTGTTAACGCTTTACGTGTTTTATAGGGGTTAAAACAAAATGGAGGTGCAGTCTGCAAATTGTATAATTTTTCACAATACACTCATTTTGGGGGGAAAATTAAACATTTACAATGGATTAAATGAATAAAGGCTCCACAAAGTTTGTTACCCAATTTCTCCCGAGTACACGGATACTCTATATGTGGTGGTAACCTGCTGTATGGGCACACGGCCGGGCATAGAAGGGAAGGAGACGCCATCCAGATCAGATTTGCTATGTCACATTGTACAGGCTATAATTTTTTTCTTTTTTTTTTAATGTGGACCTATAGGGGCTTATTTCTTTTGCCACATGAGATGCCCTTTTCTGGTACGTAATTTGGGGGAATGTATAGGCTAATTGGTGAGATTTTATTAACTCTTTGTTGGTGGAGGAAATGAAAATCATCACTTTTCAGGAAGATTTTTATGGGGGTTTTTTTGGCCGTTTACCATACCATAAAAATAGTATATTATTTTTATTCTATGGGTCGCCACGATTACAAAAAGACCTCATTTATATAGGTTTTTCATTTTTTCCCATTTTTACTGAATAAAAAGAAATTTGGCAAAAATGTTGTTAATTTTAGCATCACCGTCTTTCATATGCATAACTTTTTTATTTTTCGCCTCACAAATCTGTTTAATGGTTTATTTTTTGCGAGAAGGATTGTTCTTTTTAGTGGTCTTATTTTAGAGTGCATAACATTTTTTAAATCCCTTTTTAGAGCATTTTTTATAGGGTATTAATTGAAAATGATCTTTTTTCTGGAGCTTTTTTTTGTTTTTTTTTTACGGGGTTTACTTTGCGGATCTAATAAGGATTCTGTTTTATTATGCAGATTGTTACGGATGCAGGGATACCAAATATGTGGGGGTTTTGTGTATTTTATTCAATTGTACTGAATAAAAACCAATTTGGAGAAAATCTTGTTCATTTTAGCATCACCATCTTTTCATATGCATAACTTTTTTATTTTTCGGCTGACAAATCTGGTTAGGGGCTTATTTTTTGCGAGAAGAGTTGTTCTTATTTTTTGCGAGAAGAGTTGTTCTTATTTTTTGCGAGAAGAGTTGTTCTTATTTTTTGCGAGAAGAGTTGTTCTTATTTTTTGCGAGAAGAGTTGTTCTTATTTTTTGCGAGAAGAGTTGTTCTTATTTTTTGCGAGAAGAGTTGTTCTTATTTTTTGCGAGAAGAGTTGTTCTTATTTTTTGCGAGAAGAGTTGTTCTTATTTTTTGCGAGAAGAGTTGTTCTTATTTTTTGCGAGAAGAGTTGTTCTTATTTTTTGCGAGAAGAGTTGTTCTTATTTTTTGCGAGAAGAGTTGTTCTTATTTTTTGCGAGAAGAGTTGTTCTTATTTTTTGCGAGAAGAGTTGTTCTTATTTTTTGCGAGAAGAGTTGTTCTTATTTTTTGCGAGAAGAGTTGTTCTTATTTTTTGCGAGAAGAGTTGTTCTTATTTTTTGCGAGAAGAGTTGTTCTTATTTTTTGCGAGAAGAGTTGTTCTTATTTTTTGCGAGAAGAGTTGTTCTTTTTAGTGGGCTTATTTTGGAGTGCATAACATTTTTTTAAATTACTTTTTAGAGCATTTTTTTTTATAGGGTATTAATTAAAAATGATCTTTTTTCTGAACGTTTTTGTGTTTTTTTTTCTACGGCGTGTACCGTGCGGGTCCAGTAACAATTCTGTTTTATTATACAGATTGTTGCGGACGCGGCAATACCAAATATGCGGGGGGGGGGGGTTTGTGTTTTTTATACTTTATTAAGTGTTTTTATAGGAAAGTGACATTTTAGGGGCTTATATTTTAATGCATTTATTTTTTATTTATTCTAATTTATTAACTGTAATGTTTTTGACTTTTTTTTAATTATACATACTTGAACTTGAACCAGTGATGCTCTGATCACTGGTTCAAGTTCAATACACTGCTCTACAATACTATTTTATTGTAGAGCAGTGTAAACTGTCTGAGCAAGCTTGGGCATGCTCAGACAGTTTACAGTCCGACCCGGAAGGGGTCTGACTGCCAGGGAGACCGGGCAGCTCCCGGGCACATGCCAGTCCTCGGAGCTGCCCAGAAGTGGATCGGATCCCCCGGTAAGCGGCACGGGGGATCCGATCCACAGCGCAAAAACCCTTACACGCCGCGGTCATGCTTGACCGCGGCATGTAAGGGGTTAACACCCGCGATCGGAGCCGGCTCCGATCGCGGGTGTTAGCGCAGGCTGTCAGCTGTACTAGACAGCCGCTGCTTCTGGTACCGGCTGCGTTCGTGAGCCGGTGCCAGAAGCAGGACGTTATAGAACGTCCCCGTGCGCTAAGTATCTAGCCCCGGGGACGTACTATAACGTCCTGGTGCGCCTAGGGGTTAATTACATTTTCCACAGGTCATCAGTGGTCAACCAGCCCCCCCCCCATTGCCCAAATGAAAGAAAACTGGTGCCAAACAATTCTGCTACGTTTGTGCTCGTTTGTGCTGCTCAAACTTTTGTTTGTGCTGCTTTCATTTTGAATATATGAACAAAAAAATTAAAGGTCAAAAGTTCAACCAGCCCACCACCCCCAAATTGACTGAATCAAACAAAACTGGTGTCAAACATAAGTGCTACGTTTGTGCTGGTTTGTGCATCAAAAATTTTCATTTGTGCGCTATCATTTTTAAGGTATGTTCAGGTTAAGGTTTTTAGGATGAACTGAAAAAAAACAAACCTGATGACCTCTGTAAAAAGTATGAATATATTAAAAAGGACGAAAATTTGTTTGTTTCGTTTAATGTGTGGGGGGGTGTTTGAACTTTATGCCTTTTAATTTTTTGTTCATATATTCAAAACAAAAGCAGCACAAACAAAAATTTGAGCAGTGCAAACGTAGCAGAGTTGTTCAGCACCAGTTTTGTTTGATTTGGGCAATGGGAGGAGGGGGGCTGGTTGACCTCTAGAAACTTTCAATAATATCTTAACAACGATAGTGGCACAAATGAAAACTTCTCCTGCAGAAACCAGCACAAACGTTTCACCGATTTTGTTTGATTTGAACAAGGTGGGGGGCCAACTTCACTCAGGTCTCTGTCTGTCTTCTTAGCTGCCTCAATTAATCTTGTTCAAGGGAATCTGTCATTAACACCCACATTTTCACCTTGGCCTTCTTAATATTTCTTAATGCTTTTATGATTAACATTTGTTCCACTCACACATAGGAAGTTAGTACAGTTAGTCCTTCTGCAGCATTCCCTCCAGCATCATTTGCAGGATTCTGATAGGTGACAGATTGGTGGCAGTTAATCTCTGGGAGTTTATCCGGTCTCAGATGTTGGTGTCTGAGCTGGGATAGTTTTTGCAATCTTCTTTGGATGCAACACCTTTCTATAGCACCTTTTTAATAGCGGTCATTAAGGGGTTAAAAGGGTTTTGCCCTTGAAAAAAAATTCTCAAATTGCAATCCCCTAGTGATGATTACAAAATGCAGATCATTTTTTAACCCCTTACTTTACAGTTCTATTCATTTTTTTTGTTTTAGCTCCTATCACTCAAGATAGGTCAGTATAAAATTTCAGTGTGTGGACGGGGAATCTCTAAGCAGACACTTCATGATCCGTCTAGTGCTGTGTGAGTGCTTACAATGTGGTTAGAGTATCATGGTCCAGGTTTATATACACTTTTTAAATTAGCTTCTGAACACTCACTAGTATCTGACACATAGAAAGAGAGATGAGACAGAACTGAGATTAGATGATGTATATTACTCTTCACATTCTCACCTCTTCTAGAACAGCCTTAACATACATAGCTAAATGCCTCTCTCCCATGGATAAAGACCTTCTCTGTCTGTAGCTTGTATCTTTACTGTCCTCATGATTGCTTGCTGCCAGTAGGTCTCTGTGTGAGCTCATCCTGAAATACAAGGGTGGGGGCTGGAGGCAGAGAGCAGCTCAGTGCAGCTTCAGACAGAAGAACAATATGTCAACCCGACCTTAAAGTCAGAAGGTCAAAGGGCAACCAAAATTATGTAAGCCGGGACTGATGGAGACAGGTTGGAATTAGATCTGTGAAATTCAGTATTTTTGTTAATAACATTGAATTGGAGAATGTGTTGCTTTGTTATCCTGAGTATATGTAAGAATCTCGTCTTCGTGGGAATACCCATTTTAAGGAAGCAAATTTCTTGATTTGATTTCTACGGGAATAAGTTATTAGAAAAAGATGCTCCACAAATGTTATTTCATAGGACATAAAAATTACTATAGTAATCATGCAATCAGGATGTTTCTGGTCATCTCTACAAAGAATCTCTATTAATTATCTCTTTTATTATCTCTATTAATCTCTATTAATCATCTATTAAGCCTTAATCTACTTTTATAATATTCAATTCAAGGTCAAGAATCCAAACTTGGTGGCACTTCTGAAACGTAAAGTTAAGCTTGCGCAACCCTATGCTGGAGTTTTTCTCAAAAGAGATGACAAGTAAGTATTTATATTCTTTATATACACAAGTATTTTGGGATAATCTCAGAATTGCATCGATCCTGCATGTATTTGTAAAGTGACTAAAGTGGCTAATATTCATATTAATCTTTCTATAGTGCTATCATACTCCTTAGCCCTTTACAAATCATAGGGCTCATATACAAATAAAATAAGCCATTACAGAGTACAAAATATAGGGTGAAAAGGGAAAGTGTGAAGTTTGCGCTTCTGGGTGAAAGATGATACCCTAAATTATTTTTAACCGCTGGCTTTTGACTTCAGTTGGTGCAAGTCGCTGCATTTTTCTACTGCTCCGGCTCTCTGTGTGTCGGAGACATCCAGAGACTCTAGAGAGAAGGAAGATGCTTGTTTTTAGTAGCATGATGCACAGAGGAGCAAAGACGGCGCTGCCGTTGGCTCTATAGACTGGGTCTAATGGGGTTAATCAGAGCTGCCTGCGTTGCCTCCGTACAGCTCTGATCAATATCGGCATTAACAAAAATAAACTGATGTCCCCATATAGTAATTAAAAAAAAATCCCCTGCTACAGTACAATAACATCGCAGTAGTCACCCCGTTTCCCCAAGACCATACATATTATATATTAAAACATCCAAAACCTATAAATGACGAAAAAAGCCTTTTTTCCCACTTCTAACCCAAAATAAATCTAAAAATTAAAAAAATAATCTTTAACCTTTTTTATGTTTTAACTTGCCCTATGTTATATAGATATAGATTGAGATAGATTGAGATAGATATAGATGATAGAGATAGATAACTATAATGGTGTGTTGGGTGGCGTTTCTTTGGAGGGCCGTACAGCCCTCTTCAGACCCCTTGTGAGACGATATGCTGGTGTGGTTGGACCTATGTTCCTCCTAATGCAGGATAATGTTAGACCTCATGTGCCTGCATGTCATGTGTCAGCAGTTCCTGCAAGATGAAATAATTGAAGCTATGGATATGCTCCTTCTTTCTCCAGACCTGAATCCGATTGAGCACATCTGGGGTGCTCCAGGAGTTGGTGGATGCTTTAGACTAGGTCCAGGACCATTCGCAACCTCATTAGGAGTATGCAGAGGCCTTGTAGAGAGGCCACACAAGCACATGAAGGCCTTCCACAATACTTTCATTTTTGTCTTGTTTCACAGTGTTTCACTTGTTTCATAGTGTGTTTTTCCACTTTAATTTTATGGGCGATTCCAGGCCTCCATTAGTTTGATTTCCATTGATCTTTTTTTTTTTTTTTTTTTTAGTGATTTTGTTGTCAGCACATTCAACTTTGTACAATGAGAGTATTTCATTCATTCAGGTCTAGGATGTGTTATTTGAGTTTTCCCTTTATTGTTTGAGCAGTGTGTGTGTATAGATATAAATAAAATTATTTCCACCCGTGAACACCATAATGGAAAATAGCACCCAAATGTCAAAAATGCCACTTTTTTGCCATTTGTAATGAATATTTCAATGATCAACAAATGATCATATGTGATATAGGTCCCAAATTGATAGAAATGAACTTCATCCCTAATGAAGCACCGTAATAGTATAGCCGAGGATAGAGAGGGCTCGCAGGCTGAGTCCTTTCTGTACCAGGTGGGTGTTTGCTGCAATATCCGCTGAAGGTGTTGGCACTGATCGTGGGTGTTAAAGGGAACCAGTCACCAGGGACCTCATTTTTTCTAAATACAGGTTACAGAAGCCCATTACAGCTGCATTGCAAATATGCCTTTCTGCTTCCTCAAAACATTTGCATGACAATATTATTACGTGTTATAACTTGCCTTGCACCCTGACAAAATCCTCTGTGTAGTGCAAGGGGTTGGGGTATGTGAGCTTTTCACTCCCCCAACATTTTTCCTCAGGTCACCAGGCTGTGAGCTCTGTGAAGGAGCATGATGGAGGGGCTGTACAGGAGCACAAAGGTGGGGGCCTAGAGCTGAGCAGTCAACAGCACACACAAGTCACATGTTGTTTTTTTTGAAATTCATCCAAACCAAAGCCAACCCTGGGACTACAAAGAGGATTCTGTCAGGGTGCAATGTAAATGCATCCAGTAAAGCTGCCAGATTAATTTAATTTCTAATTCGCTTCCCCCTGTGAGGTCAACGGGGGAAGGGGGGGAATTGTTACTATGACATCTCTGGCTTGTCATTCAGCTTCATCTCTAAGCGTCTGCTGGAGGCAGATGCTTAGAGATTACTAGCAAAGCTGCCTTGTACTGCAATACTATAGTATTGCAGTACATGGCAGCTTTTCTATATCTTAGAAGCTATCAGGCACCCAAGGGTTAAAGTACCCTTGGAGATCTATAAATTAGTAAATAAAAACATTAAAAACCTAAAAAAAATATGCCCAATCTATCAAAATATAAAAACTGTTATTCCTAGTGTAGAAAACATACCGCAAAAATATGAGACCATACACATATCTGTACGCTGTAGTAGTGCCAGAAGATGGCAAATTAAAGAATTTTTGTTTTATACTAAAGGTTTTCATGTTAAAACCTATATAAATTTGGTATCCCAGAATAAAGTGTAGGTGTTAATTGGAACCAAATATGAAAGGCATTTCTGCTTCCAAGTACACAGCATGGAATTTTCAATATACCTTACATACTCAGGTATAAGCCAAGTTTTTCCAGCACAAAAAATGTGCTGAAAACCCCACACTGCTTATACTCAAAAAAAAAAAAACTCTTTCAGGCCCCCCTCTTGCGAGTCTTCTCATCTTCAGTTGGTAGCTGCAGGTTCGTGCGCAGCCGCTGCGCATCTATGACGTCAGCCACCGATGATTTCACAGTGTGCGCTGTCCGGACCACGTGCACAGTTACCATCACTGACCTGGAGCTGAATCAAGAAGAGGACCTGCCCGGGGCATCGGAAAGGTGAGTGCCCCGTTTATTTATTTTTTTGTGCACTGGGCAATCTGGGGACTAGCTATATAGTACACTTGGCTGGCTATATACTTCTATGGGTTGGCTGGCTCTATACTAAACGCTGCTGGCTGGCTATATACTGGGAGACTATGACCAATGCATGTTCCACCCTTTAGTCAATAGGTTTTCCCAGTTTTTGGTGGTAAAATTAGGTGCCTCGGCTTATACTAGAGCAGGGGTCCCCAAACTTTTTACGTAGGGGACCGTTCACTGCCCCCCTCAGACCATTGGAGGGCCGGACTTAAGTTTAAAAATAAATAGCAGTACATGTGACCGCATCCATAATACACTGGTACCCCCCTCAATTAATTATTTAATATACTGCACTCCCTTATGAACTATTTTATATATATTGTCCCAATTAATTAATATACTGGGACCTCTCTCCATTAATTATTGAATATGCCCCCCCCCCCCCCATTAATTACTAGTCTGCCGCTCATAATTAATTATTTCCTACACCACCACCATTAATTATTTCCTATGCTGCCCCTCCCCCATTAATTATGTCTTGTGCTTCCCCCCACCGTTAATTATTTCCTATGCTTCCCCCACCATTAATTATTCCCTATGCTGCCCCTCATAATTAATTATTCCCTATGCTGCCCCTCATAATTAATTATTCCCTATGCAGCCCCTCATAATTAATTATTCCCTATGCTGCCCCTCATAATTAATTATTCCCTATGCTGCCCCTCATAATTAATTATTCCCTATGCTGCCCCTCATAAATAATTATTCCCTATGCTGCCCCTCATAAATAATTATTTCCTATGCTGCCCCTCATAAATAATTATTTCCTATGCTGCCCCTCATAATTAATTATTTCCTATGCTGCCCCTCATAATTAATTATTTCCTATGCTGCCCCTCATAATTAATTATTTCCTATGCTGCCCCCCATAATTAATTATTTCCTATGCTGCCCCCCCCACCATCAATTATTTCCTATGCTGCCCCCCCCACCATCAATTATTTCCTATGCTGCCCCCCCCACCATCAATTATTTCCTATGCTGCCCCCCCCACCATCAATTATTTCCTATGCTGCCCCTCCACCATCAATTATTTCCTATGCTGCCCCTCCACCATCAATTATTTCCTATGCTGCCCCCCCCACCATCAATTATTTCCTATGCTGCCCCTCCACCATCAATTATTTCCTATGCTGCCCCTCCACCATCAATTATTTCCTATGCTGCCCCCCCCCCACCATCAATTATTTCCTATGCTGCCCCCCCCACCATCAATTATTTCCTATGCTGCCCCCCCCCACCATCAATTATTTCCTATGCTGCCCCCCCCCACCATCAATTATTTCCTATGCTGCCCCTCCACCATCAATTATTTCCTATGCTGCCCCCCCCCACCATCAATTATTTCCTATGCTGCCCCCCCCCACCATCAATTATTTCCTATGCTGCCCCCCCCACCATCAATTATTTCCTATGCTGCCCCTCCACCATCAATTATTTCCTATACTGCCCCTCATAACTAACTATTGGCCCCCGGCCACCACAATCTTTTTACTGCCCTTTTTAATAAAAAATAAAAACCCTGTACTCACCGCCGCTTGATGACGTCATTGTGCGGGCGCGCAACCTAGTTCATGGAGCGATGTGCTCTGGGGTTGTATTCCGGCCACATCGCTCCGTCACTATACAGTGACGGACAGGAGCCTCCTGTCCAGACGGACAGAGGCTCCTGCCCGACTGTCGCAGGCCGCGAGGTCCCGGCGCTGCCGCGGCAAACGTCTGGGGCCGGATTGAAACGGGCCACATGCGGCCCGCGGACCGTAGTTTGGGGAACTCTGTACTAGAGTATATATACGGTAATCACTGGCAAGTACAATTTGTTACACAGAAAACAAGCCCACACACAGTTTTGTACATAGAAAAATAATGAATTTATAGATGTTTGAAGGTGGGGAGCAAAAAATGGAAATACAAAACTGAAAAAGAGACCAGTCGTTAACTGGTTAAAACGCCAACACTTACCGCAAAAAATTACATCTTGCATAGCTCTGTACACCAAAGTTATTGGTTGTAGAATTTGGCAAAATGGCAAATATGGCTCTCAAACGGACGGTCTCTAGTAAAAAAAAAATTCTTGCACTGGTTCAAAAAAGTACTCGAAAATTAATTTAGGTGCTGGTTCAGTATTATTTATTTATTTTTTTACCATCTGAACACATTTTCTTTTATTTATTAGCAACGAGTCTGATATCGTTGGAAGCTTGGATGAAATCTACCACACGGGAACCTTTGTTCAGATCCATGAAATGCAGGAGATGGAAGACAAGCTACGCATGATTGTCATGGGACACCGAAGGCATGTATTCTTTCAAGTTGGATAATAACTTCTTCGGTTATATTTGTAACATGGTAAAAATTGACACACACTATTCCCACTGGGGTTGCACCAATACCAGAATTTTGAGCACCCCGAGAAGTATCATGATACTCAATACTGATACTTTTTTTTTCTTGAAATATCTGAATGTCTAGGGTGCGGTCACATGCGGTGTTGTGTGTATTGTGTGTAAAAATGCAATGCAAACATATGGGGGCGGGCCTTGGCCTAAATGCATATGAATTTCTATTGAAACACATGTGATCAGTCACGGTCGACCAGTGGCTGATGGCATACGTCCCCATTGTTTTTTATGGGTCTGTTCACGTGTCCATTTTTTCATGAATGTGCAGACAGTGAGAAAAAAAATTGCAGCATGCATTATTTTATCTTGAATGCCGACTACGTACATCCATGAGTCAATGGATCCGGAAAAAATTTTACGGAACGTGTATGACATCTGTATGCATACTGTTTATTCTCCAATGTTGCTAGGCAGCCAACTGGACAGAGTGAAAAGTAGATTGAAAACCACTGAGGTTTTTTTTTACATGTGAAAAAAACAGATGGTATTACAGACGTTAAAAAAAAATGGATACAATACAGACTGAACACTAATGTCTGCTATTTGGTCTTATACATTTTTATTACCGTATATACTCGAGTATAAGCCGACCCAAGTATAAGCCGAGGCCCCTAATTTTACCACAAAAACCTGGTAAAACCTATATATATTTTTTACTCGAGTATAAGCCGAGTTTGGTTTTTCAGCACATTTTTTTGTGCTGAAAAACTAGGCTTATACTCGAGTATATAAGGTAATATAATTTATATGCTTAAAAATATTAATAATGTAGTGATATAAAGAGAGATCGCTGAGCAAAGCCATCTATAACAGAGCATTAAGTCTGTGTCAGTTTAACTATAGAGGCTGTAATGAAGCTCTTGGTTTCATAAAATCCACCCATTGATAACTAGGAGCCTAAAAACACTTAACAAAGTATAAAATTAAAACACAAAAAAACCCACATATTTGGTATTGCCACTTCCATAGCAATCTGTATAATAAAACAGAATTGTTACTGGACCCGCACGGTAAACTCTGAAAAGAAAAAAAAAAGAAAAAAATTTGCCGAAAAATTATAATTTTTAATTAATACCTTTAAAAAATGCTCTAAAAAGTGATATTAAAAGTTCTGTACTCTAAAATAAGACCGCTAAAAAGAACAACTCTTTTAGGAATAAATAAGCCCTTAACCAGATTTGTCAGCCGAAAAATAAAAAAGTTATGCATATGAAAAGATGGTGATGCTAAAATGAACAAGATTTTCTCCAAATTAACTTTTATTCAGTAAAATTGAATAAAATGCACAAAACCCAACATATTTGGTATCCCTGCGTCCGTAACAATCTGCATAATAAAACAGAATCGTTATTACATCCGCAAAGTGAACCCCGTTTAAAAAAAAAAAAAAAAAAGCTCCAAAAAAGATAATTTGTAATTAATACCCTATGAAAAATGCTCTAAAAAGGATTTTAAAAAATGTTATGCACTCTAAAATTAGCCCACTGAAAAGAACAATCCTTCTTGCAAAAAATAAGCCCTTAACTTTTTTATTTTTCGCCTCATAAATCTGGTTATGCATATGAAAGGCGGTGATGCTAAAATTAACAACCTTTTCGCCAAATTACTTTATATTCAGTTAAAATGGGGAAAAAAATAAAAATCTATATAAATTAGGTATTTTTGTAATTGTAGCGACCCATAGAATAAAAATAATATAATATTTTTATGATATGTTAAACAGCACAAAAAAAGCACAAAAAATCTTCACAAAAATTGTTGATTTTCATCTCCTCCACCAACAAAAAGTTAATAAAATCTCACCAATTGGCTATAGATGCCCCAAAATAAAGTGCATCTCATGTGGTAAAAAATAAGCCCCTATTGGTCCACATTAAAAACATAAAAAAATGTATAGCCTGTACAATTTGACACTGCAAATTTACTCTGGATGGCGCCTCCCTCCATTCTATGCTCAGTCGTGTACCCATACAGCAGGTTATCACCACATATGGGGTATTGGTTTACTCGGGAGCACTTTTTCAGAACCAGCATGTATAACTTAAAACTTATACTCAATCACTTTATTTGGTTGGTTTGTAAGTTTTAAGTTATACATGCTGGTTCTGAAAAAGTGGCCTTGTTCATCAAGGCGCAAATGAGCTTGGTCACTAAGGGGTTAAAGCAAGGGCATTGCTCAATTGATGTCATGGTCAAAATATTCTTAGATGAGGTCAGATGTCAGTAATTGTGATATACAGCTTTAACCCCTACAGGACTCTACAGCCTATTTTGCCTGGAGCTACAATTATTCAATATACAGTTGGGACTTACATACCAACCAAATAAAATGATTGAATATATGTCCCAACTGTATATTGAATAATTGTAGCTTCAGGCAAAACTTTTTCTCTGTGACCAAATTGGATTTTTAAACTTTTGGGTTTCATAAGATCCAGGCTTAACAATGAATCTTAATTGCAGACATCTTTGACTTTTACAGATGATCAGTGTAGCCAGGGGCTAAAATACTGTAAATTACCAACATCCAGAGAGCCATTTGTAGCTAGGGTACGTCTGTAAGTTGGGTGTTCTTAATCATGGGACTGCCTGTATAGTATAAAAACATTATATCAGACATGGGGAAATAAATAAGACAAGTAGAGTATTAAAACAGCTTGAACAATACAGTCAATACAGTCAGCAAAAAGATCGTTCCATATTACATATAAGATTTTGAATACCAACCTGTTAGAAAAAGAGGCATCACAATTATCTCTGTATATTGTGGTCAGGCTATACAGCTTTAACTCGTATGGCAGGCCGTGAGGCCCACCTCCCTGATAGGGATATTGTCTAGCTTTGGAGCAGTGGATGCATGAATTCTCTTGCTTTTGTCACTCAGCTAGCAATATAGATTAAGGCTGCATTCACACGATGTATGCCCACCGTACCATAGTACAACGGGCATACACGGGTGCCGGGGAGAGGAGGAGGGGGCGAGCGCCGCTCACCACCGGCCCTCACCATAGCTTAACATAGAGCCCGGCGCCATATTCTGTCAAAAGATAGGACATGTCTTTTCTGAATGGAGGAGATCATGGCAGATATCACGATCGTTTGTATGGTGGCATTTGGGTAAATTGGAACGTGGTCTGTGAGGACAATGTTTCCTATGGTGGCTACTGGGTCCCATGTCAGCGCTTTGTGTTGGACCTAGAAAAGGTCTTTACGGCTATACGAGTCATGTGCTGGGGAGTAGTATGTGCAGTATGTGTCTTTGGGATGAAGAATCGGCCAGACGTTTTTTAACTGGAAGCTAGGTAGGTCCTTTCTAAAAGAACCCAGCTACTCTGGTTCTCTCCAATGAGGTGTCAAGTTAAACATCCCGAAGGAAATTGAAGTCCCAACCCAGCATCAGCATATAGGGCGGCATGGTGGCTGAGCACTTCTGCCTTGCAGCACTGGGGTCCTGGGTTCAAATCCCACACAGGTCAACATCTGCAAAGAGTTTGTATGTTCTCTCCATGTTTGCGTGGGTTTCCTCCGGGTACTCCGGTTTCCTCCCACACTTCAAAACATACTGTTAGGTTGTTTAGATTGTGAGCCCCATGGGGACAGGGACCAATTTGACAAGCTTTGTGCAGCGCTGCGTAATCTGTGTGCGCTATATAAATAAAGAATTATTATCATTATTATTATTATCCCCTCAGAGAACTCTGCCACTTCATTCAATATCTTCCTACAGGCCAGTATGGGTGAGTCATTGGGCAAGTACAGGTTTGCTAAAGTGAAGTTCTGATCAAATATTTGTAGCTTTATGAAGGTGTACCTACCTGCATTGTGCATCAGCTCGCCCAGGACCACATGTGGAAGGAAGCGGTGAATCGATAGATCACATCAGGATTAGTGCTATGGAACTAGGTACTGAAGTGCTAGTCTCAAATTTTTATTTCAACAAGAGAGACTACAACACTCTCTACTTCCCAATAATTAAACACCCTGTCTGTGCATGCCATGTAGAATTCATGATCTTTTCAGGGTAACGTTTTAACCCCCAGGCATTCGGACATCCAATCTTCAAAGTTTCGATTGGTGATGGTCGATTTGGGTATAGCGCTATAAGCACTTAGTTAGCTAGAGGGAGCTGGAGGGAGAGGAAGGCAAGGCAAGGGAAGGAAATTGAAGTAGGACAAAAGACAAGAGGAAAAGTACTAGAGGGAAGGGTGAGACGTAGACAGCTACTCACTCTAACGACAACTATTGGGTAAAAATAACAAAGAAAGATAACAAAGGGTCTCTAGCAGGGAGGGCTGAAATTAAATCTATAGACTAGGTAGGACAATGTGTAATATGTATTCAGGCTAACTGAACACAAGGCCCTATGTGGAGTGGTGTCTATCTATCGAGCATGCCCCTGGGCCCTGTGCCTTAAAGGGGTATTCCCATCTGGGCATTCACATTTAATTCATTTGCCATGTATAAACATTTCTTTAATTGGATGTTATTAAAAAAAATGTTCATATGTGAAGATAATTTCTCATAAATGTAGCCATTCTGTCCCTTTAGAAACAAGATAGCTTCCTTGGATATGACCCCCTCACATTTTGGCAGCGGTAGCCAGACATGCGCTATTGAGTCCTGGATGCAGCGTATGCAGTAAATCCCAGACATTTTATATACAAAAACATTTTGTTTCTTTGTGCAATCCCTCCAGCAGGGGTGTTCGTATCCAAGGACATATCTTGTTTCAATGGGACCATATGGCTGCATTTATGAGAAATTATCTTCACACAGGTAAAAAAATTTTTTAAATAACATCTAATTGAAGAAATGCATATATATGGCAGATTAATGAAACATGAATGCCCAGACTAGAATACCCCTTTAAGTAAGCTGAATATTCAATCACATATGTATTCCAGCAAATGAACAAATTATGTAAAAGCATATAACAAGCTATATAAAATTATATGGTAAATCAGTCCACACATGCTTTTGAGGGCCATTCTTTCGCTCCCTCTGGTGTCGAGGTAGCCTTGGACTGTTTCCCTCCCCTGGGGTCGAGGGAGATGCTCTTTACCTGCTAGAGTCGGCAGGGTCGACCACTCTTGTATGTTCGGGGCCGGTACATTGAGCACCTCTGCCACGGAAGGGACATCATTGGCGTGTCGTATCACCTGAACAAGGCCCCCAAACTGGATCTGTAGCCTGAAGGGAAATCCCCTGGTGTATGGGATATAACGCTGGCGTATCATCTCGAGCAAAGGTCAGAGGGCCTTTCTCTCAAATAAACACCAAGCTTACTCATAGACAGGTCAGGCAGTAAAAGCAATAAAGAAATTATCTTCTCATTTGCTTTCAATGCTATGGCCCCCAAAATAAAAAAGCCATGTATAGAAAGCATTAATAGCAAAAAAACGGACCCATGGTGACCTTTAGAATGAGTAAGACAATATAAGGTCACCTAGTCAGAAGTAGACTACCAAATGCAAAAAAAGACTGGTTACAGAAAACAATCCCAAAAATTAATTTTAGATGTGGTAGCTGTAATCATTGCCCACATTTACTTACAGGATAAAGAATCAAGTTTGGGGGCATAACACAGAATTATACAATTTTTCACATGTAGATCCGGTTATGTCATTTACATTATTCTTTGTGCGGTCATTTCTATATTGGCAAAACTATTCAAAGCGCTTTACCCTCTTTACAGAGCACTTTGCTTAGGCGAGCATATACAGACAGACCTTACATTAGGCTCTCCTTTATGTACTAACATTTGCAGGTAGAGCAAGTACCTTCTACTAACAATTGGAGGTAAGAGGCACAACAAATTGAGAAGGGAGGCATGGTGGATAGTGAGAAAAGGGGGCCCAGGATTAAATGACAGAAATGACATGGGGGGTATTCCTGTAATTTATTGTGTGGCCAATGTACATGTCGTGCATTGAAATACTGATTGACATACAATAGTATATATGCATATTCATACATTTGTATATACATTCTTGATATACATGTTAACAGAAAAGAAAGAGGACTCCGGCTCCCGCACCAGGTAAAAATACTAAACTTCCAGCTTTATTCATAGATTAAAAAGCATGCACGACTTGGACAGATACAAAGAAAAAATGAGGGAAAAAAGCACTGCTGGCCTACGCGTTTCAATAAAAGTATCCTTATCATGGCTTGAAGCCTAAGTTGTGTATGCTTTTTCATCTAAGAATAAAGCTGAAAAATTAGAATATTTCACCAGAGTCCTCTTTCTTTTTTGTTATTTGCATGCCTGAGACCCGGGGTTATCCGTTGCAAACTGCTGAGGGGTTGCGATCAAAGCCAAGATTTCCATGTGAGCTGACTCTCTACAATTATTGTTTGTTTATATGTGTTAAAGGGAACCTGTCACCGCTGTTTCAAAAAAATTAGTCTTAGACCAGTTCCTATAGAGCCCTTTAGTCCTAAGTGCACCCCTTTTTCAACTAACACTAGTGATGCTTAGAAAAGCAGAAAATCAAGTGCCCACCACTGTGCACATCAGCCAGCGCACGTCTCTATCTTTCCTATGTCACGCGGCCCCCTGGCTTCCTGCTCACTAATTAGCAATGACCGATGTGAGCGGCCAGTGCCTGTGCATGGGAACTCGGCCAGGGGGCCGAGCGCCGTAGGAAAAATAGAGTCGTGCACTGGCAGACATGCAAAGAGCAAGGCCGGGGACTCGAGCCGAGGTGATCCGCCCACCTTAACTCGCTGGGTTCTCTCTAGCTACCAGGTACAGTATAACACTTCTGCTTTTCTAAACATCGCTAGTGTTGGTTGAAAAAGGGGTGTCTTTAGGACTAAAGGGCTCTATGGGAGCCTGTCTTGGATTAATTTTTTTGAAACAGCGGTGACAGGTTCCCTTTTAAGTATGAAATAATTTTAGTTATTCCGTTATTTAATCACCTCTGTCCCTATAACAAAAATTTCTCCCCGTGGGTTGATGCGGAGTAACCCCTCGTAAGTTTATCTGATGTTGTAAACTCCCACACAGCTTACGATTGGGTGAGTAAAAAAATAAAATTTCTCTCTTAGGCCCAGCAGTAAGTCTGAGAAAGGGGCACTCCCACACGAATGGTGATTAGACGATTAAAATAACTAAGTTTTCCTTAAAAAAAAAAAAAAAAAATTCAAATCTTTTGATGATCACTACCTAGCACAGGGTTCCCCAAACTAGGGCCTGCGAGCCACATGCGGCCCGTGGACTGTTTCAATCCGGCCCCCGACACTTGGCACGCCAGCGCCGGGCCCTCGCGGCCTGCAACAGTCGGGCAGGAGCCTCCGTCCGTCCGGACAGGAAGCTCCTGCCTGGCACTGTATAGTGCTCGATGCGGCCGGAATCGGCTGCTCGAGCACTATTACTGGAGCGATGTGGCCGGAATACAACCCCAGAGCACATCGCCCCATGAACTAGGCTGCGCGGCCGCGCAATTACGTCATCACGCGGCCGCGCACCCCTTCATGCCCGGAAGCGGCAAGAAGATAGAAGACTCGCGGCAGGAGACTTAGGTGAGTACAGCGTTTTTATTTTTTAATTTAAAAGGGCAGTAAAAAGATTGTGGTGGCCGGGGGCCAATAGTTAGTTATGAGGGGCAGTTTAGGAAATAATTAATTATGAGGGGCAGCTTAGGAAATAATTATTAGGGGCAGCATAGGAAATAATTAATTGTGAGGGGCAGCATAGGAAATAATTAATTGTGAGGGGCAGCATAGGAAATAATTAATGGTGGGGGCAGCATAGGAAATTAATTGGACCAATATATAAAATAGTTCACAAGGGGGTGCAGTACCGGTATATTAAATAATTGAGGGGGGTGCCAGTGTAATATGGATGCGGTCACATGTACCGCTATTTATTTTTAAACTTTAGTCCGGCCCTTCAACGATCTGAGGGGGACAGTGAACGGCCCCCTATGTAAAAAGTTTGGGGATCCTTGGCCAAGTATGTATAAAATGCTGTGAATTTTCATGCATAATATCATATCTGATGAAGAGAACTAGTATTCTCGAAAGCTCACCATCAAATATACTCAGTTTAAACTCAAAAAGGTATCGCCTGACTTCTTCACTCTTCTTCTGCTCTACATGGCTAACATGGTACAAATCTACACTACTTTGGACACCTGATTAATTTACTCTCTGAAGCTTTCTAACATAGGGTTGAGGCCATGCTTCCCACTGACTTATTTTTAACCCCTTAAAGGGGTTATCCGGGTTTTAAAAATTACCTAGGGCCGGGCTGGGGAGGGCTTGTTAAACATAATAAACATGGACTTACCTCGTCCGCGGTCCCTTCGATCCGTGCCCTTGTTTGTTTACGGGGGCACAGAAGCCGCGCACAGGGAGCTTCCGGTCCGCGATATGGACGGCTCCTCCCATCATGTCCCTATCCCTCAGCGTTGTAAGCGCTGGGAGATGGTGTCGCATGGGAGCATCCGGCCGGCCGGAAGCTCCCTGTGCGCACTTGTAATGAAACCGGCGCACAGAGAAGACCGGCCGCGGCGCGGGACATCGGCAGCACCGGAGGAGGTAAGTACATGTTTATTGTGTTTAAATAGCCCGGCCATAAGAAATTTTTTAAACCTGGATAACCCCTTTAAAAGAAACCTACCACTTGAAGTGGCAGGTTTCAGATGGAAATACCGAGCACCAGCTCAGGGTGAGATGGTGCCGGAGCTTATTTTTGTTAGTGTTTTAAACCGCTGTATTGCGGTTTAGAACACTTTTTAAACTTTATAACCGGCGCAGGGAGGTACGCGCTCGGCGCTTACCATGCGCGCGACCACATAGGAAGTGAAGGAGAGCCGCGCGCATGGTAAGCGCCGAGCGCGTACCTCCCTGCACCGGCTGTAAAGTTTAACAAGTGTTTTAAACCGCAATACAGCGGTTTAAAACACTAACAAAAATAAGCTCCGGCACCAGCTCACCTTGAGCTGGTGCTCGGTATTTCCATCTGAAACCTGTCACTTCAAGTGGTAGGTTTCCTTTAAGGCCTATTATGTACACAGCCAGATTTTTCAAAATTGACATTTGTCAATCTATATTGTAATATCCTTGGAACACTTTTAATATACTAAGTTGATTGAGGTTTTTTTGTGACACATTGTACTTCATGTTAGTAGAAACATTTGAGTGATATATTTTGAATTTATTTATGAATAAAACGGGAAATTAAGACATTTGAAAAAATATCTTTTTTTTTAATCTTTGAACTCTCATAATTTTTGAACAAATGGTCATACCACAAAAATGACTTAAAAATAATTCTTCAATTCACCTAATGTCTGATTCTTGTAATCAATATTTTTTTTTTAATTCTTGTATCTATAGGATGGTAGAAAGCTTTTATGTTTTAGTAGCCATTTTCACGAAAATTTCCAAATTTATTTTATTAAGGGCAATTTCATTGCTATAGTGAAAAACTACTCCCCTTAACTTATTCAAACCGGCTTTTAGGATTTTAGTAAAGTTATTAACCCTTTAGATTTTCTTTAACTGGTTCGCGGCTGCATATTGCATACTGGTCTAGATAAAGCAGAATTTCTCCATATTGAGCTGCTTGGAATGCTGTGTTTTTGTTATCTCATAGCTCACAGGCAGTGGTAATGCAGTTTGCCCTGTATGCCATGTGATGTTCCCCTTTGTACTCCACGAACGCAATAAGCCAGGACAAACCCACTAGTCCTATGACGGAGCCTTTGACTTATGAAAAGCAGAGAAGGAGGAGGATACAAATCATAACATATCAGGGTATCCAGATAATGCCGACCAGGGACCCTGGGGATCTTACCAAGAGACACTATGTCATTTATCATTTATGTCATTTATCTCCATAGCCGGTAAGTCTTTGCTGCATATTGCAGCAAAGGCTTACCGGTAACACCCGCAATCGGTGCTAGCACCGATCGCGGGTGTTATCACATCGATGGCTGCCGGCAGCCTCAAGAAGATAGCGGCGCGTGGGCGCCGCCATCTTACCTGGGTTCGCTGCTCCCCGTGACGTCTCCATGGTAGCCTCGCTCGGGTCTTCCGCAGACCCGAGGCTATTTCGTTTTAACCCCTTCATTACAATGTGCTGATAGTGAAAAACGTAATATCCAAGCCCACAAGAAATTGGCGCAAATGCGTTTTTTCACCATTTTCACTGCATTTGGAATTTTTTTCCTGCTTCCGAGTACATGGCATGGAATATTTAATACCATCACTATGAAGTGCAATTTGTTACGCAGAAAACAAGCCGTCACACAGCTCTTTACATGTAAAAATAAAAAAGTTATAGATTTTTGAAGGTGGGGAGTGAAAAATGGACATGAAAAAACAGGAAAGGGCCCGGTCCTTAACCGGTTAATCATGTCGTCATAATGTATTTTTGCTTGCTACATATTTTCTTAATTGTATGAACTTATTTGAACATTTAAACAAACATAGGATATAACATCATCAGTGCTTGGGTCACATGACTTGCAGTTAGTTAAAGGGGTATTCCAGGAATCAGCATAATTCATATACAAGTGGGCACTCAAAATATAAGCTAATGTGTAATTAGTTGTTATTTAAAATTTTGCTCCCCTTAGCAGAAAATGCTGGTGACATAGACTGCAATGAAGAATTAAAATGCTTAACTGGCCCCTTAATCAGTCCGTTAATTTCCTCCGCGCGGTCCATCGCAGAAAAGAAGATGGCCGCTGGTCACATGTCCACATCACATGTCCTGTACCTGCCTGGGCAGGGTCATGTGATCACCACTACGTTTGGCTGTAGTCGGTTGGTTGCAGTGCATCCAGTATGGTCAGTGTTGTGGTGATGGCAGTTACACATCATTACTATGGTAACAGAGCAAGAAAACCTGTTACATCATCACTGGAAGCAGAGCAAAAAAGGGAGGAGGAGTTACTGAGAGCTAAAGGATCATGGAACTTGTAGTTTCCAGTGGCGGCCATCTTAATGATAACTCCACCTACTTTAGAGAGGCCATAAATTTTGTAATTCATAAAATCATATTATTTTAGCTCCGTTTTGTGACTAATGACATTGAGTATTGTTGTATTCATTTATTTATATCATCAAGAGTTTTTGTGTCAGACGTTCATATTCCCGGAATACCCCTTTAAGTTATATGCCGCCCACTATCACTTCTTAGTTAGCCATGCTTAAAGAAAGTTTTCTCTGAAATACGCAGGCAATTGTCCTGTCCACTCATAACCCTATGCCTATATCCATGTTCACATGCCATGTTACAACCTGTTTTAACCCCTTATCACTGACACTAGTTTTCAGCTTAATGGGGTTATCTGTGTTTAAAAAATTTCTTATGGCCGGGCTGGGGAGGGCTATTTAAACACAATAAACATGTACATACCTCCTCCGGTGCTGCCGATGTCCCGCGCCGCGGCCGGTCTTCTCTGTGCGCCGGTTTCATTACAAGTGCGCACAGAGAGCTTCCGGCCAGCCAGATGCTCCCATGCGACACCATCTCCCAGCGCTTACAACGCTGAGAGATAGGGACGGATGGGAGGAGCCGGCCACATCGCGGACCGGAAGCTCCCTGTGCGCGGCTTCCGTGCCCCTGTAAACAAACAGGGGCACGGATCGAAGGGACCGCGGCACCGGACGAGGTAAGTCCATGTTCATTATGTTTAACTAGCCCTCCCCAGCCCGGCCCTAGGTAATTTTTAAAGCCCGGATAACCCCTTTAATGACCAGATTTGATTTTTCAAATCTGACTCACAATAATTGGTTATAACTTCGGAACGCTTTAACATATCCAGGTGATTTTGAGAATGTTTTCTCGTGACACATTGTACTTCATGTTAGTTATAAAATTTAAGTGATATGCTTTGCATTTCATTCTGAAAAAAAGTGAAAATTTGGCAAAAGTTTGTAAAAATTCTTCATTTTCCAAGTTTGAAATGTTCTGCTTTCCAGACAGGAAGTAAAACTTCCCAAAAAGCTTGATAATTAACATGTCGTCTTTATGTTGAGATGATATTTTATGCATCCTCTCATTTTTCTATCATGTTATGAGGCGCAGAACTTTAGGTGCCACAATTTTCATGAAAATTGCCAAAACTCACATTTTGAGGGACAACTCAGCTTTCAAGTGACTTTGAGAGGCCTAAATAATAGTAAAACCCCATAAATTACCCCACTATAGAAACATCACCCCTCAACATATGTAAAACAACTTCTATTAAGTCTATTAACCCTTTAAGTGTTTCAGATGGGTTAAAACAATATGGACCTGCGATTTTGGAACATACATTCATTTAGGCCAAAACTGACAGTTTCAGATTAAATTAAATGATGAAACGCACTGCAACATTTGATATCCAATTCCTCCCGAGTGTAGCGATACCCCATATGTGGTATGGGCGCACGGCAGGGCTTAGGATGAATGGAGGCGCCCTTCACAGCAGATTTGTTTTGTCACATTGTACGACCTATACATTTTTTTTTTTTTTTGGTAATGCGAACATATGAAGCTTATTATTTACGGGATGAGATACAATGTATATATAATTCATTTTGGGATTCTAAAGCTTATTCATGAGATTTTATAAACTATTTCAAGGGCGACACAAACACATCAATTTTTATTTTGGATATTTAGCATTTTTTTTCTCCCCCGCTCACCATAACGTAAAATTAATATTTTATCTTTATTCTCTGGTTCACTACGACTCCGGTGATACCTCATTTATATAGTTTTTCTAATGTTTGCTCAATTTTCCTGAGCAAAACCTATATTAGAGAAAATCGCATTGTTTTTACTGTTGACAACTTTTTAGGGCCATAACTTCTGTATTTTTATGTTGTCAGATCTGGTTGAGGTCTTATTATTTGCTAAAAGAGTTGTTCTTTTCAGTCGTAACATATTAGGGAATGTAACTTTTTTTGATCACCTTTTAGAACGTTTTTAGTGATGGTGTTTGATGATGGGAAGTTTTTCAAGCTTTTTTTTTTTTTACGTCGTTCACCGAGCGGGTTCAAAATTGATTTAGTTTTATTGTACAGATTGATACAGACGCGGTGATACAAAATATGTATGTGTTTTCGTGTTTTCTATACTTTATTTGCATTTTATGTGTACCGTATTTTCCGGACTATAAGGCGCACTTAAAAGCATTGGATTTCCGTGGAAATCCAAAGTGCGCCTTATAGTCCGGTGCGCCCTATGTATGGCGCTGGGCACAGGGCAGCGGACCATACTTACATAGGTCCCCGCTACCGGAGACCGGAGACAGCAGATCTCCAGCGGGACCTGGAGCGGGGACCTATGTAAGTATGATCCGCTGCCCTCCTCCACCTCCCCCTCACCTTCCCCGCTCACCTTCCCCGCGTTCCCCGTCGCGTCTCGGCGTCGCGTCCCGTCGCCGCGTCACGTCATGTCGGCTCTCCGGCACGCCTCCGCCACGCCTCCGCCAAGCCTCCGCCACGCCCCCGCCACGCCCCCGGACCCCGCGCCTTATAGTCCGATGCGCCTTATATATGTAATTATTACATATATAAGGCGCATCGGACTAATGCGCCTTATAGTCCGGTGCGCCCTATAGGGCAAAAAATACGGTAACTGGGGAGATTATGGGACTTTTATTTTATTTAATTATATTCTCAAATGACTAAATCTTTTTACTTTTTTACATTTTCTACTTCTTGGAGAGGAGCCGACAGCCTCGGGTCACTCGTCAGAACCCGGGGCTGAGGCAGGAGGGATCGGAACCCCGTGCAAGGGGCTAAACACCCGGGATCAGAGTTTTTCACTTGCAGGACCCGATCTCTCGAAATCTTCTTCTGTTGCGCCGCCGTAGAAAGGCGCCGCGTCAGAAGAAGTACCCTTAATGACCACTGTAAAAAGCCGATACGGCGGCCATTAAGGGGTTAAAGTTGTCCAATAAAATGCCATGATTTTACTTCACGTGAACTCCGTTTGAAGCTGAACTTCGTTTGCATCTTTATCCTGCATGAATACTTCAAGAATAACAGAATATTATGTCTTCATATGGTCTCGCCCGATGCTAAATTATTTTTCATGATATTAATATTTTACATATGTCCCTCCTCTTTACTCTAAGGTCTTAAAGGAAATCTACCATTTGAATTGATGCATTATGAACCAAAAATACCTTGAGAATGCTGTAGCTACACTGATGCAGGATCATATCTTGGTTAATCCCCGAGTTCAGTGGTTTTGCTGAAAAAACTATTATAACATTCAGGACCTTGGGAAAGCTGGATTGCATGATTGCACAAGTTACACAAGCTTCTATTACTCACAGGGCTTAGCCCAGACCGGACTACTCAACCTGAGCCGGATCACAGCAGCTCGGGATGGTGCAGCAATTGATAATTCTGCCTTCATCATCCTGTGAAGCATTGCATAACTAATGTGCTAGGAAAAGCGCTGAGCCTTGCCACAGTAGCGAGACAACTTCATTATCATAATTTTATAATTGTTATTAGCTCAGGGATTAACCAATGGATTCAACAGGTAGGATGACACTCACTTGAATCTGGTTAAAATAATAGAAAAGCTTCATTCATCCAATGTAGGAACAATATAGGCAGGTAAGTGACCAGGAATAGGACGCCATACACATCTGACGCGTTTCAAACCATCAGGTCCTTAGTCATAGATGTCATAAATGGAATGGGAGTAGGCTGACATACCGAGCTCCCTGGCAGCAGAACCACACTATCACAGTATATTTTGTATGCCTTTGACTGAGCACCTGTAATAGCGTGGTTCTGCTTCCAGGGAGCTCGGTATGTCGGCCTACTCCCATTCCATTTATCAAACCTCTTTATATTCTCCATATTCTTCACCTTCACCCTGTTATATTTCCCCCTTTTCTCTGTCACTTGTACACCTAACTATCGGTTCTGATTTTCTTCCACCCTTAGACTTTCTATCCTTCATCTTTCATTATGGTTTTGTCACATTCTTGAGCCACGCTTTACACGACAGCCCTATGATATATTTGTTTTTTGCTCTCGTGGTGTGACTCCCTACATTGTACACACTCCACTTGGTTTACTGCTTACTGTGTTTCTTCACCCTTGCGGTCGTGTCTCACTCTGCACCTATCTCGCAGCTTTTGTCACTTCCCACCGTGCGCACCCCTTCATCTCTCCTCTTTTCCAATTCTTGGTCTCCCTCCCTCAACATCATCATCCTCTTCACTCACTTTTCCGGTTTATATTTCTTACACCACACTTTACACTATTAACTTGGTGGTCTTTCTCCCTACAATTTCGTTATTTATTCTTGTATGTATAATTGTACATTCTATAGTATATTTGTTATATCTCTTCTTTCATCTGGTACCCAGCAGGTCCCTGTGCTTTGCCTCATATGCATTCCATTTTTCTTCACTTCCCTCACTCTGGCTCGTCCGACCTCTGGTTGCTCCATCCTCCGGCAGAAATAACTTTTCAAATATTTGGGTCTCCTTTCCAGCGGACCCGGGACTCGCCTGTCATCCTTATCCTTTTTTGTCTGTAGTTCAATTTCCGTGACCAGCATAGATATCGGGAGATACGTGTATTTGTGTACTTTTGATATATGTTCTCCCTTTTTGATGTCTTCAACTAAGGTGGTTCTTCAGGTGTGTGTACTCTGTGTATGTGTGTGTGTGCGCGTGTGTACATGGGCCCATGTATGTGTCTGTTATTATATGTGTTTTTGGGGTAGTAGTTTTCTTTGCTTTATGTTTCATCTATGATGCATGTTCATGTATATATATATATATTGTTGCTGCTATATGTTTTGCATATTCGAATCATGCGCATCACACAAGAATCTTTATTCATTTTTATAAAAAGTATGTATATACTATCGCACATTAACCAATTACCTATTTAGGTACTCATTCATTCACTTGTTGATTAACTCATCGATATTAACATTTGTGCACTTCCCGAGGTATTTTTATATTTTTATATTTTTACCTTTTTATAGTATTCCCCTTCTTTATCACATATCCTTTTGGAGCAACAACCATATAGGACACATACAATCATTTTGGGCGCTCTGCGCGCAGAAGCATCGCTCTTGCATCTCATCAATGCGGCGCTGGCACGCCGTTATATTTGGTCACATGACGTCTGATCATGTGACCAATGACACTCGAAATGTGGCGCACGTGCACCAAAAAATAGGCGCACGCGCACCAAAAAATAGGCGCATGCGCACCACATTAAGCAGCACGCAGAGCGCCCATCTTTCCATCATGGCGCTCCACACCTGCCACCACTAATTCTATTCATACAGGTATTTATACTGTGTCACCCATCACACCAGTTACCCCTGAGGAAGCCACTGGGTGTGGCGATACGCGTGGGGCCTCATCCAGCCCCCATTCTCCCCCTTTTTCCCTGCCAGCCCAGCGCCTCTTGGTAACTATCATTGCACATACTTTACCTTTTGCTATATTGGCTCCCCTGCCTTTGCAGGGCAGCACATTCCATTGGTACTTCTGGCATATACCTTTTTTTGGCTTGTTACTTGTTGTACTGCATTTGCTGGACAGGTTTAAAAGGTTTGGGGGCTGTATAGGGAGGTGGTCTTTATGGGTACTTATCATATACCCTACCCTCCCTCTGGTTATGTATAGAGGACTGTGTTCCTTTTTAAATGTTTTTATTCCCCTTTTTTTGGTGTGTTTTTCTATGTATTAATAAAATTTGTATTCTTGGCATAGCACATGGTTCTTTCTGATTTACTCCCATTCCATTTATGACATCTATGACTAAGGACCTGATGGTCTGAAACGCGTCAGAGGTGTATGGTGTTCCATTCCATGTCACTGTTACCTGCCTGTATTGTTCCTACATTGGATGAATGAAGCTTTTCTACTATTTTAACCAGATTCAAGTGAGTGTCGTCCTACTTGTTTTATCCACTTCTTATGCATTAAGAACCTTTTTTTTTGGACATGTGGACCTGGTGGTGAGCGAATCTAAGTTTTTCTACTTGTTGTTCAGGGATTAACCAAGATATGATTTTGCATCAGTATAGCTACAGCATTCTCAAGGCATGTTTGGTTCATAATTCATGAAATGGTAGGTTTCCTTTAAATAAAATCTTACTGTTTGTAGCTAATTACACAAATTCACCATTGTAGGAGACTTTAATAATGTGATTGACAAGTTTTTAGTTTGATTTTGGCCACCTTATTCTAATGCTACCCCTGTTCTAGCTTTCTTTGGATGAAAGGTCTTCGATTTAGGTTGGCTGATGTGTGTAGACTGCAACATCCTGGTAAACAACAATTATTGTCTTAATCTAGTTCACATAAATCACTCTCTAGATTGCATATGGCCCCAGTAAATTTCATCATGTTGCCTAATCTAGACATGGTATCATTGTTACCCAGGTGATTGTCAAGTCATTCTCCACTGTTGCTTTACCTTCAGCCTTTTTATAGCTGGAATCTAGCATATGCAGATCTAGCAGATGCAGGAGATTTTAACTCATTTTGGCTACCAATTCTGTCCGTAAAAGGTGGCCTTATTAACTTAATACTGTTACTAACTTTTTGGGGGCTACTGACGGTACTGTGCCCTTATTGGTTACTTGGGATGCTATTAAAGTATATCTTAAGGACCTATTTATTATAATTTTCAGAAAAATAGAATATCTCTAGGACTTTAAGATTCTTTATATAGGGAAGTAGAACTAGCCAGGAAGCACTATGTAACTGACCCCTCTGCTGCCCATGAGGAAGATTGGATCGCAGTACAGACTCGGTTATCTAAACATTTACTTAATTTGGTGTATAACAAAAAAGTTGTTTCAGTCTCTGCGCTAGAGTAAGGAGAAAGGGTAGGTAATCTTTTAGCAATCATGAAATCTGCGGAAAAGGGCTCATCAGCTTTGTGTGTGACGGCATCGGGCTGCATACTCGAGGGGGCGGGCTGGCTGGCTGCATACTCGAGGGGGCGGGCTGGCTGGCTGCATACTCGAGGGGGCGGGCGGCGGGCTGGCTGCATACTCGAGGGGGCGGGCGGCGGGCTGGCTGCATACTCGAGGGGGCGGGGGGCGGGCTGGCTGCATACTCGAGGGGGCGGGCGGCGGGCTGGCTGCATACTCGAGGGGGCGGGCGGTGGGCTGGCTGCATACTCGAGGGGGCGGGCGGCGGGCTGGCTGCATACTCGAGGGGGCGGGCGGCGGGCTGGCTGCATACTCGAGGGGGCTGGCTGGCTGTATACTCGAGGGGGCTGGCTGTATACTACTGGGGACTGTAACCAATGCATTTCCCACCCTCGGATTGTACTCAAGTCAATAGGTTTTTCCAGTTTTTTGTGTCAATATATTTTATACTCGGCTTTAAACTCAACTATATGTGGTATATGACAGATGAATCAAATGTTAATGCCCAGATTCTTCTCTGGGCATTAATACCCCCTTTAATATCCCTGTTTGTAAAGGAACTAAGACCATAATTTTTGGAGGCATATCCTGTGGTCTGACGATATTGACGATTGGCTTTCAAACCTAAGAACATCAGGGTGGCATCTTATTGGTGTATTTGGCTAAATAGATTCCATTATGAGGAAAGAACATTGTGGCAATAAAGAAAGTTAAGTTTAAATGAGCAATGACCCAAATTGTGATTTTCCCTTCAAAAACAAACTGAACGATGCCATATTGTGCAGATCGCCTCTTCTAGCTCCGAAGTCAGAGCCGGCTGTTGTCACCAGCTCTCTGGCTGGAGAGGGTGAGGTGGTGGGCAGAAACCCGAATGGAGGCATGAATAATTGGCAGACAACACAGACAGAAGCGGTTATTAGGGCGTAGACAGGGTTATTTTCATAATTAAAGTTTTTGAACTAAGCTATGAAGAGCAAAAATCAGAATGGATCCTGTCTCAGGAGGCATACACCACATTATAATTGTGCTTGATTTGAAAACATTGCACCACTGCAAGGTTTTTAAACCAAGCACACTTAAATGCTTATGTGTGCCCCCCCCCCTTTCCTATTAAAAAAAGGTTTAATTGTCTGCATATTTCATTTTGTTATTGCTTTTACAGAAAGTAGAAATCTGTTTAAACAGTTTTTTTTCCTCACTGTTAATGTAGTTTGTAAAGTAAAACTGAACAATCTGCAGGATAGCCCCTAACAAGCTGATCGTGGGGGTCTCAGTGATGGGGCCCCACGAATAACAAGAAAGGGGGTTCGATGTACCCCTGTCGCACCCTTTGATGACCGGAGAAGCCATTGCGCATGCTCAGGCTGCCCCGTTCATTTTTATGGAGCTGACGTAGATTGCCAAGTACAGGGCTCTCTCTCCATCCGCTCCATAGAGAAGAGCAGCACAGCCTGTACAACCGGGTTTTGCGGTCATCCCTGGTTGCAATGGGAGTACATTGGATTGTGATCGTGATCCTTCGGGGTCACATCATGGTGACCCCCATAGATCAGCAAGTTAGGCACTATCCTTTAACAATCCCTTTTAACGTTGACTTTTTGTTATTTCTCTGTTGTACTATTTGTTTTACAGGATTCGTATCAATAAGCAACTTAATGCTGAAGCCGATGAGTACAAAACTGAGGATATAATAGAGGGGAAAAAAAGAAGATCCTCGGCAAGAAGACACATTATTGGAAAAGAGAACAGTGAGCAAGTTGTGCCTGATACAAAAATGGCTCCTGAAATTCTCATGGTTGAAGTTGACAATGTAGCTCATGAAGAATTTCAGATTACGGAAGAGGTCAAAGTAAGTGTACTTGCTTGTTTGGTACTTTTAAAGTGGATTGAAAGTGAATTCATATAGTTTATTTAAAGCAGGGGAGCACAACCTTTATTAGTCCGAGGACTGCATTATCCTACTGCTCAATTTGAAGTAACCCGCAACCTAGATGCACAAACAACCACAGTAGAGGAAGAACTGCCACCCAAAAAGTGATATATAACACATTATAGCAACAAATACCAACCCAGATTCCAGACCATGCAATATGTAAAAATACTCCTCCTGGAGACAAACTACTTGCTCAAACAAATAATAATGGAGATATCCTGAAGAAAATAATAATAGACACTCCTAGAGCAGATGTATAATACTGCGGCTCCCCTTCCCTCCTCTCCGACCAAACTGATTCCCTAAGACCTCAGAGCACAAATAAAGGAGACTCCCTAGGGGACTCTCAAACCATATGTGTGTAATTCTGGACACCTCCAGATCTGACCAGAAATAGAAAAGAATAAATACCTCATCTTCTGCACCCTGTGCCACACTGGACTTCTTTCTGTGTGCCTGGAGCAATAAGAATACAAAACGTGTTCTTCTTGACACCAGCAGAGGTGAATACTTGTTAGATGTACTTAACTCTATGCGGTATCAAGGATAGTAGGCGTTCATTGCTCTTGGCGGGTAGCAATGTGTGGTTTGCAAGCGATGAACCTTTAATGTAAAGGGTATTTCAGGGTTAAAATTTGATACCTATTCTTAAAATGTACTGCTTTCATTTTCCAGTTTGTTGTATTAACCCGCTCAGGACAAGACCTATTTTGGCCTGAAAGGCACAGTCCAATTTTTTAAAAATCTGCCTTGTGTCATTATAAGTAGTTATAGCTTGGGAACACTTTAACGTATCCAGGGAATTTTGAAATAGTTTTCTTGTTACATATTGTACTTAAAGTTAGTTAAAAAATTTGTACGATATCTTTTGTTTACTTATCAAAAAAATTTTTGGTATTTCTTAAATTCAACACAAAAAAATGTGCTGAAAGACTCTAACTTGGCTTATTCTAGAGTCTATTAAAAAAAAACAAAATGTGTACTTGCCTTCCTACGCCCCCTTCCCCTAGCAGGTCCTCTTCTATCCATCGATGCTTTGGTTCTGTGTCTCCTCGCGGTCTGTCGCTTGCGTCATGATGGAAGCTGCAAGCTGACATTTGTGTGTGTGTGTGTGTGTGTGTACCACCATTGGACCACACTGTAATGTCAGTGAGCAGCTGACGTGGTGTGTGCGACGGACTGCATAATAGATACCGGGGGATCCGATCCCTCCTGCCGCTGCCCCGGGTCCCGACGAGTGACCCGAGGCTGTCGGCTCCTCTTCTCGCCGGGTCCTGCCTTCCTGGCAGGACCCGGCTGCAAGTAACTGAGCATGCGCAGCATGCTCAGTTACTTACACTATACACTGCAATACAAGTGTATTGCAGTGTAAAGGCTTGAATAAGCGATCGGATGATCGCTTATTCAAGCCAAGAAGTAGAAAATGTAAAAAAGTTAAAAAAAAAATGAAATCTTTTTATAATATAATTAAATAAATAAAATAAAAGTCCCATAATCTCCCCAGTAACACATAAAATGCAAATACAGTAAATAAAACACAAAAACATACATATTTGGTATCACCGCGTCCGTATTAATCTGTACAATAAATCTAAATCAATATTGAACCCACTCGGTGAACGATGAAAAAAAAACTACGAAAAACTTCCCGTAATATACAATTTTTCATCAAACACCATCACAAAAAATGTTCTAAAAAGTGATCAAAAAAAGCTACGTTCCCTAATATGATACGACTGAAAAGAACAACTCTCTTCGCAAAAAATAAGCCCTCAACCAGATCTGACAACAGAAAAATACAGAAGTTATGGCAATAAAAAGTTGTCAATAGTAAAAACAATGCGATATTCTCCAATATTGGTTTTGCTCAGGAAAATTGAGCAAAGATAAGAAAAACTATATAAATGAGGTATCACCGTAATCGTAGTGAACCAGAGAATAAAGATAAAATATTATTTTTACATTACGGTGAGCGGGGGGAAAAAAAATGCTAAAAATCAAAAATAAAAATTGATGATTTTGTTTGTGTCCCCCTTGAAATAGTTAATAAAATCTCATGAATAAGCTATAGACCCCCCTAAATGAATTATCTATACATTGTATCTCATTCCGTAAAAAATAAGCCCTCATATGTTTGCATTACCAAAAAAAATAAAAATGTATAGGTAGTACAATGTGACAATACAAATCTGCAGTGAATGGCGCCTCCATTCATTGTATACTCGGCCGTGCGCCTGTACAGAAGTTTACCACCACATATGTGGTATCAGTACGCTCTGGAGGAATTGAGCATCAAGCGTTGCAGTGCGTTTCATCATTTAATTTATTCTGAAGCTGTCAGTTTGGCCTAAATGAATGTATTTTCCAAAAAAAATTCCATAGTTTCTAAATCGCAGGTCCATATTGTTTTAACCCATGTGAAACACTTAAAGGGTTAATGGACTTAATAGAAGTTGTTTTACATACGTTGAGGGGTGAAGTTTCTATAGTGGGGTAATTTATGGGGTTTTACTATTATTTAGGCCTTACAAAGTCACTTGGAAGCTGAGTTTTCCCTCAAAATGTGAGTTTTGGCAATTTTCATGAAAATTTGAAAAATCGCACCTAAAGTTCTGCACCTCATAACATCCTAGAAAAGTGAGAGGATGCACAAAATATCATCCCAACATAAAGCAGACATTCCGTAAATGTAATTTATCAAGCTTTTTGGGTAGTTTTACTTCCTATCTGGAAAGCAGAACATTTCAAACTTGGAAAATGAAGAATTTTTACAAACTTTTGCCAAATTTTACTTTTTTTCAGAACGAATCGCAAAACGTATCACTTAAATTTTATAACTAACATGAAGTACAATGTATCATGAGAAAACATTCTCAAAATCACCGGGATATGTTAAAGCGTTCCGAAGTTATAACCAATTATCGTGAGACATGTCAGATTTGAAAAATCGAGTCTGGTCATTGAGCTGAAAACTAGTGTCGGTGATAAGGGGTTAAGCATTCACATAAACTGTTATGCATAAACTGTTATGAGGTTTACAATCATAAAATTGTCAAAACCTGTATTTGGAGGCACCTGCTCATCTTTCAATTGACAGTGAGAGGCCTAAATAATTGAAAAAAAAAAAACCATAAATTTTCCTAATATGGAAACTATACCCCTAATCTTATGAAAAACTACTTTTAAGAAGTTAATTAACCCTTTTTAGGTTTTATAAATCTTACAACTAAATGGAGGTGCTATATGGAAATTGTAATTTTTTTTGGCAATACGTTTAAATTTGGGCGGAAAATTAAACATTCACAATGGATTAAATGACAAAAAGCTCTTCATAGTTTAATGCCCAATTTCATCCGAGTATACTGAAATCACATATGTGGTGGTAAACTGACGTACTGGCACAAGCCCAGGGATAGAATGAAATGAGCGCCTTTTAAAGCCGATTTGCATTTTTCTTTTCTAATGTGGATATATCGAGGCTTAATTTTCTGGCCATGTGAGATGTACTTTTTATCACTTTGGGGCATCTATGGCAAATTGATTAGATTTTATCGACTCCTATTTGTGGAAGAGATTAAAATTTATCAATTTTTGGTAATTTTATTCTCTTTTTGCGCCGTTCACCATACCATATAAAAATGTTTTTTATTCTATGGGTAGCCGCAATTAAGGAAAATTGTCTTTTTTATTTTTTCACAAATTTACTGAACAAAAACTAAATTGCAGAAAATCTTGTTAATTTTGGCTTAACTTTTATATTTTTTTACCTGCTGGGTCTGGCTTATTTTTTTTCAAGAGAATAGCTTCAGCCGAACTCTATGAAAGAAAAAAAAAAAAATCAATGGCCAATGGAAACAGGGGAGACAATGAACAGGAACAGGGCTAATATAAGTGTGGGGAAGGGGGCTCTTCTTCGGCCAATATAAGCCATACATTTTTGGCTAGACACCAGACCACCTACCCATGCCCACCGGTCACTGGGGACCACTGAGTTAGGGTATTTATTACAAAAGAATGGTGAAGTGGTATAGTTTAACCCCTTTAGCACTAAGCTCATTTTCACCCTTCGGACAAAGCCTGATTTTTCAAAGCTGCCTGTGTCACGATACGCAGTTCTAACTTTGAAATGCTTTTTTCCTACCAAGTTTATTTTCAGACATTTTTTATGACATGTTGTACTTCAAATTAAAGCTATATTTACTTTTAATCTATATATTAGTTTAAGTACACTCACCGGCCACTTTATTAGGTACACCTGTCCAACTGCTCGTTAACACTTAATTTCTAATCAGCCAATCACATGGCGGCAACTCAGTGCATTTAGGCATGTAGACATGGTCAAGACAATCTCCTGCAGTTCAAACCGAGCATCAGTATGGGGAAGAAAGGTGATTTGAGCGCCTTTGAACGTGGCATGGTTGTTGGTGCCAGAAGGGCTGGTCTGAGTATTTCAGAAACTGATGATCTACTGGGATTTTCTCACGCACGCATTTTTTCACGCACAACCATCTCTAGGGTTTACAGAGAATGGTCCGAAAAAGAAAAAACCTCCAGTGAGCGGCAGTTCTGTGGGCGGAAATGCCTTGTTGATGCCAGAGGTCAGAGGAGAATGGGCAGACTGGTTCGAGCTGACAGAAAGGCAACAGTGACTCAAATCGCCACCCGTTACAACCAAGGTAGGCAGAAGAGCATCTCTGAACGCACAGTACGTCGAACTTTGAGGCAGATGGGCTACAGCAGCAGAAGACCACATCGGGTGCCACTCCTTTCAGTTAAGAACAGGAAACTGAGGCTACAATTTGCACAAGCTCATCGAAATTGGACAGTAGAAGATTGGAAAAACGTTGCCTGGTCTGATGAGTCTCGATTTCTGCTGCGACATTCGGATGGTAGGGTCAGAATTTGGCGTCAACAACATGAAAGCATGGATCCATCCTGCCTTGTATCAATGGTTCAGGCTGGTGGTGGTGGTGTCATGGTGTGGGGAATATTTTCTTGGCACTCTTTGGGCCCCTTGGTACCAATTGAGCATCGTTGCAATGCCACAGCCTACCTGAGTATTGTTGCTGACCATGTCCATCCCTTTATGACCACAATGTACCCAACATCTGATGGCTACTTTCAGCAGGATAATGCGCCATGTCATAAAGCTGGAATCATCTCAGACTGGTTTCTTGAACATGACAATGAGTTCACTGTACTCAAATGGCCTCCACAATCACCAGATCTCAATCCAATAGAGCATCTTTGGGATGTGGTGGAACGGGAGATTCGCATCATGGATGTGCAGCCGACAAATCTGCGGCAACTGTGTGATGCCATCATGTCAATGTGGACCAAAATCTCTGAGGAATGCTTCCAGCACCTTATTGAATCTATACCACGAAGAATTGAGGCAGTTCTGAAGGCAAAAGGGGGTCAACCCGTTACTAGCATGGTGTACCTAATAAAGTGGCCGGTGAGTGTATATTGTACTTATTTGTAAAAAAAAAAAATTGAAATTTGGCGAATATTTGAAAAAATGTCCAATTTCTCTGATTTCTAAATGTTCTACACATCATACCAAATTGGTTTCTAACTAACATTAACCATATGTCTGCTTTATGTTAACTTAATTTTTTAATGTTAATTTATTTTATTAGGACGTTAGGAGGCTTACAGTTCGAACAGCGATTTTTCCAAATTTTTAAGTAAACTTCAGATTCAATATTTTTAGAAGACAATTCATCTTCGTAAGGGTTTTCAAAGTTCTTATTAGAAATATAAAGGGTTCCCGGCTGCTTGTGCGGAGGCTTGGCTGTAATGTACAGCTGGCCTCCTGCATGGATGACCCATGCTGGCCTCCTGCATAGATCACCCACGATCTGCTGCTGAGCCTGGTGGCGCAAACAGAAGCTCACCATGACGATCCTGAATGTCAGTGGCTTAAGGGGTTAATGAATTATGAGTACAAATAGTGATGACGACCATGGGAAGATGAGGTACTATAGATATAAAAACGTATATAACGTAACACTCCAATAATGAGTTTACGTATAAAAAGCTAATGTTATTAACTTTTTTAAATGTTTCATTGGTTTTCAGTCTCAGTTAAAACTTTTTATTTCAGTCGGCAATCTGTAGTGAAGTTCACACTCTTCCTGCACAAGTACGATGCTGCCCTGGCCGGTGGCTGTGTACGCATGTTCGTGCTTGCTGTATAGTGTTTGTGGGTTTCCCCTTCAGTGACGTCACCACATTACTATAGGAGGGAATGAAGATCAAGTTTCCTACTTGTTTCAGAAGCTATTCGGCTTCCTTGATCAGGGAATGTGTTTCTCATTTGGCACCTGAATAGGTGACGGTTATTCATTTGAACCTATTTCAGTTTTTTTTTTTACAGAGCTATCTACTAAAAAGCAGAAGTCTTTATCTCTGTTTAATTCTAGTGTGACCAAAGGTGGGATTAGGGGCGGTTAGTGCCGCATGACCTGCTTCAAAATATGTCTGTCTATTGAAGAAGAGCCTTCTAGCTGCCTAGTATATATAGAGGTAGATGAGCGTAGGCATCCCCGAAGATATGACTTAAAGTGTTACCGTCATTTCAAAAAACTTTTGATATGTTGTAGGGCAGGTAATTTTAAGCCCTTTTGCAATTGGATTAGTTACCCAAATCTTGCTCCTTCCTCTTGTATTCTGCAGACTTCCCCTAGATGGCAGTGACTGCTCAGATAGCCGTTACTATGGACATTCCGACTACGGAACAGGAGACACGCCCCCCCCCCCCTCCCCCTGCACACAGCTGATCACCTCATGTGTAACTGCCCCAGCACTCAGCCATGTTCAGGGAGAAGACCTCACTAATATAGTGACCAAACACCTAAACACATATCTCTCCTCAGCTTCCCCTACACCTGTATACTGTATAACAAATAATAGACACAGACAGAAACTGCAGCCCCTCCTCCCCCATCACCTCACACACACAGGAAATGGCAGGAGACTCTCTCCAAGTCTGCAAGCTGTGTCCTCATGTGCTGTGCTGCAGTGTTAGGTAGGTAGACAGACATGGATACATAGATATGATATAGATCTGAATGGGTAGGATCTAGGCCACACAATTAAAGAGATAAAAACATGCAAACAGGACAAAATTACAGCATAGCTATAATAACCATGTTACCTCATATTCCCCTCCCTCCCACTCGACCATCTACACAAAACATTCCCAACAAGAAAACAAAAACAGCTTAGTTGAGAGATGTCTTATAAGCCGCTAAAGGGTCACCTCACCAAGCAGGATATAACCACCACTACCGCATACCTGATGGGCCAGGAAAGCAGCAGAGCACCCCTTCTACATCTCCGTTGCCCGTTTTGAGAGGCGGGATAGAACAGTTTCTGACCTGCACCATGTGGTCGACATGTGAGCTGGCGCCATCTTCCTGCTATGTGGCGTGGACCTTCTGCTTTCTCCACTTAGCCTCGGCAGGACGGGATCCTCTTCAGGAGTGGAGGTACTCTCCCATTCCTCTCCAGCAGCACAGAGGCAACTTATTCTGGTGCTGCTGCCATCAGGGACACTGGCACAGCCTTACCCCCCTTCCGACACACTGCCCCCAGATAGGGAAGTTTATGTGCCAGTACAGTAGGCCCCATGCACAGAATGACCAGCACTGCCAGCACCCACAACACCTCTGCCCCAGCAGCAGGTAGGAAAGGCAGGTGAGCAAGCCTCACATGGCTACCCAAAAGCTGCAGGTTTGCATCCCCTGGGACGGATCACACTCAGAACGCCTGAGAAGGTCTCTGGACGGTCTCTAGCACAGTGCAAAACCTCCACCAACTACCATAAGCCTTTTCTTAGTTTGGGCATATTACTCCGGGACACGGGACTTAACTCTTAAACTCCTTCAGTACTGCCCGGGGACAATAGCAGCCAGTTTCCAGCTTCTATTGTTCAGTTATGCATACTATTCTGACTTTCTGTAACTCGTTTCAGAGGTAGCGGAGACTTGCCCCTCCAAGATGTTAGCGATCCGATAAGATTTACATCATATTGCTGCAAGAGTTGAGACTTTACTCGACAATTGGTCTCTCAACTACAAGCCACAGTGACTATGAGCAGTATGCAACTCCACCTGGAAGACCTGGGTAATAGGGGGAGGCGTAATAACGTCTGGGTTCGGGGTCTACCTGAGATTGTGCTGGATGTGGATGTTCCCCAAACACTACAACATCTCTTCAACAAGATCCTGGGCGCTCCAGTGACAAACCAGATCAAGTGCGATCGAGCACACAGGGAGCTCCGCTCTAAAGGACTCTAATCCCAACCAAGAGATGTGATAAGCTGTGTACATGACTTTACATTGAAGGAAGCAATAATTGTCAAGGATGGCTAAAAGCTTGGAATTTGAAGGAACTCTCTTACGATTATACCAGTATCTTGCAGAAATTGAGACTGCGCCCTCTCCTGGAAGCGCTCCATGAAGCACATCTGCATACCCTTTTGCCCACAATGTCAGAATGACGGGGCCTTAGCAACCTTGCACTCCCCATTTTTGCAAGGACATGGGAATTTCGGAGCCCCAAATGACTGATTTGGAGGTGGCACTCCCGCCTCCATCACCACCTCCTGCTTGGCAGCCAGTACGCCAGAGGAAAAGTCACGGTGATCTAGATCCCCTAATAATTTTTCTCCTGTCAGGTTTTATATTCCTAGGTTTAGTTATATAGTGGTGGTTTAGCACTGATGGTTTTCTCTTCATAATTTGCCTTTAAAATAGTAAATACAACCAAAGATATAGAAGCTAAAATGTTATCCTACCAAAGCACGGTAGCTTTACGAAAAACTTCTTACTTTTTCGAAGCAGCGATAAACACTATTGGCACGCTTCTATCAGAAAGACATACATATTTAGAACCTACCATACTAAATTATATGCACTACCCAGTGGGCTTCCAGAAGACCGAAACCGAACCTATAAAAATTTTACTTCTCCTCCTGTCAGCTACTTATCAGACACATAGCCAGTATTAATGCCCCCATATCCAGGGAGAAGTTAAACTAAGACGCTCCCCTGCTTATTATTTACGCTATGTATAGAGCCCCTGGCAGCGAAAATTAAGCATAACCCTGATGTACAGGGAGTGTTGGTGAGGGATCAAGAGTTTAAAATATCGTTATTAGCTGGCGATGTTCTATTGACAATAACATCCCCCCCACACACATCTCTTTCGGTTTTACATGTGATTATTCAGGAATATGGCAGATTAGCTTGTTATAAGGTGAATACCTCAAACGGAGGCTTTACTATAACAAAACTACCAATTCCAGTAGAGGATGAACTCTACACAGTACAGTTAACGGCCTCCTACTCATCATTATATGGTGCTAACTATCCTCCCTTTTTCAAAGAATTATGGGCTATGTTAAACAAATGGAAAGTGCATTTTATTTCCCTGCTTTGTCAGGTTGCTGCAGTCAAGATGACTTGGCTTCCAAAACTCCTATGCTACCTCCAGACTTTGACAGTTAAGGTTACTCTGCAAGGAGCTATTTTCTATTTTATATGGGATAACAGAAGGCACAGAATGCCTAAAAAGGTCATGCTTGCCCCCAAAACCCAAGGAGGCCTACCAGTCCCACATGTTATAAATTATTATTGGGAAACTCAACTACGACAACAACCATGCTGGAGGGCTTCTCTAACCTATACTAAATGGGTGGAGGTAAAAAAAAAACTTGGCAGGCACCTATGGGACTTAACCCATAGAATGTAATTTACCTAGGCATGCGGAACCGTTACTCAAGTCTTTTTACACCTCTGTACAGCATCCAAAAGCAGACGGTCTCTCCATCGGAGTCTGAATTGTTTAGTCATATTAGAGAAATCTACTCGCCGGAGAGAATGACTGCCTCAATTAACACCACCATAGGATTTCTTCTGCGCACAAGTCAGTATGTAGGCCCCTCAGACTGTTCTCTGCTTAGCACCAACTATTATAGCTGTCTGATGTCCTGTCTGCCCTAGTCAGCCTATCACAACCCTATGAAAAACTATGTGATAATTAGATGGCCTGTTTCTTTCATATTTTATTATAGAAGAATATATTGCATACCTTTATATGTTAGCTGTGTGGCCTGAGATTATAACTTATGTTTACTAAGAATGCTTTTTTATTTTTTTTACTGCTTTTCGGCATATTGTAACGGTTGAAACAATTTGAATAAAAATTGTTATTAAAAAAAAAAAGCGGCTAAAGAACATATTTGTGGGGAAAAGACACACAAAACAGATGACGTTAGCTGTGGGTCATTTCACAAAAGAACCTGCCGATACATTCAGCTAGAAGAAAATCTGTTTCTCTGGAGAAACACAACAGAGAGACTTTTTTTTTTTTTTTTTTTTTAAAGGATTTTTAGGTCTCGCCCAACCTCTAAAGTCCAGGATCAGCAAAGTTCAAAGTCCCTGTTGAAGAAAAATTGGAGTATTAACGCCTGGGCAAGTGGCGGTTACAAACCAGCCACTCATCTTTCTCTGCATTAGTAGAGAAGAAGATATACCAATCACCATATGTTACTTGCAGCCTAGCTGGATAAGAGATATTTCTTTCTCTCAACTTCTGATTGAACTGGATGAAGGATGTTCTCTGGTGCAATTCAAGTGAGAAGTATAGAAATATAGAGACTGTAGTTTTTTCAAATTTGAAGCTCCCCTGATCGTCTGGCACACTGTAAAGTAGTGTCCCGATTCTTACAGTTCAGCAATTTGGGTCAAGAGCGGCTGTGTTGGGGCACCAGGCGGAGGAGCTTTAGCGGGGGCCCTATGGGCCAATTCCACCGCGTATGTAGAGGAGTATGGGTCAACAGGAAGAAGCTCCCTGAGCCGTCGCTCCACAAATTCAGCTGGTCTTTGGCCCTCAGGCCTCTCAGGGAGGCCCACCATTCCTAGATTATTTCGCCGATACCTGTTCTACAGGTTGTCGGCCTTTTGGTCCACAGCCTTGACCTTGCGCAACAGTTCTCTAAGATTATCAGGAACATCTTCCATTCTGTCATCCAAATCAGAAATATGTGATTCAGCATGGTATAACCTTTCACAAGGTTTTGAAGGTCCTGATGGAGTAGACCAATATCAAATCTCACTTTATTAATCTTAGTGGTCAGAGGTGTGTTGGTTTCTAGTATCGCTGTGAGGAGCTGTTGTGACACTTCATTCAAAGTGGGTGCTTCTTCCGCAGGGGTCCCTGAAGATGAGGCCGCTGCAAAGGGATGCTGCTGCAGAAGATCGCTCCAAGTCGGGGCCTGCTCAAACACACTGCTGTTGTAGCAAATTCCGCAGCCAACAAGGCATTAGATTAGAGGGACCCATGTTATGCCTGGGAGTGTTAACACGCTTTTCTCTCAGATGGTACAGAATTTTGTCAAACTCCAGGGGGACACCAGGTGAGTCTGAGGATGATGAGGAGCTTTAGGGGAGCTGCGATCATATCAGTGAATAATCACGAGACCCTTGATGAATGGAGGTAATGACTCTCAATACGTCTGCCACCTCAACTGACCTGATTTGGGGAATTAGAGTGTTACCCCCAGCAAGGGAACCAGGCATAGGGCACAGACTAGGGAGAGGAAAGCAGCAGCTATTCGTCCTTATGGGTGTGCAACGGATGCCAGGATAGTAACTCTATGCCGGGTACTCCAGTATACAGGAGCAGCCTTAGAACAGGTAGTGTTGAAAAGTACAGTGACAGCTGCTGTTGGGCATGGTACCAATGTTATCGATGATTCTGAACACCATTAGGTACTGGTTGGTGGTCCGCACAGCACAGTCCCTGGTGTGGTGACATTAGTCTCATTATTTTTAATACATAGCAGCTTCCTTCCCTTTTTCATTATCTATGATTGTATATAATGATGTGATGTCTAGAGATCCTATTGGGAAGCCCAATTCCCAATTAGTTTTTTCTAAAATTTCTGATTTGGATTCTGATCCGTTAAATAGCCAATTCCCGATTTATAATAGGTTGTCCCGGGGAATGATGGCCACAAGTTCCTGAGAATGTTGTACTAGTCCACTATAGCCTCCATCCTATTCTTCACAGTTGTGTGCTGGGGCACTAGCATAAAGGAAAGAGACAAAAATTAAACTCACTAAAATCGGCAAAAAGAAACCTAGCATCATAGGTGAGCTGCCATTACAGTTTAGATTGGTCTGTGAAGAAAGATGCCTGCACAAATTTGAAGCAATCATATCGAATAAACGTGGTCCCCACGTTCCCGACATTACTCTAGCAACAAATACTGATGCCAACAATTATACTCTTTTGTCCCAAAACAATTGACCTGCACAACAAAACATTGGCCACTTGGACAAAAAGTGTGGGTAGCCTCCCACACTAGTCCTGTATGTTGCCTGGATCACCTCTACAATACATTTCCCCAAACCGCGGAAAATACAAAGTTGACTCATAGTTGGAAGGATTAATATGTATTTTAGTCTTTGGCACAAGAAAGCCATTTTGGGACAATTCTTTATGCTTCTTGCTATTTTTTTATATGCCCTTTTAAGGATATATTGTTTTCTTTCTTCCTTGGTTATCACTCTCTGTTGGACCGCTAGTGTGAGAATTGATTTTATCCTTTTTTATGTCTTAAAGGAAACCTACCACTTGAAGTGGTAGGAGTAAGAAGGAAATACCGAGCACCAGCTCATTGTGAGCTGGTGCCGGAGCTTATTTTTGTTAGTGTTTTACACCGCTGTATCGCGGTTTAAAAAACTTTTTAAACTTTATAGCCGAAGCTGCTTCGGCATACCATGCGTGCGACCGTGTGCACGGTGAGCCGAAACAGTACTACTAACGGACCCGGTTTATGTAACCTCACATAAGGAGCCATGTGGAGCGACAATATAAAGGTACTCAGACAATCACAATCATACTATCCACACTGGGGAAGGGGGTTAGGGCTAAGACAGATAATGAAACAATAAGGGACTTTGAAGGTAATGAAAGGGGGAATGGGAAGGGAAGGCTTCTCTGTGTATTTTTTGGGGGAAATGATAGCCAGTACAGTGTTTTCTGGTCCATTAGAGCTTTTATTTCATCTGTTATGATGAGGTCTGCTAGGACTTCTGGGGATTGGGTCTGTTTATGTTGTTCATGCAACCTTCGCAATAGGGAGGTGAGTTTAAACGCATTTTCTCTTTTTAAGCGAACCCCATGGTCTGTGAAGCGGCTGCGCAGTTCGCATTTAAGAGCTTCCCATTTCATTGGCAAGTCTTCAGGGCGGGTGTCGGGCGTGGGGGGAAAGGAGTTCAATGTTTTGTCTAATTTATTGTATGCATAAGTCGTCTTTAGACTAGGTAGTCATTGAGGCGCCAAGACCAAGGGTGTTGTAGTACAGTGGGTATAGTAACTGTCAGGTATATTGGTGAGTGGTCTGATAAGACAATATTGCCTATCGTTGCCGAGGGTTCCCAGGTCAGTGCCCTGTGCTGTATCAAGAAAAGGTCGATTTGGCTATAGGAGTCATGTGCCGGGGAGTAGTAAGTATAGTCTCTGTCCTTGGGGTGAAGGATCCGCCAGGCGTCAACCAATTGGAGATTATACAGGTCCTTTTTGAGGGAATCTAGCTGCCGCATGGGGACATGGTTTCTCCCTGAGGAGGTGTCTAGCTTAACATCAAAGGGGAAGTTGAAGTCCCCACCGAGGACCAACATCCCCTCCGAGAATCCTGCCAGCTCTCGTAGAATTCTCCTACACGCTGGGACTTGAGAGTGGTTAGGTAAGTATATATTGGCTAGCGTAAATATTTGATCAAATAATTGTATTTTGACAAAGGCTTACCTTACATGTTCATCTAAAATTTGATCCAGTAACACGTGCAGGAGTGCGATAGAAACGCCCTTGGAGCGCAAGTCTATATTCGAGCTATGGAACCAGGTGTTGTAGTATCTATTTCTGATTACTGGGGAATGCCCGGTTTTGAAATGTGTCTCCTGTATGAATAATATTTTTGCTCCCTGTCTATGCATTCCATTGACAGAAAGTAAACTAAACCTATAGCCTATTTGGCTATATTCAAAGCCCACGGTAGTGGTAGGGAGGTGTACATCACGTGTGCAGGCTAGCTGAACACGCTACCCTAAACGGAACGAAGCCTAACTATCTGGCAAGCTCTCGTCCAAGGCTCCCGTGTTGTGCAGATTGAATTTGTGACTATCATCAACAGGTGCAACCCAGCGAAATCAATTATACATGCAGTATAAATCATCGATAAGAGAAAACAAGTTATTAATGAACATTTTGCAAAACAGTCAATATGTAATCAAAGGATACTCCAGCCGAAGCGCTGTAGGCCGTAACCATTTCAGTTTTCAGGCCCGAGGGTCATTTGGATGTGGTCTCTGGTGCCGGGATCCCCTTGGGCCATTACCCTCCATCCCGCGGGCGCTGAGGGAGTGGGTGAGGTCCCTGTGCCCCCGGTGTCGGCATTGTTGGCCATTCTGTAAGCTCTGGCGTTTGGAGGTTAAGGATCTCTGCCACGGGAGGAACATCTCTGGGATGTCGGATGAGGTGTGTGAGACCTCCGTGACGGATCTGAAGCTTGAATGGGAAACCCCAGGTATATTACGCTGTCTCAAGATCTCCAGGAAGGGGCGTAGAGCTTTCCTTTTAAGCAGGGTCAATCTCGATAGGTCGGGCAGGAGCTGGATATTAGACCCTTGAAAAGAAATTCGTTCCATGGTTCTAGCTTTAAGCATTATGGCGTCCTTCAGCTGGTACCTATGTACCCGGCAAATGGCATCTCGTGGAGGATCATGTGCTGAAGGGCGCGCTTGTAGGGCTCTATGTGCTCTGTCCAGCTCAACTGGAGAGTCTTCCGGTACCTGTAGTACCGAGTTAAAGAGGCATCGTAAGGTATCATGGAGGTGGGCTGATTCCACAGATTCTGGTAAGCCCCGTATCCGGATATTGTTCCTCCTGCCCCTGTTCTCGGCGTCCTCAAGTTGATCCGTGAGGAACTGAAGTTGGTAGGTATGTGTAGCTAGTAAAGCTGTGTGTGCGTTTATCTGCTCTTGCGTAGCTACTTGGGCTGCTTCGGTTGCTGTTGTACTTCCTCTCTCAAGGTGGCTATCTCTGCTCCATAAGACTGTTCCAGATGGGAGACGTAACACTTCATATCTTCCTTTGTTGGTATTGCCTTCAAATGGGTCTTAAAGTTGCGTAATTCTGTCAACCCTTCCAGGAGCTGAGCTAAGACAGCGGTTTGCTGGGTGTCAGTTGATGGAGAAATACAGGCTAATGAAGTAGAAGAGGAACCTGTAGGGCTGAAGAAAAATATCTGTAAAGTTGCCATAACCTTTGGCGATTGTGTAACCATGAATATTTTTGGGGATGCACTAGGGGAGGACAAAGCTTGGTTGTAGGTTCCGGACCCCCATGGAGCAGGATGCAACAGTGGAGAATCTGGCTGAGCGGCAGGGGAGCATATTGATCCCTTTTCCAGGGTGGCCTCTGGTGAGTGTGAGGAGTTGTGGCCTGTCCTGGGCCATTTGCATACTGGGTCTGTGACCCCTTTGGTGTCCCTATAGAGGTCTCTCCCCTCTGGCATTGCATCTGCCTAAATGTTGAGTCCAGCAATCTTTCATCTTCCTGATCTGTTTCAGACTAGTGTCCCTGCATTGGTGATGGGGGCTGTGATGGGGGTCCCTGGGATGCTGAAAAGTGCACCTCTGCCTGTACCTGAATGGAGGGTCGGGGGTTTGTTTGTTGGGCCTGGATATTGGCCTCCTGTTGGCCTGGTCTCGGGTCAGATCCACCTGAGGGGAGGGGGGGGGGGGCTTTCCTGCGGGCGCATGTTGTGTCCCATCTGCCTGTATCCCCTCTCGCCCGCACTGCTGTTCTGCCTCTATAGCCAGGTCGTCCCCCTGCCCGTCCTGTGCGTCGGAGCAGTGATGTCCTCCTACCTCTCCAGCTGAGGCTAGGTGCGCTGCTGTGCCTTTCTCCCCTTCACCTTGTTTTGGCGCGAAGCTGCCATGCTCCGTCTGCGGGGACATCTGCCAGCTCCTCATCACCGCTCCTCGCTGTGTCCCCGTGTGGTGGTCTGCTAGCGGTCGCGGCTGTCCTCGAGTCCCCCGCGAAGGATCCGCGGGAAACGCTCGGCGCCGCCATGTTGGTGCCGGCGGGCCGCGTGCTGGCAATGCGGCTGGGTGCCAGATACTTATCAATGCCCCTCGTCGCGGCCCTGGTAGGCATCACAGGTGGGTCTTTTTTGGGGCCATGCTGAAGTGTGCAGCTGTGCTGGGTTGCACTTCAATCCCACGGGAGCCTGTAAACGAGTCGGAGCTAATGTGTGCTGCGACCGCTCGCCTCCATAGCCAGGCCATACCCCTCCATTTCTTATTTATGAGGCTAAGTTAGGTTCTACAGTGAGCTTCTAAATATAAGGGACCTAAAAGTCTCCAAGTCAATTCTGATATTAAGGGGGTGTCTGTTTGGGAGTGAGGATCAGATAGGCTTTTAATACCAGCTTTAATTTGACTTTCACTTGCTGTGAAGAGTGCCTCCTGTTTTGTCCTTTCTCTGGTTAGGGGAGTGGGTAAGGTGTTATTCTGGATTATGATCCCCTCTGTAGAATGGTCAGCCAGATCAACTATAGAAGTAAGTCGAAGGTATATCGTGTCATCGATATCTAAACACTCTAGAAGTTTGTATTTGTTGCCAAGTATAATAGTGGGAGAACCTCTGAGTAATTATTTCGAACTGTAAGTTGTAGCTTAGTGAAATATTTCTTGTTTGAAATGGGCATGAATGGGGTGGTGTGTGGTGTTACTTTGTTCGATCTTTCTTGTAAGGGATTCTTGTTCATGTTGTATTAGGATCAGGTTCTTATCTTGCATATCAACTAACTATTGATGTTGGTTTGGTGTTTGCTCTAGGCTTAGTACATACTTATATGTTTTTTATGATTCCATATTGTCTATAGCTGGAGTTAATTTGGTCCCCTCTGTCCCACTGTAATTTATTGACTGACTTATATATCAATTCATTTCCCTCTCTCTGTTATTTATTGCTCAGGTATCAATTTATTCTATTGAATTCCCTGTTACAGTCAGGCCACAAACCTTTGGCATGCTCTTTAAAGAGGACCTGTCATTGGTTCTCTTCCACTAAAGTATTAAACTCCCCGTCCACCTCCCCGTCCAGTACTAGTGCGTCCCAAGCTTAAAGGGAACCTACCACCATGGATGTACCTATAAAGGTAGATCGGGTGGTGGGTTGATCTATAGGAAGTGAGGATAGCCCTTTTAAGTGCTAATCCTCACGTCCCCAAATTTTTTTTATAACTTTTATTTGCCTAATATGTACATTTTCTAAAGAGTATACTGGGGCGTGGTGCAGCCGAAAATTTTCGGCGTGCAGCAAAGAGCAGGCCCGTGGCTGTGCAGCTTCGGAGCAGTAAACGCGCAGCCGCAGGGGCCTTCTGTTCTGAGCACGCACAGACAGCAGTTTTCGCAGACAAGGGCGCGCAGCTACCAGGAGCTGCGCGTCTCAGCTTTGACTACTCCACGCTCCAGTAGCCTCTTTAGAAAATTTACATATTAGGCAAATAAAAGTTATTAAATTGCGGGGACTAGAGAATTGGCCCTTAAAAGGGCTATCTTTACAGGTAGATCAGTGGTGGTAGGTTCCCCTATAATTTCTTATATCTTTTGCATGGCGGTATTTGTGTAAAAAAAAAAAAAAAAAAAGTAAGTTTGAGATATGCAAATTATCTTGTGGTGCTTTGCAGAGCACCATCAGGCTCCAATGTAATATAATTTATGCCCACCCCAGGGCTGTACCAGCTGGGTTCTGAGACATCACCGGCTCTCAGAACGCAGCTGGCATTACATTTATGTGAAGCCTGATGGTGCTCTGCAGAGTACCGCAGGCTAATTTGCATATTTTATCAACTTATTTTTCGCAAGAATGCTACCATACAAAGATGTAAGAAATGAATCTTGGGACACAGGGAAGGGACGGGTAAGTACGTAATAGTCGTCTACTATCAGTTAATCTGATGGTAGATGTCCTTTAGATTTAGTGATTTGAAACAGGAACAATAACATTATGCATTTGCTTAGATTATGTGATATTTTGTAACTAATCCTTCTTATTTTTAAGGCTTTTACTGCTGAAATTGTGAAGACCATCAGAGACATCATTTCTTTAAATCCTCTGTACAGGTATGTTTCTTTTCATTTAGCAGATATATTGCAATTTTGGTACCAATACTTAAAAAAGGGTCAAAAAGCAATCTTGAACACTGCAGACTTGTCTAACGTTTGTTTGTTTGGAATATTTGAGGGGTTTGAGTGCCCAAACTGCAACCTCAAATCTCGAGGTGCCAACCAAAAATTAAAGCAGTAACTTATTTCTTGCTGTTCTTCAACAATGTTCAAATCATACTGGCGTCTTGAGGACACCAACACAGTAGAAAAGGACTGCAGGTGTTGGTGTCCAGGTGTTGGTGTCCAGCTAAGACTGCAGGTGTGGTATGAAGACTGACAAGAAGGTAGATCGCAGCACATCCGTAAAACTTGAAGCTTTGTTTAATAATAGTTAAGAAAATAACAAAGAAGGACAATAATCGCCTATGCATTTCGAGCAATTAATGCTTTTATGTTGAATCATTTTATTGAACATTGTAAAACAAGAACTCGCATAACATTAGACAGGAGCCTACATTAGTCAGTGTAAAACATACAATGTATGGTAAACATAAGCATATATCCAGGTCACACATTATGTCCCCAGTGGAGTCCCGAATGAGTATAATGCCTTTCCGGATGGAGAAGGGAGCGGTTTCTACAGTTCAACTCTCAAAAGAACCCATTATTTGACCGTTGCCTCCCCATCCCTGATAACATGTCAACCTACTCCTTTCCGGGTAGTATAACCGTTTAGTTTCCTGAGTTGCAGGGAACTGCGCTCCTGGAATGAGCGTGTTAATAAGACTAAAACACAAAACTCGACAAGACAGATAATTAGACAGATACAAAAGGGATAGTATATACAAGGGGGAGGGATCCTGTGGGGCGTGTTCCGTATAGTGGAAGGAGAAGCATCAGGGGTTCCCCGTCTTCCGCAGAGAGGCTACAAGGGCTTTAGGGCAGTCTATCCTGGGGCCTGCTCTTCGAAGAGGGCCTTGAAGTCCTGAGAGTCCCTAAAACTCATCCAGGGGGACCAAACGTGAAGAAACTTTTCATGGCCTTCAGGTGTTAAGATAGCTAGTTCCTCCATGCGGAACAGGTGAGACATTTCTGCGGCCCATTCGGCTAGGGAGGACATGTGGTAGACCGCCAGTGGCGCGGTATTACCGCCCTGGCTGCAATTAAACAAAAACGTAGTATGTCCTTCTTTTGAGCTCCGATTTGAGACCAAGGGGAAGGCTAAGTGCAACACTGTCGGCACCCGGTACCATCGTGCGACTATCTTATATCCATTTTCCTGTGCTGAGCAAGCGGAGGACATCTTATGCGTAAATAGGAAAGATTTGTCCCAGTCTTCCTGTGACAGGGGGCTTCCCAGCTCGCGTTCCCAGCTCCTAACAAATGGGAGTTCTGAGGTCTTGGAGTCATCCGTCAGAATAGAGTAAATTTGGGAAATGGCATGTGGTGGGGCTGCGTCCAGTCGAAATAAACCCTCAAAGGCTGTAAGGGAATCGGCGAAGGCCGCCGAGTCTCCCGCCCCCACTATAAAGGACCGTAATTGTGAGTATTCGAACCATGAACTACCCGTATGGCCCTGACGCGGATTAAAGTCCTTATGGAGAGGCAGTGGAGATCCCTGCAGTAGGTCGTACATCCGTGGGTCCTCTAAAACCCCCCAGCCCAAAAAGGACAGCTTAGCCATTCCCGGTTGGAATCCCGGGTTCCGGAAGATCGGGGTGAGAGGGCCAAGCTCCCGGGACAAGCATTTCTTCGCTATAAGTGATCTCCACAGGCGCAGCGCGTCCCTTAGCAAAAATGCCTGGGGCGCCGGCGCAGTGAAGGTTCCCGCTGGAACCCAAGGCAACAATTTAAAAAGTGATGCTGAACATGTTTGTTCCAGAGCGACCCATTGTTTGGATACCGTGTTATACGTCCAGTCAAGCAATCTGAGGAGCAATGATGCTCGATGATACAGTTTAAGGTCAGGGAGGCCTGCCCCCCCCCCCCCATTGACTTTGGTCTAATCAGCGTCTTCCAGGCTATTCTAGGGCGTTTGGATCCCCAAATGAATCGCAACATGGCAGATCGTAAAAATGCGGAAAAAGCCCGCAGGGGGTAGAATCGGCACGCCCTGAAAAATGTATAAAAAACGTGGAAGCACATCCATTTTTAGGACGTTAATCCTGCCGAACCATGAAAGGCGTTTACAATCGTATGTTTGGAGATCTTTCAGGGTGCGATCGAGAAGGGGTGAGTAATTAAGAGTGTATAACTTCGACAGATCAGTCGGAATCATTACTCCCAGATATTTGAGGGACGTCTGCCGCCACTGAAAGGGGAAGTTGTCTTTAATGTGGTCCACCTCTGAAGCAGGAAGTGATATGTTGAGAGCCTCTGTCTTAGTATAGTTGATTTTAAAGTCACTAACCGCGCTATATCTCTTGAACTCTTGTATGAGCGACGGGAAAGAGATCCTTGGTTGCGAAACATACAACAACAAATCATCTGCGTACAACGCAGCCTTACAATGTCTGGATCCCATTGTGATCCCATGGATGTTGGGGTTTTTCCGGATAGCTGTGGCTAAGTGCTCCATCACTATGACATATAGTAAGGGCGAGAGCAGGCATCCCTGTCTAGTGCCATTTCTGATGGGGAAGGACCCGGAAAGGTTCCCATTAACTCTCACCCTAGCAGTGGGATTGGAATAGAGGGCTAGAATCTTTCCCAGGAACCTAGGACCCAGCCCGATCTGCCTAAGTGCCGCCGTCATGAAACCCCAGTGGACCCTGTCAAAGGCCTTCTCCGCTTCCACGGATAGAAGACAGGTGGGTATGGAGCGCGCCTTCGCGTGTGACATTAAGAGAATAGTTTTGTTTAAGTTATCCCGTGCCTCCCTTCCCGGGATGAATCCGACCTGGTCAGTGTGTATTACTGACGGATGTGGGGGGCCAATCTTTCCGCCAACACCTTAGAAAATAGCTTCACATCCACATTTATTAGGGATATGGGTCTGTAGCTGGCTGGGAGCGAGGGGTCCTTACCCTGTTTGGGTAGCACGCTAATGTGGGCTTCCATGTTACTGGGGGAAAAGCCTGACTCCGATGATACAGCACCGTATACCTTGGCTAACAAGGGGGACAGCAATTCTCTGAATTGTTTAAAGAAGGCCGGTGTAAACCCGTCCGGCCCTGGACTTTTACCAGCGGGTGTGTCTTTAATCACCGCAGAGACTTCTGCCTCCTCTATATCCTGCTCTAGTGTATCGGTGACTTCCATGGACAAGACTGGTAAGCTTGTCTCCGCCACGTACGAGTCTATGAGGGGTGTTTGGGAAGGGGACGATGTCGAACCCTTTGTATCCCTAATGTTGTATAGATAGCTCTGAAACCGAACCCTATGTTGCAAGTCAATTAATGCTTTTAGTCATAGCAAGAGCATTAATTGCTTGAAACACTGAGAATGTGTATATTTTTTGAAAAATACATTCACGTTCCAAAAAATTGTAAATTTCAAAATTGCGTGCAATTTTTTTTTTTTTTTTAACTGGAGAATGCTGGCTGGCTATATGCAGGGAGCTGGTGCTGGCCATAAACTGATGGGCAGGCGACTGGCTATATACTGGGGGGGGGCGCTAAGGAGCTGGCTAGTTATATACTGGGTGGAGGCTGTGACCGATGCATTTTCCACCCTAGGTTTATATTTGAGTCTTTTCCAGTTTTTTTTGTGGTACAATTCTGTACCTCAGCATATATTCGGGACGGCTTATGCTTGAGTATACAAGGTCATTTAAAAACCGCGTTCAGCACTTTAGGTACGAGGGTTTCCAAGGTAGTTCCCTTTGCTTTAACAGGCGCTCCGTGTCGCCAAAACAAAGGGGTGATGGAACATGATCAGTGATAAAAAAAAAACCAAAATCCATTTCTACATGGCCCATCTCTATAAACTGTTTAGGGAACGGATGGTTCTTACTTTTTACACACATGGTGTAACAGTGCTGATTAAACTGTTTTTTAAATTCTAGTGTGGTTTCTCCCACATACTATAAACTGCATGGGTAACACAAAAGGTTGAGCTGTCACATGTAAGGAAATGCTTTATGTCATACTGTACATCTCCATGGGTAAAGTATGGACTTTTAGCCATCTGTTTGTCTATTGGTTTTGGTAGGGCCCACAGTAGGAAACTAATGGGATTTTTTCATTTGGGGATCACCGTTTCACTGTTAGTTTGGACCAATGTTTCCTAATGATATTAGCCATGGCATTGTTTCTGATGTCATACAGTATGTGGAAACAAATGTTTTTTTTTTTTTGGTTGCAATTAATTCCGTATATACTGCTGTATAAGCTGAGTTTTTCAGCACAGAAAATGTGCTGAAAAACCTCGCCTCGGCTTATACACAAGTAAATTAACAATTAAAAAAATTAAAAAACTTAATACTCCCCCCGTCCTCTCCCACACTCTACTCACCCCCATCTACCTAATCTTTTGCCCCCCCCCTTCTTTACCCCCTCTGTCTCCCATCTTCTCTATCTATACCTGTTATGCAGGGCCGGATTATAGGCGGAGCTCCCGGGGCTCGAGCACCGGGGCCCCCACCATCTTGCCCCCCCCCCCCCCCCTAGGGCACCCACCACCTCCCGGGCCACTCGTCTGAGATGTCCGCTCCCAGACTCAGGTGACCGCCTCCCCGCTCATCTCCCTGCACGACAGTGACGCCCCCGTCACAGGTGACACCGCCTCCACCTCCCAGGCCGCCCCCTCAGCACAGGTGACACAGCCTCCACGGCCGCCCCCCTCGGCACAGGTTACAGCCCTCCCGCCCGGCGATCCCCATGCATGCGTGGCCGAGCAACCAACCCCCGCTCGATTGCCCCGCCCCCCGCTCCCGCTCGAACAGGCACCCACCGCCCCCCCCTCACATCCCCGGCCGAACAAGAGAGCCCCGGCACAGGTGACCGCCTGCCGGCCCGCCCATCCCCCGCCATGCATGGCCGTAACATCAACCCCCCCCCCGCTTGAACAATGACCCGCCGACCTCCCCGGCCGAACAAGCGACACCCCCCCCCCCACTCCGCTCCCTGCTTGAAAAAGCACCCGGCGCCTTGCTCCCCGTCTGAACAATGTACCCAATGTATATGGGTATAGAGGCTGTGTATATGGGTATAGAGGCTGTGTATATGGGTATAGACGCATCTACTCTGTATAGACGCATAAGATGCATATACTGTATTTATACATGCATATATGTGTGTACATTTAAATTATATTTATATATTATGCTGGGTATATGGTATGTATGTATATGCTGTATATACTGAATGTGTGTGTATTTGCTGTATGTGTGTATATACTCTCTGTATTAGTGTATAAATGTATATGAGTGCATAAATGTGTGTGTATATATGGGTGCAAGTATATGCGTGTAGAACTTTATCTGTGTGTATATAAAGGTGTGTATATATCAGTGTGGGGGATGTATATCTGGCCCCTGTATGTAGCTGTGTTACTGGGGGCGAGGCGGCTGTATGTAGCTGTGTTACTGGGGGCGAGGCGGCTGTATGTAGCTGTGTTACTGGGGGCGAGGCGGCTGTATGTAGCTGTGTTACTGGGGGCGAGGCGGCTGTATGTAGCTGTGTTACTGGGGGCGAGGCGGCTGTATGTAGCTGTGTTACTGGGGGCGAGGCGGCTGTATGTAGCTGTGTTACTGGGGGCGAGGCGGCTGTATGTAGCTGTGTTACTGGGGGCGAGGCGGCTGTATGTAGCTGTGTTACTGGGGGCGAGGCGGCTGTATGTAGCTGTGTTACTGGGGGCGAGGCGGCTGTATGTAGCGGTGTTACTGGGGGCGAGGCGGCTGTATGTAGCGGTGTTACTGGGGGCGAGGCGGCTGTATGTAGCGGTGTTACTGCTGGGATAGTGCAAAGGAAGCAGGAGGACGTGTCTGTACGCTACACTCAGTGGGGGCCTCCACCAGATTTTGCGCCCAGGGGCCCCCACCAACCTTAATCCGGCCCTGTTGTTATGTATATCGGCAACATTGCTTGCTTGAACTTCACCGCAACGATTAACCTCTTGTAACAAAGATAACGGATTGGCTGTGGTCAGTTCTTACCTTTCTTTTTAAAAATGTTTCCTCTTTACATGTTTAAATTAAATGTTGGCTTGTTAACCATGCGTGTCCTAAAGGCAAATAATGCTTAAATCTCAGTTCACTCAATAAAGCCTTGAATGACATAAAAAAAAAAAAAAAAAAACTTAATACTCGCCCTCCGGTGTCCGGATCCTTGACTCCCGATCTTCGGCGCGGTTCCCAGCGGCGGCTCCTCTTCTTTCTTCTCTGGTCGGCAGAGTCACATGCGATCATATACCTGTTATGCAGGGACGGATTATAGGCGGAGCTCCCGGGGCTCGAGCACCGGGGCCCCCACCATCTTGCCCCCCCCCCTAGGGCACCCACCAGATCGCACCTCCCGGGCCACTCGTCTGAGATGTCCGCTCCCAGACTCAGGTGACCGCCTCCCCGCTCATCTCCCTGCACGACAGAGACGCCCCCGTCACAGGTGACACCGCCTCCACCTCCCAGGCCGCCCCCTCAGCACAGGTGACACAGCCTCCACGGCCGCCCCCCTCGGCACAGGTTACAGCCCTCCCGCCCGGCGATCCCCATGCATGCGTGGCCGAGCAACCAACCCCCGCTCGATTGCCCCGCCCCCCGCTCCCGCTCGAACAGGCACCCACCGCCCCCCCTCACATCCCCGGCCGAACAAGAGAGCCCCGGGCGGTCGGATTGTTTAGTATTCATTCAAACATTACACACAGAGCTGCAATGTCCTATATTTGTATCTGGCTATTACTGCCTATATTAGGGCTAGCTCCGTCTGGAGTACAGGGCTAAACTTTTAACTAATCATTAGTTGAACTCATCTTATCTTCACTTTGCCAGAGGCAATATTCTGTAAATAAATTTTCCATGCTACGTTTTTTTTGTCCTTGATCTTCTGACAGGAGCTCTGAGGGAGCCCTCAAACTAAAATGTGGAACATCTTCCTTCCATCTCCTTGAATTTGTTGATGCTTGGAGATCTCTTCACTCCAAGACCATGATTATACCTACTACTGTCCTCTCTGTTGGACCTATTATGGCAGTGGTGGCGAACCTATGGCACGGGTGCCAGAAGCGGCACTCTGAGCCCTTTCTGTGGGCACCCGGGCCATCGCCCCTGCACACCAGACAGGACTCAAAGAATCTTAAAGTGATACTGACTTTGCTACTTGGGACTGTAGGAAGAGGGAGAATGTGTAGACAGGGCCAAATTATCTTTGGAGGACCTCTTGCTGGCCCCATGATTCTCTGTGTGCAGAGGGACACTGGAAAGAAGCTAGAATAATGCAAATTTTCCATCTTTCTACTGTGTTGCTGTCCTCAGGAGGCCAATATGATTGAAAGTTGTTGAAAAACGGGGAGGAATAAGTTACTGCTTTAAATTTTGGTGGCACCTCGCGATAAATAAGGGGGGTTTGGGTTGCAGTTTGGGCACTCGGCCGCTAAAAGGTTTGCCATTACTGTATTATGGTATTGATTGGCTCCTGATCAGCCATCATATGCTGGCATGGCATCATAGGTCCCTTAACTATATCTGAATATGACTATATCTGAACTGAAGACTGAACGTAATTTGTTTCTGTTTGTATTGGAACACTTAAAAATGCCAAAAGAATGCACTACAATTGGTAACTTTTGAGAGTGAAACTGAAAAGAAGCACACGATTAGAAATCTTGAAACTAGAATGCCCAAACTCAGCAGGTTTTCTCAGGGTTGTCTTCTGATAGAGAACAACTCGGTTCTTTGTTATCTCAATCTTCCATCATATTTCATGATAGACAGCGGAAAACATATCTATGAGTATGCTGACAAATGTGGTCGACCCTTAGCTTCCCAATAGGACAGGTACCACAATCACAGGTATGGGGTACACAAGCATTGAGTGCGAACATTACGGGACCACATACCACAACTCATTTGGGGGGGAACCACTTTTTCCCCACTCCAAGAGAACCCATTACATGTGGAAGCACACAAACCCCCATACCAAGAGAGGATCTAGGAGTACCAAGTATGAGTACTACGATTGGGACAAATCAGGGGATGACAACGAACCCCATAACAACAGCTATGACAAATATAAGTCTGGCACCCAAGACCTCTTTTTTAGGGACACCGGTCCCCAATATGCAACTACGGGACCGAGAAAAATGGGGGTTCAATGGGAAATAAATGACCAACGGGAAGATCCTGACATTAGAACTCTTAATGAGAAAGACAAATTAGTGATCAACATTTCCTCTTACACCTTGGATGAGGATGAGCTAAGACTACTACGAAAGGGACTATCCTTTACCCCAACTCCAATATTTGATGGCTTTAATTGGATAAAAGATATTAATTTGTTCGCGCGCAAATTAGCACTGCATAAGCAACATCTTAAATGGGACGATGAGATCCGGGAAAAATGTAGAGATGAAAAAACATTGCAAATCCTCTTAGATTTAGAGGAAGAGAACATTAACCGCCCACTAGGCATTAACCCACCTCTGACACCTTTAAAACCCAGGTCCAGAAATACACCACCATTCTCTCTTTACCCCATAATAGAAACATTTGTTCAATTAGTCACTAAGGACATTAAGAAATTAAAAATATACAAAAACAAAACCGATTCGAACCTAAGTCTACAAGAACAACAAGCTCTCCATAGATTGAAAGAAAACAATCAAATAATTCTGAAACCATCGGATAAAGGTGGTAACACTGTTGTAATGGACTGTAAACCATACGTAGATGTGGTAAAGAAAATCCTAGAGGACAGGGACACATATGAAATATTAACAAGAGATCCGACTAAACAATACCTCAGTGATCTGAAAGAGATCCTAGATGATGGCCTTGGCAAAAATCTAATTACACTGGATGAATATAAATATATCTACAACAATAAACCGACCATATCAACCATGTATGCCCTTCCGAAGGTACATAAACAGGTTACCCCCATACCAGGTCGCCCGATAGTGTCAGGCACAAATAATCTGACACAAGGTATTAGTGAATATGTGGATAACATCCTGCATCCATTCGTATCCACATTACCTTCGTATCTGAAGGATACGAAGGATGTGATGAAATAAAATACAAGACATTCGGGTACCTCCAGGGACATTCCTAGCTACCCTCGATGTAGAAGGGTTGTATTCAAATATCATACATCTGGGTATCACTGCAGTCAAAAGCTTTCTGGACACCAAAGGGACACAATTCGCGGATCATAATTATTTTACTTTGACACTTCTTGATTTTCTACTTTCACATAATTACTTTTTGTTTGGCGGTACCTTTTACCATCAGGTGAAAGGTACTGCCATGGGCACTATTTGCGCACCTACTTAAGCAAATTTATTTCTTGGGTGGTGGGAATCTGTCTATGTTTTAATGACAAAAACACGCCACACACTGATCACATTTTATTTTGGGGTCGTTATATAGACGATATCCTCATCCTCTGGAGCGGAGATAGGGGCAACTTTCACAGAATGGTAGACACACTAAATAGAAATGATATAGGGATGAGGTTCACGCCTGAGATTGACGCATCAAAAATTAATTTCTTGGATCTAACTATAAGTATAAATCACCTTGGTGACTTGGAAACTGCAGTATACCGAAAGGCCACATCAACTAACAGTTTATTAAACTGGCAAAGTTGGCATCCTAAGCCCCTAAAACAGGGTATCCCAATTGGCCAGTATTTGAGGGCCAAACGGAATTGTTCCTCGAATGAGGCTTTTGAAACTGAATCGAAAATACTATATAAGCGATTTCTTGATAGGGGCTATCCCAGGAAGACTCTAAAACGAGCCTACAAGAGGGCCAAACAAACAAACCGAGATGCCCTAATATCTGAAGTAAGAAGGGGACAAGAAGAGACCAAGATAGTACGATGCATAGGGACGTTTGACTCACGATCCGGAGATATCCTTAACATTCTAAGTAAATACTGGCCTATTTTACTGTCGGATGACGACCTGAAAGAGGTAATCAGCAATAGACCCAGCATCACCTATCGCCAGGGTAAGAACATTAAGGATACCCTTGTTCATAGCCATTTTGAACCCAAATTGAATAAGAAAGAAACATGGCTATCAAAATCATTAATGGGTTCCTATCCCTGCGGACACTGTAGTTTCTGCAAGTATATGTTAAAATTGAAGGAATTCTCTGTTGATGGTAAGACCTATACAATCCGAAAGTTCCTGAACTGCAAAAGCACCTGTGTGATTTACATAGCACAGTGTGCCTGCCCAAAAATATACGTGGGAAAAACAGTTCAGGAACTGAGAAGAAGAATTTCGGCACATCTTAGTACAATTAGGACGGATAAGGAAACATCCCTAGCAAAACATGTCAAATTAAAGCATGGGGGCAATATGAACCATCTGAAATTCTGGGCTATAGACCAGTTGAAAATAGGCCCCCGGAAGGGTAATATAGACAAACTGTTACTTCAGTTGGAAGCTCGATGGATAGAGCGACTAGAATGTTTGAGCCCAAAAGGTCTGAACGAAGGTTTCACCTTCTCTGCATTTCTGTGAAAATCACTAACTCCAGTACCGGACACCTATACCTTGCTTAGATAAGAAGACAAGCTAAACCTTTCTCAATACCCATAATGAACAAATTTATAAGTTTTGGCTCGCAATAATCCAACAAATCATTACACTCTATAGAAAATATGCCAATTGATTGTCATCAATAAAAATGATAGGCTAATAATAGCCATCACTAATAAGTCGATACATCAACATGATGGAATTAAGGTTCTAATAGAGGAGAAATTTAAATATAATATATTATTTCCACTGTTAGAAATAATGATAAAAATAATGGACAACTTCTAAGTCCTGGCACATACGCGCGACTATCTTTTGCAGGTTAACTCGAGATTGTCTAAGTTCATGCGCATGCGTACTACAACCGTACTGAAATTGCGAGTTAGAAATATCTCCAAGTCGCTGCGCATGCGCACAGATACCTCACTAACACTGCGAGCAGGAGAAAAGTCTAAGTTTTCGAGCATGCGCACCATTAATATTTTTCGAACTCTAAGTCCTAGCGCAGGCGCACCTGAATGAATCTCGCTAGAAGGCAATTGGGTAAAAGCATTTGTGCGCAATCGCAAGAAGCACTGGATTGGGTAAGATCTAACCAATGGACTCATTGAACTGTCGAGATCCCATTGGTTGGAACGTATTAGGAGTTACCATAGGTTTACTCTAAGTGGGTGTTTATCATGACGACACAAACGGAGGTTATAAAGGTCGGAGCTCTGTACGGGCGAGCACACTCTAGCCCCGGCACCCCTGAGGACGCCACTTATGTGGCGAAACATGTCGGGGGGGGGGGGGGGCGGTAGTGTGAAAAAGATTTTAGATAGCAGGCGAAGTGTGTATGTGACTTACAATGAGTGAATGATGATGAGGGAGAGCTTAGTATAGAATGATCAATATTGTAAGGTAGTGCCATACTCAGTTGAAATCACAGTGACCGAAATAACTTCAACTCTAGCGCTTCCACAAAATAGCGAGTTGACTGGCAGTGAATCTATGACTGCGGATCAAACTATCGCTAGTGAAGTTGAAGTGTACTAATATGTCTGAGTTGGTACACACATGACAGAATACCACCAGGGCTAAGTGGATATGAGTCAGTGCATTAGCACTACGCGCCGATACTGTATCCATCCAGTGAACGAATATGCTACAAGTTGCCACATTGTAGCACCTTTGTTAACGATTAACTAAACAATATTTTGTATAGCCGTCAGGTTAAAACGCACCAGACTGACACCTGGTGGTGTCAAGCAATACCAAGATCCTAGGATCAGCCTCACTCATCTCACCACGGGTCACATAATAAAGTCTCCACGATGGCCTGCATAATTTTAAGACGTTAGAATTTGTCCAAATTGATCTATTTTCCTTTTTAAAGAAAATACTATTAAAAGTGAATTTTTAAAGACAAAATGAGTCTCAGTGAGGCCTAAGGCCTTTTTTGTGAATAGGTCGACCCTTAGCTTGACACTTTCACCCTAAGACACGGCTTACAGCAACTTACTACAGCCACCTTCTGGTAAAGCGAACTATTGGAATATTTGGCCCAATCTCTTTTGTTTAGTAAAAGCATTTTCCTTAAATGATCACTTCTTGTCCATGTATCTGCTTGTAGCGCATTTGCACTGCAACTGGTAGTGTTTTTATTCCACAAATTCATCACCCATAACACAACTTCTTACAGCATCTAAAAGATCTATTAATACTAATGTACGGCGTGAGGGGAGATGGCAATGTCTGCCACTAGGTCTTATTTCAGGGGAGGCCTTATATTTATAAGATTGAACAAAATTGTAGTAGGTCTTATTTTCAGGGAATGTCCTATTTTAGGGGAAACAGGGTAGTTGCAATATTGTGGTGCCAAATATCCTGGAAACTACAGACCTGTGAGTCTAATATCTGTTGTGGGGTGTGGGGGGGGGGGGATGTGAGGGGTTTGTTAGAGAGATCCTGGAGTATCTCATTGTTCATAACCTTATAACCCAGCATCAGGGTTTATGAGTCCTGCCATACTAATCTGATTTGCTTCTTTGAGGAGGTACGTTCCAGACTGGACCTGGTGGAGGCTGTGCATGTTGTATATCAATACTTTTTCAAGGCATTTGATAAAGTGCTGCTTAAAAGGTTGCTACATAAAATAAGACAGCTCGGACTAGGGGAAATCTGTTTATTTGGCTAAGCAATTGGCTTAGTGATAGAAAATTTCAATATTTGCAAATGATTCTAAGCTGCGTAAAGTAATTAATACAGGATAGTATAATATTACAAAAGGATTTGTGGAAGCTGGAGGAATTGGCGTAGAAATGGCTGATAATGTTTAATGTAGGTATATGTAAGGTTATGCACTTGGGCCATGGAAACAGAAAGTGCAGTTATGGTCTAAACAGTCAATCATTTGTTAACTGCCGCGGCAGCAGGACCCTTCGTAAATAAGCCCCATTGTGTTAAATTTTGGGCCCAAGTTTATAAAAAGGACATAGTAGAACTTGAACGGGTGCAGAGGAGAACCAAGATTTTTAGGGGAATCAAGGTACTAAAATACGCTGACAGATTACTAATCTTTTTTGTTCAGTTTAGAAAAAAGATAGCTGAGGGGAAACCTACAATGTACAAATACCTGAAAGGGTAGTACAATAACCTATCCTAAAAACCTTTTTATGCATAGGTCTGTGGCCAGGAAAAGTGGTACTACCATCGGCATAGAGGAGGATTCTTTACTGAAAGAGAAGTGAGACTGTGGAACTCTCTGCCGCAGGAGGTTGTTATAGCTCAGTGATGGCGAACCTTTGAGAGACCGAGTGCCCAAGCTACAACCAAAATACACTTATTTACCATGAAGTGCCAACATGGCATTTTAAGCAGTAACTTATTGCCACCTGTTGTTCCTCATCTTTCAATTGTATCGGCCCCCTGAGGCCATCAATACAGTGGAAAGAAGGAGGGCAAATTCAGACTTTCTCTGCAGAGGAAGAATGGTGGGTCCAGAATGAGGACCTCGAAAGGTATTACAGTTCTGTCAACACCTTCTCACTTTCCCCGCAGTTCCAAACAGCCAATGAAGTGTCACTTTAAAAAAGCTCTGAGAGCAGCATCTCTTAAGTTGCCTGGGACTGCAGGAAGATTTGGTGGATTTGGTCCTATTTGGGGAACTCTGTCCTGGGGTGATGGCCTGAGTGTCCACAGAAATGACTCTGAGTGCCACTTCTGGCACCAGTGCCATAGGTTCGCCATCACTGTTATAGCTGATTCTTAAAGGTCGGACTTGATGGACTTGCATCTTTTCCAGCCTTATATACTAAGATACTATGAAAATGAGAACATGAGTATTAAGAAGAATGAAATCCTTAAACCTAAAGAAGAAGAGAGGTGCCATAAAAGGAGGGGTACCTGTGGGTCTGCAGAAAAATAACTTACTGGGAATAAGTTAGGAAGTAGGAGTTCTCCGTATGGACAGTTGGAATATAATGCCTTATTTCACCATCTTGAAAGGCAGCCTCCTTAACACTAACCATGACTTACAAGAAACCTAGTAACATGATGTGGAATTATGCCAAACCAGTATCTGATTTAAACCAAATCTATCGAAGAAGGAGTTTGGCTGCCTCATATATATTATCCCACCTCACTTTAAAGGGAACCTGTCACCAGGAGACCCATTTTTAGCACTCCCCCAGTCCCCACAGAGCATAATGAAAGGTACAATATAACATATCTTTTTTTCTGTAAAATGAATGCACTAGGAACGATCGGAGCTTGCCAGAGTTTTTAATTCTTCGTCTATTGAAAGGCCAATTTGTAGAGACTAGTACGCGTATTGAAAAGCTAGAGAAGTCTAGGTTGGACCGACATTCTGATAGCTGCTATTTTCCCAAATCATACGAGGAAAGGCCAATGTATTAGGGTTTTTTTTTGTGTGCTACCTTAAAATTTTTTGCTATGTTAGACAGTTAAAAAGGTAATAATAATGGCATAGTATTGTGTATTAACCCTATGATCACCGCCGGCAAAGCTGCCAGCGGCATTAACGAGCCGGTGGCACGTAGGCGCTGCCATGTTGGCTTTGATCGTCACTCCCTGCGACGTCATCGGGGAGCGCAGATCCGTTGCCATGACAGCATCAGGTCACACAAAGATTCGAGGTTATCATGTTTTAGGCTATCTATTACAATGTGCGATTTGCATATTATAATAGATGGTGTACAAAATCCTCATATACTGCCGTACTGTAGTGTGGCAGTATATGGTAGTATCACTCAGACAACCTAGGGTTAAAGTACCCTAGGGAGTGAAAAATAAAGACACAAAAACAAAAAAGAGCCTTGTCCTCAAGGGGTTAATGAATTCCCAGTTTTCTTTTGGTCATTTTGATATATAATATGTATAGTCTCTGGTAAACGGGCCGACAGTGGCGATGCTTTTTGTGGTGTAGCAGGGGATTTTTTTTTTTTTTATTATATGGGGAAATGTGAATTTATTGTTATTATTATTAATATTTTGTGTGGTTTTTTTTTTTTTTACTTTTACATGTCCTCTACGAGGTCATAAAGGACCCTTGGGAGACATTTTTCCTTTTTTTACTTCACCATCCTGCAGCTCTGATTTACTCTCTATAGACCTGGCGTTCACGTGACTGCCACTGCTGCTCCTCTCTTCATCGCGCTCCTTCAGTGTGATGTTGTGAGGAGGAGAGAAGGGAAATGCGTTTCCTGCTAACGTGGGAGCAGTAGAAAATTGCAGTGATGTTAGTAGAAAACTGCAGACTGCAGGCGGTCCTAGGCGAGTTAAACTGTTCTCTAAAAAAAAACTCTGCAGACCCTGACGACTTTGGTGCACAATCTCTATCATGGTTTGGTTGAATTAATGCTTTCAAAATCTACGTCTTTTCTCCATTTTTGTACATAATTCTGATGTCCTTGTTCTCCTGCCATCTACTTTCTTTAAAGTATATCTACAGTCAAAATCCGTTCTGTTAAACCAGGGACAATAACTCATAGATCCAGACACTGTGAATGTTGTAACATTGTAATGTGTTATCCATGGCCTCCTTCCTTTTAAAATTATGCTAGTGAGCCTCAGTGATGACTTTTTACAGATTGTTACAATGAGCAAGCAGGTCTCCTTTCCCCTGTATTTCCTGTTGCTGATAGAAGGCAATGGGAGGATGGAGAGATTGTAGGAGGGTGAGAGATGTTCTGCTCATTGTAACAACTAGCGAAAAGACATAACTGAGTAGCTCTGGAAAAAGTTCCAGAGCCCCTTAAGCTCACTAGCATAATTTTAAAAATTTATTTTAGAAGGTAGCAATCCATGGTTACGACGCTTCAATTTATGAGCATGTGTCCCCATTTTAGCCAAGCTGAATTCTAATTTCCTGTTAAGCAATTGGGCATAGGAATTAGTAAATTTGAATGGGGATCCTCTTTAACTGAGGAATAACCGAGGTACAAGCCTTCCCGACTTTCAAAGATATCGGTGGCTATCTGTCATTTCCGGAGTTTTCGATTGGAAGGGGGGGGGGGCCTGAACCAATCTTTCCTTTGGGTTGCCCCTCAGTTTTGCGACCAGACACTCTCCTACATACTACTTGCAAATATTTCTCCCCTTGGGACAGACAGCTGTCTCGTGGCACATTCTCTAGCAGGTTGGGACCTCTCATGCACTTGTTTGACAATCTTACCTTTCCACCAGCCCTAGGATTGAACTCCTAATCTTGCGCAAGCAGGACTTTACTTGTTTAGCCGACCTTTCAGATAATTCCAATAACCTGTTCCCGTTGGTGACCTGACAGTGCATAAATTGGATATAAGGATCCCCTGGTTCGGCTATCTTCAGCTAGGACCCTAACCTTTATTCTGTGTGATTTAAGTCTCAGCTCCACCCTCTGCCATTACCTTCTTGACCCTACCTCTCCAACTCATAGTCTTCCTGCAATGACTACATTCCTCATGCCCTCAATGGTTTCCTCCAGTCTGTTGTTTGTACATGCCTGGGAATTGGAGCTATTCCAGGCTGCTGGAATGCCTGACTGAGCAGCTTGACCGGCTTGTAAAGTGCTGCACTGGTCGCTCTCCCAATTTAGGGATGTTTCTTCTGAGTTGAAGCTGTTCCAATGAGATGTTGTGGTAGCCACAATGTTCTGCAGGGGCTTTCTGGCTGCGCCACTACTGCCCGGTAACATACTAACTTGGGAGGTTTCGCTGCCACAGCTCGCCTTTAGGGGTAGCCTCTGGCATACTGCCGCCTTCCAACCGGTTTCAGCCTATAAAGGGCCTGCAGCTACAGAACCTGGAATGGTCTACACTGCAGTCCCAGAGGACCAGCAGCGATCCAGGGACCTCTTCTGCCTGAATCCGTTACTGTCCTGGGCGACTTTCCACATGTTTACAAGCGTCGGACTACCTACGCAGACACTGGGAGAATAGTCTAACAATTCTGAAATTTTCCAAAATGTCACTTTCCGGCAAACCCTTGGGAGCAGCTACCGTAACATAATTATTTTCCTCTTAAACTGTAAAAATTAAAAAAAAAGGTGGGAAAATCAAAAACAAAGAATTTTAAGAAGGCTTATTTCTCAAAGCAGCACTGTACCACGGTGCGGCGAACCGGCTTCACATATAAATATTACTAAAATGTTTAAACCGCAATACAGCAGTTTAGGGGAATAATGAAAATATGCTCTGGCACCATCTCACCCAGAATTTGAAGCTTACAAGTTGAATTTCATGTGGTAGGTTTCCTTTAAGTAAATCAATGCAAAAAAAAAAATAATGGGTCAGAACAGGTTGGACCCCTTTAGAATCTTATACAGAGTTTTGTGGTCAATGATTCCTACTCGGTATGGTCACCAGTTATAAGTGGTATACCCCGGGGTTCTTTGCTTGTGCCACTATTATTTAATATATTTATTAATGATATAAAGGTAGGAATTAACAGCACTGTGTCTATTTTAGCAGATAACACTAAGCTGTGTAGTGTAACCATCTATGGAGGATGTTCATAGGCTGCAGGGTGACTTGGACAAACTGAGTGTTTGGTTATCCACTTGGCAAATGAGGTTCAATGTAGATAAATGTAAAGTTATGGACCTGGTGGCTACTAATCCACAGACAACATATGTCATTAGGGGATTAAATCTTGAGAAGGACCTGGGCGTACTAGTAAATCATAAATTAAATAACAGCATGCAATGTCAATCAACTGCCTCTAAAGCCAGCAAGATCTTGTCATGTATCAAAAGTGGTATGGACTCTTGGGATAGGGAAGTAATATCCCCACTGTACCACTGTACAAGTTATCGGTTTGGCCTCACCTGGAATATGCTGTCCAGTTCTGGGCTCCGGTCCATAAAAAGGACGCCCTGGAGATGGTTCAACGAAGAGCCACAAAAATGAATGAATGAAGGGCTATGGAGTGTCTCGGTCATGAGGAAAGATTTATACAACTTTATTTATTTAGTCTGGAAAAGAGCCGACTATGAGGAGACATGATAAATTTATATACATATATGAATGGTCCATACAAAAATATGTTGTTAAGTTGTTCCAGATTAAATCAAATCAAAAGACGAAGGGGCACTGTCTCCGTTCTGTCTGGAGAAAACATGGTTTAATCACCAGATGCTTTTTTACTCTGGGAACTGGCAATCTGTGGTATAGCCTGCCTCAGGCGCTGGTCACAGCAGGGACAGCAGAGAGCTTCAAGAAGGGTCTAGATGTCTCTTTACACCTGAATAACATTGATGGTTATGTTATTTAGAATTGTTTCCCCTAACTCCCTTCCTCCAATCCCTTCCCTTCCTTGGTTGAACTTGACGGACATTTTGCCTTTTTTCAATCGTACACCTATGATAATTTCATACTATGAATAGTCAACCCTGCCTTTGTCTAACAGTCCTGCTGGAGGCTCTATCTGCAGAGTGCCTAGGTCATCCTAGTAGCTACCCCACCACCACCACATCTGCTGCAAATCTCTGGCACCCCTGACATTTGTCTGAGGTTCAACCCCTCTAACCTGTGTGTTGAAAGAAAAAATATAACCAGCAGCTAAAATATGGATCATGGTTTCTTCTTTTATTTAGTATAAAAAAATTAGCAATAACACAACATGGCAAGCCGACCAACACGTTTCGCCTCTAGTGAGTCTTAATTTGTGTAAATTACACATCCACCCTCTTGCTCATGAAACCCCTCCCACATGACTGCAGGACAGCTGTTCAAACACACATATAAAATATACAATTGAAAAATTTGAATCCATTTTCATGAAATGATGGTATCTGTGATTGTCACGGAGAGGACCCCGCCGCATCATCACGCAACTGTACGGGTTAATTTAGCCCACTCAAACTTGTGCTCGCCTTTCACTCAAGACACAAATTGAGCATAAATCACACCTCATACAGCTTCAGCGCTCCAGACCCACTGCCACCACTCATTGCATTTATATTGGGACCAATAAGTATCCCACTCTACATCAACTCTTGCTTCTCAAGCAGTCACCTTGTCACACCACTAGACATGCACACTCAGCACTTTAGCAGTCACACAGCTAACCACACTTCACAAGGCTATGAGTTCAAAGAGCATACAGGGACCAAAATTAAAGTGAAAAGCTTTAATGACAAAAAGTTGTTTAGTGCATTAAAGTTAAAAACGAAAGAATTACAAAATAAAAGGACACAACGCAGCAAACAGTTATAAAATAAAAAGGGAGAAAAATAACAGAAACTTACAACTTAAAGTAAATCCTGATTCCCTGGAGGTCGGAGATATATGGAACACCCAGCTTGTCAGGCAGCAGCCATAAAGTGAACCCCATTTCCTGTATTTCATATTGTTTTATATCTTCTCAGTTTGGTTCAGGTTTCAGAATCTCCCATTCATTAAAGGAAACCTACCACTTGTAGTGGCAGGTTTCCGATGGCAATACCGGGCACCAGCTCAGGGTGAGCTGGTGCCGGAGCTTATTTTAGTTAGTGTTTTAAACCGCGGTATCGCGGTTTAAAACACTTTTTAAACGTTATAGCCGGCGCAGGCAGGTACGCGCTCGGCGCTTACCGTGCACGCGGCTACATAGGAAGTGAATGAGAGCCGCGTGCACGGTAAGCGCCGAGCGCGTACCTGCCTGCGCCGGCTATAACGTTTAAAAAGTGTTTAAAACACTAACTAAAATAAGCTCCGGCACCAGCTCACCCTGAGCTGGTGCCCGGTATTTCCATCGGAAACCTGCCACTACAAGTGGTAGGTTTCCTTTAATTAGTCCACAGTGTCATTCAGGATTGGGCAAAGTGTTAATGAGGGGGGAGAGTCCAGGAATATTTAAACAGTTTTGTTTCCAAGGCAAGATGTATAAATTGGGTAGGGGGGGGGGGAGGTGCAGAGGAGAGATAACTAAATGGCTTTTGAGGTCACCACAGAAAATTCTGCATGTCAGAGTTTATCTGGTTGTAAAGACCTCCAGGATGTTGCTGCCTGGACGCTTCAATAGATGCCAATTGTAATATATCTCAACAGGGTTAGTAATTGCCCTAGTTAAACAAATCTTATACATGCAAGATTAATATTTTCCTTGATAGTCATCCTATTACACAACGGCACTATGCCTATTTTTATTAAAGAATAAGGACAACTGTTTCTGTTTTGAGTCAGTGGCTTGATCTTTCTGCATCTTCCTGGACTCCCTTTAAGGCTCCCACTGGTCCCCTTGTGTAGGGATCCGTGTTGTAACTCTTGCTGGACTTAACAGTTCTGGGTAACCCCCAGGTCCCCTGGGTTCAGCCCGCCTGCTTCTCCTACTTTAATCTGTGTCTTCTTTCTTGCCTGGATGTTAATTTGCTAATCTGTTGGACTGCTCTGGAGGTCATCCCCCCCCCCCCCTCCATCTTGATATACTCAGCATATCCTGTCTGTTATTTGTTACTTACTTAGATTAGAAATCTATAAAGTGCCAAGCTTCTACCTCAAATTAAGATGTGAATTTTCTAAAGAAGGTATAAATGATAAACAAAACCGCTTGCAACCCGTCTCCTTTTCGTTCATCCACTGGTCCAATTGATACCCGTACACACTGGGGGACATTTACTATGGCGTTTCCGCCAGTTTTGTGGCGCTCTCACCACATGTTCTGCTCTCAGACCTATTTATTAGCTGTCGGGGACAGAAAAAATGACTTTTTCCGTCTGCTCCGACTGTTCTCCGAAAAGGGGCGTGGCTTTGGCGGAGTGGAAACTCAGACACAATTACTATGTGTCGCAGCCCTTTTTTGGCGGTGTAAACTGACGGAAAGTAGACCAAAAGAAAACTGGTCTAGCAGGGACTGTTGGACACATTTCTGGTGCTCGGACAGATTTTGTCCCAGGGACAGAAAATAGTCTCGGCGCCAGAAATGTCTCTGCACAGCTCCACAATATTAAATGTGTGTCTTCTTACCGAGAGCAGGTCGGTAACAAAGCCAATGCAGACACCGACACTGTAAGTAAATGTCCCCCACTGCCTTGGAAAAATGCACCGTAGTTGTCTGACAGGTCCTGTTGGTATTTTTGGTTTATTACGTGGACTAAAAGGGAAAAAAATCCTTAGTTCAAATCGCCAAGAACTAGGTAAGTGCTTTAAAAGGTATTTATTATACTCACAAAAACAATAAACTCGCAGTAAAACAGTGCTTTGTAGAAGATCATTGCATATTCAAACCAACAAACTTATTTGCCGACCCTGGGTTTCGCAAATCCTTTTATAATGTGGACAAAAATGAACACATTTCTTATATCTATATTCCCATGTCTTGTGTATCTCTATACTTCATTTTATTTAAAATACATTTTTAAAATTTTTGTTTAATAAACATTTAAATTTCCTTTTTTTTTTTATATACATACTATTTTATACACCAATCATAATACTCCAAACAAACTTTTCAAACTTCCTGCCACTTTTTCTCCAATAAAAGTTGGAGGATCATTTGTCAACTTACAAGACGTCAGACTAGTCACACCTTCTTAACATTTAATTGAAGGATTGCCTCCTTTTCATTATGATGAACTAACGATAGAAGTGAGTCTAAAGAGTCACACCTCTTTCTTAACCAATCGGAAAAGTGCCTCACTTCAGTGGTTATTTTCATTGTAATGTTCAGCCAATCGGAGAAATGGCTCGCTTCTATGGACATTTGGATTCTGAGGTTTAACCAATAGTATCTAGATTCCAGGAGAACACACCTTCCTTAAATCCAATCATGTAGTGCGATGTCCACGCCTACCTAGCAACCAATTGGGAGAGTGCCTCACCTCTATGGGGACTTTCAGAGTGAGAGTATCGCCGAAATTTGCAGCCCTCTTAAAGATAATGTTAGGTTTCTCTTTAAGTATCGTATTTAACACAGGGTCATTCTTCAAAATGTTCCAAAATGGTTTCAAATTTTTTTTATTCTAATGCCCCCTTGCTAAATCTAGTGACAAGCAGTTTCTCTCTTTCTCAATATACCAATATGCTCTACACATTTTTTTTCACAACAATGACATTCCCTTAATCTGTCCATAATAATGTTTGATTGATTTATGAAATCTTCATCTCTCGTACAAATAATGTATTATTTTCATTTATTCTTTCGGGATATTATTAATGCATTGTTTGTGGTGCCAACTGTTGAACTCAATGTAACTGTTGACATTTAGTTGGCTTAACCCTTCCAGGACCTGGCCCTTTTTTGTTTTTTTACTCCCCATGATCAAAAATCCATAACTTTTTTATTTTTCCATGTACAGAGCTGTGTGACGGCTTATTTTCTGCGTAACAAATTGCACTTCATAGAGATGCTATTGAATATTCCATCCCGTGTACTAGGAAGCGGGAAAAAAATTCCAAATGCAGTGAAATTGGTAAAAAAACGCATTTGTGCCGTCTTCTTGTGGGCTTGGATCTTACGGATTTCACTGTGCGCCCCAAATGACGTGTCTACTTTATTCTTTGGGTCTGTGTGATTTACAGGGATACCAAATTTGTATAGGGTTTATAATGTTTTCATACATTTAAAAAAATTAAAACCTCCTGTACAAAAATTTTTTTGGGGATTTTGCCATCTTCTGGCGCTAATAACTTTTTTTATACTTTGGTGTACGGAGCTGTGGGTGGTGTCGTTTTTTGCGGATTTTGATGACGTTTACATTGTTATCAATTTTAGGACTGTTCGACCTTGTGATCACTTTTTATAGAATTTTTTAATTTTTTTAAATGACAAAAAAAGTGCCATTTTCGACTTTGGATGCGATTTTCCATTACGGGATTAAACGCAGTGAAAAACCGTTATATTTTGGTAGATCGGGCATTTTCGGACGCGGCAATGCCTAATGTGTTTATGATTTTTACTGTTTATTTATATTTATATCAGTTCTAGGGAAAGGGGGGTGATTTGAGTTTTTAGGGTTTTTTATTATAATTTTTTTTTTTAACTTTTTATTTTTATTTTTAGTACTTTTCAGACTCCCTAGGGTACTTTAACCCTAGGGTGTCTGCACGATCCTATCATATACTGCCATACTACAGTATGGCAGTATATGGGGATTTTACTACTCATACATTACAATGTGCTGATAGCACATTGTAATGCATGGGTTAACCCGAAGTAGCCTCGGGTCTTCGTGAGACCCGAGGTTACCATGGCGACGGATCGCCCGATGACGTCACGGGGAGCGGCGATCCTCGAAAAGATGGCGGCGCCCAAGCAGCATTGCCGGCGGCGGTCGAGGTGAAAACACCAGCTATCGGTGCTAGCACCGATCGCGGGTGTTACCGGTAAGCCTTTGCTGCAATATGCAGCAAAGACTTACTGGCTATGGAGAGGGCTCAGCGCGTGAGCCCTCTCCATGCGGCCGACCCGTGACGTGCTATTACGTCACGGGTCGTGAACTGGTTAAAATGATTTATTGTATTTATTTGGTCCCCTTCAAGAAATATCTCCAGATCTAGAAAATTTCTTATGTTTTTTGCTCTCATGTGTAAGTTTTAAATGATATGTATTGATATTGACATATTCCACAAATGTTGTTAGTGTGTTATCTAATCAAATCCATAAAATAAAACTATCATCAATGTATCTTTTATGTACCCAAATAAATTCTCGATAAGGGTTATCTTAGCAGATAAGAGTCTTTCCTGTTTTACGTTTATAAGTTGGTGGAACTCAGGGCAAATTTTGCCCTTATCGTTGTCCCATTTTCTTAGTTGTGTAAAGTCCCATTGTACCAGAAATAATTTCTCTGAGCAAAATTTTATACTGTTAGCAATAAAATTCTGATGTTTTGAATCCAACTGCATGTCAGTTTTAAGGCAATCTTCTATTGTCTTTGTACCCCTTTCTTGTGGGATTGATATCTTTAATGATGAAACATCTAAACTACATAAGATTTCTTTTTCCCAATTACAGATCCTTCAATATTTCCCTTATGTGTTGTGAATCTCTTAGGAACAACACAATGAGAATAACCATTGAAGTGAGGTGCTTTTTCTATTGGTTAAAAAAAAAGAGGTGTGACTCTTTAGACTCAATTCTACTGGTAGTTCCTTATAATGAAAATTCCCATTGAGAGGAGATGATCCTCCCATTGGATGTTAAGAAAGTGTGACTATTCTGACATCACGTAAGTTGATTGGACCAATGATCCACTTGCTTTTATTGGAGAGAAAAAGTTAGTTTGGAGTATTATGATTGGTGTATAGAATAGTATGTTAAAGAAACTGGAAATTGTTTATTAAACAAAATAATTTTTAAAATGTACTTTAAATGAAATGAATTATAGAGATACATGAGACATGGGCATATAGATGTACATTTAAGATTTTTTTTTTTTTTTTGTCCGCATCCATAAATGCATTATAAAAGAATGTCAGCATAGCCAGCGATATGCCCCAGAAGAAGCCATACGGCGAAACCCAGGGCGAGGCGCTGGTTTGTATCTGCAATGATCTTATACAATGCACTGTTTTACTGTGAGTCTATTGTTTTTGTGAGCATAATAAATACCTTTTAAAGCGCTTACCGAGTTCTTGGCGATTTGCACAATGGATCTGTTTTCCTTTTAGTCCATGTAAGGAGCCAAAAATACCAAACAGGACCTGTCAGATAGCTGTGGTGCGTTTTTCCAAGGCAGTGTGTACGGGTATCAATTGGACCAGTGGATGAACGAAAAGGAGACGAGTGCAAGCTCTTTTATTGTTTATTCGGAGCACTTGAATTAATATTTATACCTTCTACAGAAAATCCACATCTTCGTTTGAGGTAAAAGCTTGGTACTTTCTAGATTACTTAAATTTTTTTTTGTTTGAATTGCCTAAAGCTGTAGCTCCCTCAAGGTACTACTCTGAGTATTTTAACAAAATTTCTTTTCTGTGTTGTTACTTATGGAACCCGGCTGTAAAGCTCCCTAAGCTGTGGAAGAGCTTGAATCCTTAACCTGTTAACGCTCAGCATCCGATATATCGGGAAACACGGGGTGCCGGCTGTAACATAAGCCGGCACCCCAGTGTAACACTCACGGTTGGAGTGGGCTCCGATCGCGGATTTTTAACCTGTTAAATGCCGCTGCCAGTTAGACCACACCGTTTAACATGCCTTTGGGGGGGGTCTTTCCCCCACGATGGCCCCTCCCGAACCGTTATCGGGTGGGGGGGCGCCGATCGTTGCTATGGCATCTCTGGGCTCTGATCGGGACCCCACAGATGCCTGAAGGCAGTGCCTGAAAGATGGCGTCTGTGACGTTATCTTTCAGGCACAGTGTCAGCCTATGCATGTGTATAGGCTGACACTGCTAATACTCTGCAATACATCAGTATTGCAGAGTATTGTCATGAACAAGCAATCAGATGATTGCTTGTTCATGTCCCATGGTAGAAGTAGTAAAAAAAGTAAAAAAAAATGTTTTTCAATAAAAAAATAAAGTAATAAATCATTAAAAATGCCCATAAGCCCCATAACATATAAAGTTATATAGCGCTAAAAAAAGGTCTAAATCATAACACAAACCCCACATATTGTATCACCACGTCTGTAACAATTCCTAGCATAAAACTAAATAATTATTGAAACGGCACGATGAACGCCGTTAAAAACCCGCCAAACATTATTATTTTTACTTATTCAATCCCACAAAAAATGCAATAAAAAGTGATCAAAAAAACATATATACTCCACGGTGATACTGTTGCAAAGTACAACATCTTCCGCAAAAAAACAAGCCGTCAACCAGCTCCGTAGCCAAAAAAGTAACACAATGTTATGCCACTTGGAATATGGCAATGCAAAAATGATAGATTTTTCCCACACAAGGGTTTTAATTGGCAAATTTAGTAAAACATAAGGAAAAAATATTCATGTATGGTATCCCCGCAATCGTATCGATCCATAGAATAAAGATAACATGATTTAGGCTAAACGTTGAAGCCGCCCCCCCCCCCCCAAAAAAAAAGGAAAAAATACAGTACAGAATTGATGCTTTTCTACTCCTACCCTAAAAAAAAAGTTCCTAAATTTTCAACAATAGGGGATACCAACCCCAAAATGGTAACACTGGAAAAAGCATCTTATCCTGCAAAAAAAATGCCATCACATGGCCCCAATAATGAAAAAGTAAAAAATTTTCCACTTCGTCCCCCATGACGGCCCAACCTGGAGGATGCCCCTTGACCTCTGCAGGGACAGGAAGAAGAGAGGTTAAATGCTCCCCCCCCCCCCGCATCCTCCCGCCAGTGTTCTTCCTGTCCCTGCTGAGGCAGGACAAGAGAGGTGCCCTTTCTCCTCCGGGGGGGGGAGGGGGGGAGACAAAGCTTCTATGGAACTTACGGGTAGTCCTGGCTGGCTAAATCCCGGCGGGCTGGGGCGTTCGGTCGGCTCCGTGCCTTCCCTTTTGCTGCCTTTCCAGTCCGTTCCCCTTGGCCGCTGCTCCGCGATCCTAGGTGAGCGTGCGGCGGCCGAAGAAACTACATTTCCCGGCATCCTCGAGGTCCGATGACGACTTCCGGTCGCGACCGCGATGCATTCCTGGGAACGGGAGCACGGCGTGGTGGCCTCTACAGGGGGATGGGCTCCCCATTAATGTATTTAAGACACCTGGAGCGGGTTGGTCACGCTGATCTCAGGTCTAAGATCTGTGAGTGACGCTGCGTTGCTGTGCTGCTGTGCTCGTGCTTTTTGAAAACTTTCCTGTGTGCTTCCCCGGCTTTGTGATGGCTGATGAGGCAGACCCAACCTTCCTGCATCCTCCGGTTTCTGTAAGTGGGGTCATTTGTGCAGGATTGGGCTTTTACTGTGTGTAAAGGTAGCGGGTCATTTATTATCCTCCACTTGCCTTTTCAGGAGAAAGACCAGGGGTCTAAGAGAAAAGGCAAGGAGGATAAAGGGGATAAGACAAGCAGATCTGAAAAACCCGAAAAAAGTCGACTTTGGAAGTGTAACATGTGTTCTCACTCTATGTCCGACTCATAAAAAAAAAACGATTTGCAAGTCATGCATCGACAATTTTATGAGAGAGAAAAAAACGTCCTTCTTAGATGAATTAAAGGGGTTTATTGAAGAGAAAATAAGTTCTTCAGTTGCCGCTGCTACATCCAGGCCCCCACCGAGTAAGAAGCCTAGAGCAGAGCCGGATTCTTCTCTATCTGAGGAGGGGGATGACTCTGAAGCTCCCTCATGTTCATATGTGGAAGATGATGATCCGACGGACTCACAGAAAACAGAAGATACACGTCATCTGTTTCAGTTTGAGGAACTTGATGGTCTCCTAAAAGCAATAAGGCAGACCCTAGAGATTGAGGAGATTCTTCCTCCCAAGTTTAAGGAGGAGGAATTATTCGGCGAATTTAAGGCAAAACGTCAGAGGGTATTCCCTTTGAATGACACCTTAAAGGAGCTGGTTTCAGAGGAATGGCGAGAGCCAGAAAAGAGAGTCATTGTGTCCAAAAGCTTTAAGAGGAGACTTGTATTTGAGCCAGAGGAGTCCAAGGTGTGGGATACTTGCCCAAAAATGGATGTGCAAGTCACAAAGATCGTAAAGAAGACTGATCTTCCGTTTGAGGACGCGGCACAATTAAAGGACCCGATGGATAGGAAGTCGGACTCTCTATTAAGGAAGGCCTGGGAGACATCCATGCTCAATCTGAAGACAAATCTAGCTTCTACTTCAGTAGCAAGGAACTTGCTGTACTGGTTAAACGAACTGGAATCTCACATCAAGGAGGGAACTCCAAGGTCAACAATCTTGGAGAACTTTCCTTTGCTGAAATCAGCAACAGCTTTCCTAGCAGATTCCGCGGCTGAGGGAATCCGTTTTGCCTCCAAGGAGGGGGCACTCGCTAATTCTACACAGAGGGCACTGTGGCTGAAACAGTGGAACGGAGATATCCGTTCTATAGCAAAGTTGTGCAGCCTCCACTTCTCAGGGGAATTCGTATTTGGGCCAGAACTGGATGCTATACTCCAGAGAGCATCAGATAAGAAGGGCTTTCCTGAGAGATCGATACCCAAGAAACAGCCCTTTCGGGACTTTAAAAAGGATTCATACAAGGATAAAGGGAAAAGGGGACACTGGAGCTACCCGAAAGGAGGTAAAGGGAGAGGGTTTCTGTTCTCCACCCCAACAGACCCTAATAGAAACAAAAAACAATGATGCCATGGTAGGGGGACGATTGCTAAGGTTCAGAGGAGAATGGACAAAGATCACTTTAAATCCCTAGGTCTTAGATATATTACTGCACGGTTACAATATCGAATTCTACAAACTTCCCCCTACAAAATACATGCCACCTTCGTCATCTATGTCACTTACATCCCACAACTTAATATGGCAAGAAGTAGCTTCCCTTTTGTCTTCTGGAGTTGTTGTACCTGTTCCACAAGATCAGGAAAAATCTGGGTTTTACTCTTCTCTCTTTTTGGTGAAGAAACCGAATGGCACAAACCGGCTGATTATCAACCTGAGAGGTCTCAACGAATTTATCGTCTACCGAAAATTCAGGATGGAGTCGGTAAAATCAGCCACACACATTTTTCACAGAGATGCATTAATGTGCACTATAGACTTAAAAGATGCATACTATCACATCCCTATACACCCTTTCTCACAGAGATTTCTAAGGTTTTCTGTCCTGTCTCCAGAGGGTTCTACACTACACTTTCAATTTTGTGCACTTCCCTTTGGAATATCATCTGCACCAAGAACCTTTACAAAGGTGGTGGCGTCTCTCAGACTACAGGATGTACTGATCGTCCCTTACCTAGACGACCTGCTTATTATTGGCCAAGACAGAGAGAGTTTACTCTTTTCAAGAGATCTCACCCTAAAAACCTTCTAGAAACTGGGATGGATAGTAAATTATCAGAAATCAGAACTTTCTCCAGCTACTGTGAGAAAATTCCTGGGAGTAAACTTGAACTCAGTTTACCAAATGTCGTTCCTTCCACAGGGCAAGGGAGACCACATCAAGGATCAGATAACGAAGTTCAGGAAAAAAATCGGTGATCTCCATCAGAGAGGCAATGAAGATCCTGGGTTCTCTAACAGCCTGCATCTCCTCGGTAGCCTGGTGCCAGGCTCACTCCAGAACTCTCCAGGGATGGATCTTAAGATCCTGGAACAGAAGACAGGAGGACCTGGACAGGAAAATTCCGATTCCTCCTGCTGTCAAAAAAAGACCTGTTATGGTGGTTGGAAGACGGAAATCTGAGGAAGGGAATATTTTGGTCAAACAGCCCTTACATTCCGATCCAAACAGACGCGAGTCAGACGGGCCGGGGAGCAGTGATGCCTCAGCATTTTTCTCGGGGTACCTGGACAGAGGAAATTACAAGAAGGTCCTCAAATTTCCGGGAGCTGCAAGCAGTATGGGAAACCCTCAGCGCAAACACTCCTCTCCTTGCTCACCACCACCTTCTCATCTTGTCGGACAATACGACTACGGTCTCCTATATAAAAAGGCAAGGGGGAACCAGGTCTCCTCTCCTGAGTGCCCTAGCTCGAAAAATATTTTCGTGGGCAGAACAACACACCCTGTCAATATCTGCCACCCATCTAAAGGGCACAGAGAACTCAAGGGCAGACTTTCTAAGCAGAAGGAAAATCCTCCCAAACGAATGGAGTCTCAAGGAAGAGATCTTCCAGGAGCTAACATCCTTGTGGGGCCATCCTCTAGTGGACTTGTTCACAACAAGGGAGAATACCAAATGCCCTCGTTACTTTTCTCTAGAAAAAGGGAAGAACAGGGAACAGCTGGACGCTTTCTCTCACTCCTGGGACATTCCACTAGCCTACGCCTTCCCCCCCGATTCCCCTGATCGCCAGGGTCCTGAGAAAGATATTCCAGGAAAGCACCAGGACCATTTTCATCTGCCCAAACTGGCCGAAGAAAAGTTGGTATCCACTCTTGAGAAGAATGTCGCCACAGGATCCAGTCATTCTTCCACTATCCGGGGACCTACTACATCGGGGTCCAATCCATCATCCGAATCCGGGAAGATTACAGTTGTCTGCCTGGATCCTGAATCCAGCTACCTAAGTTCTCAGGGACTCTCGTCTGAAGTCATCAAGACCCTCAAGGCAAGTAGGAAACCAGTCACTTTTGCCATCTACCATAAAATATGGAAGAGGTTCTGTTCCTTCTGTAAGGACAGTCCACCTTCCCAGGCTAATCTTAATATTTTGCAGGTGCTCGAGTTTCTTCAAAGGGGTTTGGAGCTGGGGTTGTCTACCAGCACCCTGAAGGTCCAGGTGTCGGCGCTTAGTGCTTTCTTCGACCAGCCCCTCATCGAACACAGGTGGGTCAAGAGGTTTATTAAAGCAGCTCCTAGGTTAAAGCCCCAGACTGTTAAAAAATCGTCAGCATGGAACTTAACTCTAGTCTTGAATGCCTTAATGAAGGAACCATTCGAACCTATTGACTCCTCCAGTATAAAGAAGTTAACACTTAAGACGGCTTTCCTGATAGCCATCACTTCTGCTAGAAGGTTAGGTGAACTTCAGGCTATATCGATTAGGGAACCCTACATGAAAATTCTAGATAATAGAATTGTACTGATGTTGGATCCAAATTTTGTTCCCAAGGTGGTTTCTGATTTCCACAGGAATCAGGAGATTATCCTGCCCTCCTTCTGCGAGAATCCTTCTTCAGCAAGAGAAAAAGAATGGAATTCTTTGTAGAATTGGATGTAAGACGTTCTGTCATAAAATACTTACAGATCACTGAGCCCTGGCGTATTGACTCTAATCTTTTCATCCAATTTCAGGGGAAAAACAAGGGGAGGAAGGCGTCGAAGGCGACTATCACAAGATGGTTGAGACTGGCGATTGCTTCATGCTACGATCTACAGAAAATACCAATACCATCCGGAATCCGAGCTCATTCGACCAGGGCTATGTCCACATCCTGGGCGGAAAGAAGAGGAGCGTCACTGGATCAGATTTGCAGCGCTGCAACCTGCTCTTCCTCCACTACGTTCTTTGAGCATTATAGACTGGACTTGCACTTGTCAAAAGACTTATCATTTGGACGCAAGGTGTTACAGGCAGTAATCCCTCCCTAAAAGCTTACTAATTTTGTAAGTCTCCAGGTTGGGCCGTCATGGGGGACGAAGCGGAAATTGTGAATTAGATTACTCACCAGTAATTCTATTTCCGTTAGTCCACCATGACGGCCTATATATTTTCCCTCCCAGTTGGAAATTCCTTATTTCTGTATTTTTGCTTTCAGATGAGTTTTGGATGTGGAGCAAACATACTAATAAATCTGGTTGTATCTTCCTCAGCATGGTTATTTTGTAATCACTGGCGGGAGGATGCGGGGGGAGCATTTAACCTCTCTTCTTCCTGTCCCTGCAGAGGTAAAGGGGCATCCTCCAGGTTGGGCCGTCATGGTGGGCTAACGGAAATAGAATTACCGGTGAGTAATCTAATTCACAATTTTATGCCTACAAAAGGGGCCAATGAGGAAACTAAAATCCTGGCAGCTGCAGGTCGCCCCTTCCCTTCTGCGCCTCGCTGTGCACACATAAAACAAGTAACAGCCACATGTTGGGGGTCTATGTACTCGGGAGATATTGCAGAACAAATTTTATGGTGGATTTTATCTTTTTTTGGAAATGTGTAAATTTTAGGGCTAAATGAACGTATAACCGGCACAATTTGGCCATTCTAAATTTCACCTCCATTTTGATTCTATTACTATGAAGATCTCAAGGGGTTAACAATCTTCCTAAAAGCTGTTTCTGATAGCTTGAGGGGTGCAGATCTGAAAATGGGTTGATACATGGGGGGTTTTTGATGCCAAATATGTAAAATTTCATTCAAAATTTCCCCAAAATAGTCAATTCTGAAAATACGGAAAATTGATGTTGGATTTGTAAGCCGCGTGACATCAAAATAAATTATCCAGACATTTCAAAAATTATGAAAATGTAAAATAGACATATGGGAAATGTTATTCAGCAACTTATTTAGGTGGTAAATCTATCTGCCTGAAAACGCAATGATTTAGAATCTCGACAATTGGCAAATTTAAAAAAAAAAATCATAATTTTTTTCTTAATTTACAAAAAAAAAAAAAAACTTAACGCTAATCATCTGACATTTACCACTAAAATGAAGTACAACATGTGTGTTCAAAAGTTGTAATCATATAAAGCGACGCAAGTCAGAATAAAAAAAATCGGGCTGAGCCTTAACTCCTTAAGGATGCAGCCATTATATAGGTTAAGGCTCAGCCCGATTTTTTTTTTTATTCTGACTTGCGTCGCTTTATATGTTTATAAACTTCAGAGGCTGCCTCTACCTCTCATGACCCTGTGGGTGGGTTGCTTGCACAGCCATCAGCTACCAGTCCAGAAGCGCAGAAAGGCCTGCTGGCAATTGAACAGTGCCGAACAGCCCTTAATGCTGGAATTCATGATGTTAAAGTGAACATTGTTTTTATTAGACAAGATGCCTAGTGCACTACAAAAAGGGTTACTGATGTTGAATGCCATGTAAAAGATCTGGAGTACCACCAAACCTCTCTGGCAAAGACCTTACAGGAAGCAACAGCTTTAGCGTATTGAGGAGTTGGAAAACCGCCTACATAGATGTAATCTATGCTTCCTTGGTCTGCCTGTACATTCTGAGAGTCGGGATCCTGTTCCCCACTTGGAAATTTTGCTTATGCCCACCTAGGGTCGTGACAGCTTCTCCTCTTTTTTTCACAGTAGAGCGGGCCCACTGCATACTTTCTAAGCCACCTCCTCCTGGTATCATCCCACGCATGTTCATTGCCAAGTTCCTGCATTACAGAGACTGGGATGCCATTCTCCTATTATCAAGAGAAAGGGGCAATCCGAAGGTAGCAAACAAAGGTGTTCTGATATTTTCAGACTTCTCTTTCGCCATTCAGAAAAAACATTGTCATCTTGCATGTCAAGAAACGTCTGTGGGAAGCTATCCTGCAGTGGGCCATGCTCTACCCGGGTTGAATAAATATTGTCAATGAAGATCAAGCTTGATTCTTCAATATCCCAGAGGAAGTCACCATATGGCTAGATCATGGATTCTCTATCCTCATTACTCCCCTCCTAGGCATTGACCCTCTGCTCGCTGGTTGAGCCGCCATATTGCCATGGCATTCTGGCCTTCTCTAATTCTTGATATCCTTTCTTGTTGTAATTGAAAAGAGGGGTGGTTATCCGACCTCCCCAGGGCCTGCCAAGCTCTTATACATTACTAAGTATTATCTTATCCCTTTTTTCTTTTTCTAGGGTACTGAACTGTTTAGCCTCTGACATACTGACTCCTAGACCTGTGTTTTTTTTTTTGTTTGTTTTTTTATTCAAGGTTTGGGTTGATGCCAACATTTCCTACATTAGATGTTTGGCAGTGAGGGAGATGGGTTGTTTATGACTGTAGTACTTCTGTTCTTGACACCTGTTGCACCCGTGCCTTGTTCATTTCATCTTTGCAGCACCGCCACGCCTCACCCCTGAGGTTCCACTGCCCTCTATGACCTTTCTTACCACAGTGAGATGGCAGCAGGAGACTTGACATTTGGTTCCTCGAATATCAGGTGAATAAACAATCGAGTAAAGCGGTCGCTGGTCTTCCAATACCTTAGGAAACACTGTTTGCAGGGAAATCGACTACACTGACTTAGAAGCCATGGGTATGTTCGGTTATAATTCCGTATTCTTCTCTCATTCCAGAGGAGTATCTTTGTTTATTTACATACTTCTTTTACTCTATTTAAAGCTGGAACTGACTCCAATAGCTCACTCTCACATGGTGTCCCACTGATTCTTGTTAGTAGTATTTATGCTCCTCCACCCAGGTGTCATCTCCTCAGTCCTATCATTGATTTTATGTTAGCGCATACAGGAATTCCCATTATTTGAATAGAACATTTTAACACAGTCTGAGATAGATCCTTGGATAGGGAAGCAATAGTGGGGTGGGAGTATACACAATGGTATACACAATAACACAAAATTGCATAAATACCAATATAGTTTTGTCTAGGTTTTTCAGTATAAAACCTTTTTCAGACCGATACTAACAATTATCAAAACCATCAGACAACCTACATATAAATAGATTTAGGGTTTAAAACAATCAGAAGGGGTCATAGATATAAAACCACAGCAGTTCCTTATTTGCTTAATTAATAATCAGCATATTTAGTTAACCAAAATAGGTATATACTCACATGACAACAGTCAGGGTAGCTCTGTATATACTCCACTTGCTGTAATAGGAATAGGACGCCGGACCCTGTGCCGTGCGGTATAAATGCAGACTAACGGCGCGATTGCCTGCGCATGACATAGGTATTCGGCCTAATCAATATTTCTGGCCCGCGTTGTTGAGCCATGTAAACTAAAAGACGGAGTGTCCTGGAATGTAAGACTAAAACAGTGCACGGTCTAGCCAGGCTCCAAACACTTGCGTTTTCAATCCTTTATTATTGCATGTGTGATACAAAGCATCCCATAGTGGGGGACAACAGCGGCTTACGTGTTTCGGGCAGATATGCTGCCCTTGGTCATAGCTAACATCATGAACAAACATTTATATTAAAACTCGCCCACATGCTCCACCCACTGCCGGAAGATCACTTCCGTTCACGCCCCTATTAACATAACTTGTTTAGTTATACAGCATAAAACTCTAGTAAAGATCAATTGGACAATACTTCACTTTAGGATCTTCACTTGATATAATTGTCTGCAGTCCGTTATATCAAAAAAGCTGTACACAATGACAGGTCACATGATTGTAGGATCATTTGTGCCGCTGTATCCTTTGACATTAGGTCACATGACCTGTCACCTAGGAAATGGAACGAGGTAAGGAGCCACACGCAATAGGAGTCCATTCGGCATCGCAGCGGAGATCAACGAGGGTAAGTGGAGGTAATCGTAGAGTAAAAACCTTCCACTGGCATATCGCTAGGGCGTAGATAAGTATCAGTGGAGATAAATGCAGCTTGGCCGAAGACGACTGCTCTGTAAAGTGTAATGCCGTGAGCGGGCATATATCTACAATTGCAAAACAAATTGTGGTAAGATATACATAATAGATAAAAACAATCACAGTAACAAACATGAAATAAAAACATGAGTGGACCTGAGAAGGGTAAGAGATGAAATGTGGAAAGGAGGGAGGGAGCCGGGTCAATGAAACGCGGAGTTAATGCTCATAGGAAGGGGGGGGGGATTTGAGAAACTACAATAATGGTACATCAGTTCTCTCTTTGCATTTAACCCTTGTGGCAAACATGTTTCCAGTGAAAAAATCCAGTACGCCTCCCTGTTAGCCAAATGAGCACCCACATTGCCTCCTCTGCTGAATTTCTTCATTTTGTCGATGGCAAAGGTGTTGAGAGAACTAACGTCGCCATTGCGAGTTTGGACAAAATGCTTAGATCTGAAAGGTTGCGACCAAGGGGATTGGAAATATCATACAGATGCTCAAAGAACCTGTTCTTGAACTTGCGTCTGGTCTGTCCTACATGCAGTAGGTTACATGAGCATCGTATGATATACACCACATTGTGCGAATTATAATTAATAAAGCCTTCACCTGGAAAAGACTTTTGGCCATCGCTGCTGGTAAAAAACTTTTGTTTATTAAGGGCGAACTTACATGTGGTGCATCTAGTGGCTGCACGTCTGAAAAAGCCTTGTGTAGATAGTCAAGTTTGATTAGCTTCCGATTAATAAAGTGATGGTGACGGCAAATTATCCAAACTTTGGCCTCTACTCGACACGATCCTACAACCTTTGTTCAAAATCTGTTCCAAAATCGGGTCAGAATGCAGTAATGGAATGTTGGAATGTGTCGTTGTACGATGTCGGAAATGGCTTTGAATTGTGGGCTGTATTGTAGTACTAGAGTAGGAATGGAATCTGTACCTGTCATGCACTGATTAATGTGATTGGTCTGTTCTTGTTGGGGGGGGGGGGGGGAAGTAATGTTTGTCTGTTCTTGTTCCTGACTCTATTGTATGATCTTTTTAGTGACCAATCGGGAAAGCCCCTTTTTCTTAATCTTGCACATGCATTTAGGGATTCAATATCAAATGTATCTTCAGTACTGCAATTTCTCCTAATGCGGGTTAGTTCCCCCACAGGAATGGCTCGAATGGTATGAGGTGGGTGCTGTGAGCTAGCATGCAAAATGGTGTTGCCCGCTGTTGGTTTGCGGTGTGTAGTTGAGGTGATCTCCTGACCCCCAATACCCTTAAGGCATAGATCGAGGAACACATTTTCGTTTGGGTTTGCAGTGTAAGTGAACCTTAGATTAAATTCATTGTCATTGAGATGGTCAATGAAGAGTGGTATGGCAGGTACCTTCCCCCGCCAGATGATCAAAATGTCATTAATGTACCTGCCATACCATTCCACCTGCGACATAAGGGTTTCTCCCACCAGGGCATCGTCAGGTTGGCCAACGAGGGGGAAGATTTTGCCCCCATGCTTACACCCTTGATTTGCAGGTAGTAAATGCTGTCAAACATGAAAAAGTTGTGGGAAATGAGATATTGGCAAACCATAAGAACAAATTCCTTAAATTCAAGGGTGTAATCAGTAATTTTTTCCAAATGGAACTGTAAAGCTTTGAGTGCCACATTATGAGGTATGGAAGTGTATAAGACACTACATCGTAACTGACCCAATGATAATGGTCCTGCCAACATTTCTTGTCAAGCGAGCACAAAACGTCTCTGGTGTCTTGCAAGTAGCCTGGGGCTCTGCGTACCAAGGGCTGAAGCACCCAATCTAGCCAGCTGGATAGGTTTTCACTTAAGGAGCCTATACACAATATAATCGGATGCATAGGTGGGGTTGTTAAGCCTTCGTGTATTTTAGGAAGAGCATCCATTATGGGGGTTATTGGGTTCTTAACAGCAATCTGATCCACTTAGGTTTGTGTTAGGGCTCCCATATAAATACCCTCATTCAATAATCTAACAAGCTCTAATAATCTAATGTGCATAAGGGACTTATTAAGTGAATAGCAATAGAAGTTTGCAATTAAAATAAATGTTAGCACGTACTAAAAAGTAATCGGTGTAAAAGATCATTGGGACACATGAGTGTAGTTGGCAACAAATGTTAAATATTCTAAGGACCCCTTCAATTGTTATTAATAACAGTAATAAAAAAACAAGGAACTGATAACTAAAAAGCTTAGTAGCAGTAAAGAATAGTATAGATACTATAAGACCAGACAAATAAATGAATAAATATATAACAAAATAAATATACACAGAATTAGCATAGAGAGAATACATACAGGAATTAATATAAATATAGAATTCATACAGAAATTCACATAAAACTCACATAGAAAATTCCTATAGAATTCATATAAAATCCATATGAGACCCTGTAAAAATTCTCATAAGATTCCTATAATAATCAGATAAGAAATAATTATTATAGATAAGTACAAACCATAGACAGAAACTGGAAGAATAATTAAAAAATATTCTCCATACTGATTGTGGCGTTAGGGTAAAGAATTGGCAATATGTTCAATTGGGTTAATGCTAAATTCCTTATAATTGCGATTATGGTACACTGCCGCATGTCTCGATACATGTAACAGAAATCCATTAGTAATGTTGTATCTATGCTTATTCAAATTCTCACTAAGTGGTTGAATTGTGTGGCCTATATACTGCAGTTTGCATGTACATTCTATCAAATACACCACATAATCAGTACCGCAATTGAGGAAACTATTAATGTTGAATGTTTCACCCGTAACATTGGATCTAAAATGAGATACTCGGTGACATATCGTTTCACAACATTTGCATTTACTACGCCCACACCTGAAACAACCCAATGTACGGGGAAAAAGGAAATGGAAGGTCTCGCTTATTGTTTAGTAGTACGTAGACGGCTCGGAGCTAAATATTTTTCACGGCGCGGGACCTCCTAAAAGTAATTTTTAGGAATGATACCTTTTAGGAAAGGATAGTTTAGGAGGATGTCCCAAGGTTTGAGGAAGGAATTAATGCCAGGTATAATCAGGTGACCCAGAGGATTAAAACAATATTAAAACAATTCTGTGGCTGGCTCCTCACTACTTTAAAGTAGTGTAGCTCCTTTTTGTTTAGGACGCCAAATTAAAACCCTCCTCTAATAAAGCATAAAAATCATGTTAATAGGAAATGGATGGGTTCTTATACAATTTTGAATAGAAGACTTTATCGGACAACAGTCAAAGTAATTCTATGATGTAATAAGATTTATTAAGAATAACAATCCCACCCCCTTTGTCTGCTGACTCTATAGCGATATCGTCGTTAGAGGACAGATGATTCAGTGATTGTCTCTCTTTAGATGTCAAATGATTATCAGTAGAGGATTGCAGATTTTGGAATTCAGTGGAGACCAAGGTGTAGAAAGTCTCCACAAAATTGACTTTATCATGAGTTGGATAAAAAAACGATTTAGGTTTAAAGTGTAACCGTCATTCTGAGCGCAAAAAAAAATTTAAAATACATAATTCTGCTCCAGGTGTCCCTGGGAATAATTCCTCAAATTATTTTGCCTCTCGGTCCTCATTAAGTACCTTTTTTGGCCCATAGCAACCAGGGTTTCAATTTTCAAAGTCCTTAGAGGAAGAGGTGGGGGCAGAAAGAATCCAGTGGATAAATTAAATATCTTAACTGTATTTGTCAGGTCATTGGTATTAAGCTTGATGACCAGTGTTGGCACACCAACATTAGATATTATTTCTGCCTCTTGAATTTTAGAGTCTCTGAAAGTGACTCTCCTGGATCAGGGCGGAATCTTAACTCTGGACCCACTGATCCAGTGCCCAAAGTTCAAATGAATCTCGCTACAAGCATTGCATCCATTTTCACTAAGGAACATCTAAATGCACCTACATCTTCACAATTGTCCAAATCTCAACTGAAAGCCTGTACTTTAGATTTGAACCTTCCTAAACCAAAACTACCCTGTTATAAATTTACTTCGGACTCATTAGGCATTATGGATCTGAACGAATTGCTATTCACTACCCGCAATACTAGTTTTAGCCAACACAATCCTCAAGAAAACCAGTTTTTTACGTCCAATATCAAGTCTTGTAGTAGGAACTCTTGTATCGAACAAGCAGAGGCACATTAAGTTCCATCCTCCAGTGAATCATTTTTTTTTTTTTTTTTATTTAATGGCTCCCAAAGTAGGTGAAAAACACCCCAATGTCTCATTACACGCTAAACCCCGGTATAATAGAGAAGGTCTATATGGCAGCTCCTCTAGGACTAAAAAGAAAAAACCTACTAGGAGAGGAACAGATCATGACAATCTATCGTCCATATAAGCGTCACTTTTAGAGACTCCCAAATTCAAGAGGCAGAAATAATATCTAATGTAGATTTATTCATAAATTGACACTGAAAAGATATTTCAATATTCAGAATGTTAATAATAATGTTACAGGCCCAGAAAGTACTTTGACTACAATTATTCCCACGTCCACTGACCCTTCCTTCATACCTGGCATTAATTCCTTCACTTCAAATCTTTCTCATTATGTTGACATATTTCTACAGAACTATGTCAAAAATTTAGCATCATTCACATTGGATATTTCAGATCTTTTGAGGAACATTCTACCTCTCACATGGGATGATTCATATTTATTTATCACTATGGATATAGTTTCCTTCAACACAAACATTCCTCATAGTCTTGGTGTCCATGAAGTTTCTCATTTTCTAAGAAATGATCGTAATATGCCTGATGGCCAGAGCAATTTCATTCTAAGGGTTATTTCATTCATACTGGAGCACAACTATTTTTCGTTTTTAGATCAGATTTATTTACAAATAAGAGGAACTGCGATGGGCAGTAAATTCTCACCTAGTTATGTGAATTTATATGTTGGCCTCTTTGAGGAATTAATCATCTACACACATAGGTTGTTCAAGTGCTGTCTTAATTATAGATGATTATTGATGATATTTTCATCATTTGGAAGGGCAGCAAAAAGGAAGCCCTAAACTTCATTAATGATATCACTGGGGCCTACGATTTACATCAAACATTGTGAAAAATGAGGACTAGTTTCTTGATGTTATTGTTCTCCACACAAAAGATTAAATCCGTACAGATATATTTTTTAAGTTGGTAGATATAGATATAGATAGATATAAAAACTATACGACCATGATGACTTTAACCCCTTCACGCTATGAAGGGTGTATGAAGAGGGCTCACAGGCTGAGCCCTCTTCATACAGATATGGGCTGTGCTGCATGTCGCAGCAAAGACCCATCGCTAACAGCCGCGGTCGGTGCTTGCACTTAACATGTGGCGGCACATGGGCGCCATCTTACCCTCGACCGTCGCTCCCCCGAACCTCTTTGGGGGGGGTGGCGATCGGTTGCCATGGTAGCCTCGGTCTTCGTGAGACCCGAGGCTATCTAGTTTCTGAGTATTCGTTACAATGAGCCAGTAGCTCATTGTAATGAATCATGTGCAAAAATGCCATAATCTGCAATACGGTTGTATTGCAGTATATGGTAGGATCGATAGGACCATCTAGGGTTAATGTACCCTAGATGGGCTAGGACAGTGATGGAGAACCTTTTAGAGACCAGGTGCCCAAACCAAAACATACTTATTTATTGCTAAGTGCCCGCAGGGCAATTTAAGCAGTAATTTATTGCTACCTGTTCTACCACAACTTTCAATCATATTGGCCTCTTGAGGACAATAAAACAGTTGAAAGAAGAAGTGCAAATTTTGACTAATGACTGTTTGACTAATGTTAGTCACTATGGTCCCCCTGTACAGGAAGAAATGTGGGGCCTAGAGGAGCTCTAAAGATAATCCTCCATTTTCCACATGTTCTACCGCTTCCTGCAGCCCCAAGCAATCAAGAATGTGTTGCTTTAAAATGGCAGTGAGAGCATCATTTCTCGAGTCTCCTGGGACTGCAGGATGATTCTTTGAGTTCTATGTCAAATGCTATGTTGATGGCTTGGGTGCCCAAAAAGAGGGCTCCGAGTGCCACCTCTGGCACCCGTGCCATAGGTTCGCCACCACTGGTCTAAGAAATGGTGAAAAGAAGAAAAAAAGTTTTAATATTTTATTAATTTTTTTTTACATTTTTTAAAGTTCAAATCACCCCCCTGAACTGATATAAAATATAATAAATAGTAAAACACATCGCCGTGTCCCAAAATGCCCGATCTACCAAAATATAAAAACTCTTACGGCCGGCGGTGACCTCCTGAATGGCACATGGCGCCCAAACGCGACTTTTACACCTTTTAACATGACATAAAAAATCTAATGAAAAGTGATCAAAATGTCTCACAGTCTTCAAAATGGTAGCAATGAAAACGTCGGCTCATTTCGCAAAAAATGACACATCACACAGCTCTGTGCACCAAAGTATGAAAAAGTTATTAGCGTCAGAAGATGGCAAAAATATATTTTTCTTTTTTCTACAGATTCGTTTAATTTTTGAAAATGTATTAAAACCTGTATAAATTTGGTATCACCGCGATCGTACTGAATTAAAGAATAAAGTAGAGGTGTTATTTGGAGCAAAGAGTGAAAGTCATAAATACTGAGCCCACAAGAACGTGAAGCACACACGGTTTTTTAAACTTTTTCCACTTTTGGAATTTTTCCCGGCTTCCCACTACATGGCAGGGAAAAATAAATAACATCACGCGAAAGTAAAATTTGTTACGCACAAAATAAGCCCTCACACAGCTCTGTACATGGGAAAAATGAAAAAGTTATGGATTTTTGAAGATGGAGAGCGAGAAATGAGCGAAAATACCCTGCGTCATTAATGTACAGAGTCAAATATTGACGATTTATATCTAAAGGCTACCCCTTTTCCATCTTCTCTTCAGCATGCCTCAGAGCAGGTAAATTAAGCCAGAAGGAGTGTCTTAGACCACCCGCAAATTCTACCACCATCTCTTTAAACAAGACCAACTTTATAACAACTTTTTCCAATGATGGCAGCAAGATCAAAAATATATTCGGAAAATATTGGGACGTTCTCTTATACAATCCTTTCCAAAAATATACCATTCCCTACAATCCTAAGATTACTTTTAGGATGCCTCGCACCTTGAAAAATATTTTAGCTCGGAGCTGTTTATGTACTATACAACAAGCGAGACCTTCCATTTCCTTCCATTTCCTTCCATTACCTAACAATGTTTGGTAAAGGGTTTTGGTCTTGCTGGAAGCAGCCAAGGCCTTAGTCTTGCTGAAATTGCCTTCTTTCTGGTTACTATTGAAGAAATTCAGATTTCCTAGGGAATTTGTAGGCTGGGTAAGCCTCTAATACAGTTGCAGGCTGAAAAAACTTTGCTGGAGTTCAAGGCTGACATTGGGTGTGGTGGTGGAGACAGTTAGTTTGTGCACTGACTATACCTTTCTTTTCCTGGAGGATAAAGGCTCCTCACAGAGTACAGTTGTAGAGGTGATTTGCAGAGTTTGGTCTCCACTCGGGCCTTAAAGAGGTTTGTCCATGAAAGAAAATTCTCAAATTTCAATTCCCCAGTGATGTTTGCACAATAAAGATAATTTTTAACCCACTTACTTTACAATTTTACTCTGCTCTATTGCTGTGTTAGCTTCTATCACTCAGTGGTGATTTTAATGTGCGGGAACTCTCTAAGCAGACACATTATGATTCCTCTAGTGCTGTGTGCCGTCATTGTGGCTAGATTGCCAGGTTTATATACAGTTTGATTTAGCCTCTGAACATTTACTAGTATCTGACACATAGAAAGAGAGAAAAGACAGATCAGAGATGATGAGATCCAAGAGATGCGTATTACACATTGTCGGACATAAAATACACAAAGCTCTGCTATATGCCTCCCACCCCCTTCCCTGGATAAAGACCTCATCTGCCTGTAGCTTGTAGCTTTACTCTCCTTGCGATGTGTTGCTTGCCAGCAGTAAGTCTGTGTCAGGTCATCCTGAATTTAAGGGTGGGGGCTGGAGTGCAGAGAGCAGCTCAGTGCAGTGTCAGACAGGAGAACAATATGTCCTCTCCAATCCTAAAGCAAGAAGATTCACGGTCAGGTCCAGGGGCAACCAAAATTGTGTACCCCAGGACTGATAAAGACATGTTCAATTATATCTGTGAAATGCTGTATTTTTATTAAAACTGAATCAGAATATTTGTTATTTTGTAATCCTGAGTAAAAATCTTGTCTTCGCAGGAATACACCTTAAAGTTTAACTTGTCTAAATCGCACATTCTGCTAGTTCCACTTCCCAGCCCATCCGGGTGACTTTGGAGATTACCTATTTGAGAGAGTGTATCACATGCTCTGAGATGCTCTGTTCTACTTTTTAGACAAAAAGTCAGCAGCGCTCACCTCCTCTCCCTGCGCGCTGCTGTGTGCCCGCCGTGCTACGGTATGGTTAATCCAGCCTTAGACTGAAATGTCAGACCTAAAGATGTAGGTGAGAATTAGTTTTAATTTTATTCTTTGTGTGGACAACTCGTTTCGAGGACGGATCGTCCTCTTCATCAGGTCAAGACAGTTAATAAATATATATGTGTATATGTATGTATAATGAACGGGCATGTTCCCTAATTATAATTTATTTTTAATCATAAAATAAATTGTGTTAATGGATGTGAGCCACTGGAAATGGGGGGAGGGAGAGGGAATTTGGTTTGGCTTACCTGGGAGCAAGAACACCTTCTAGTGTGTAGTTGACCTGAGAGTAGGAAAAAGAGATGTTGAATGCGGTAAATAGGTACAGGGAGAATAGGGAGGGTAAAGGGATCTGCTAGCTCGGAACGCAAAGTGAGGAGTAGATGGAAAAGTGGGGTGAAGGGACTTAAGGCTCCTGTACGTCAGGTTCTTAGATTCAATGTGAATCTGGGACCTGGAGGAGAAGGTGGATGGATTAGGGATGGTGAGGGCAAAAAATAATATTGGGATACAGAGAGGGGGGTGAGAGACTTGCTTTGTTTGTGGAGTGCTGGGGATTTCACACTATGCGTCTAAGTGTATCAGTGGCATAGGGATCTTGCGGCTTTTATTTGTGAGGCCATGCGTGGTTGTGCTGGCATGGTCCCTGGTCGTAAAGTCGGGGAGTGCGTGCGCGCAAGCCCACAATAGGGCTGCCCACTGCTGGCCGGTAGACGGAGGAAAGGGAAGGAAGGGGCAGGGGAGTTTTTACACTAATGCGGGGGGAGGTTGGGAATGGGTTGTTAATGATTGGTATATGATATATTGGTATGGTTTTGCTGTTAAAAAAAAATGTGGGGGAATCAAACTGAAAAAAGAGGGGGAATCTTTGGGTAAAACAGAACAATATAGGTAAATAAATACTCTTTAGGTGGAACAGATGACAGAGGAATACATAGATAGATAAATGAATGGGATAAGACTCCATTCCTGAAAGAGGGTAATCATAGATATAAATAAATAGGAGGTGATTATATGAAGTTGAATTGCAAGGATCCGAGTATTGAAACAGATTCCAGTGTCTAGAATTCCAATGTCCCACCACCAGTAACCTGGAATGTGCAATATTGCAATTTTAAGAGGTGGTTTCCGCACTGAGACACAAGCTAGACGATCTAGAGAACCAGGACCCTCGCAATAATTTGAGGTTTGTTGGCATACCAGAATCTGTAATCGGAGATAGCCTATTAAAACTTCTGAAAAAGAACTTCAACAAGGCCCTAGAGACAAGCTAAGCATTGAGTGGGCACATAGAATAGTCCCACCTAAACAAGCAGCAGGGGGAAACAACCGCCCTCGACAGGTAGGGGCGGACTGGGAAAAAAAAGTGGCCCTGGAAATTTTTTTTAAAGTGGCCCTATATTTTAGGCGGGGCCAGTCTAGCTGTGCGTGGTCGACATGGGTGGGCGGGGTCAATAAGTCATTGGTGGATGATTAGCAAAATAGCAGTAAGTAAAGTTGTGATAAAAACTGGATGACAACATCATGGATTAGACATCATTGCCTTTAATGAGATACAGGCAGTCCCCGGTTTACATACAAGATAGATTCTTTAGGTTTGTTCTTAAGTTGAATTTGTATGTAAGTCAAAACTGTATATTTTATAATTGTATATCAAGAGCAAAAAAATTTTTTGGCCCCAGTGACAATTGTAGTTTCAAAATTTTTTGCTGTAATGGGACCAAGGATTATCAATAAATCTTCATTACAGACACCTTATAGGTGAGCATTGCAGCCTTGGACTATAGTAACATCCAGAGAGCTTCACCAGAGGTCGCAGGGGGCAGAGGGGTCCGTCTGTAACTAGGGGTTACAATATACTCATAATCTGTACAGTGCAAGTGCCCATCAGTCTTGAGCCCAGGGGCTTTGCTAGCTTTGTAAAAGATTCGGGGCACGGGCCCCAATGTATAACTACCAAATTCTCAGTATTGTACTCTAACCTACAAGCTCTACCCCCATTTTACCCATTTTAGTGCCCCAACAATTAATGGAGTATCCTCATGCACATGTAATCTTTCCACAGGACCAGAGGAAGGCCCTGTACCTATCATGAAAAAGAGAGCCCCCACTTTTCCCCTACTCTATGTTGTGCCGAATGTAGAGTCTATGTGTGCGCCATAAATACAAGAGTATAGACTGTGATTTTTAGCACTTCCATAGACCCAAATAGGGAACAAATCCACAGTTAGGCCCTATCCACAGGTCTTTCATGCAAATTTCATGCATAAATCTGTGAGAACATACAGGAAAGAACGCATCATCTACATTACTTTTTCAAAATTACATTCACTTTACTCCTACTGTATTACGCTGCAGATTTCTGCAGGGAATCCGCAATTTGTGCAGATAGCCTTACTACTGACCCATCTGATCACACCTCTAACACCTGCCGGCCCCACTGCTCACCCCTTTGCTCACACCTGACCCCTCTCCTAACACCTCCTGAACCATCTCCTCACACCTGACCCCTCTCCTAACACCTCCTGAACCATCTCTTCACACCTGACCCCTCTCCTAACACCTCCTGAACCATCTCCTCACACTTGACCCCTCTCCTAACACCTCCTGAACCATCTCCTCACAGCTGACCCCTCTCCTAACACCTCCTGAACCATCTCCTCACACCTGACCCCTCTCCTAACACCTCCTGAACCACCCCCTCACAACTGACCCCTCTCCTAACACCTCCTGAACCACCCCCTCACACCTGACCCCTGTCCTAACACCTCCTGAACCATCCCCTCACACCTGACCCCTCTCTCAACACCTCCTGACCCATTTGAACCCTCTTTGTTTTTACCTGTCCAGGTGTCACTCATGTGCTGGCTCTTATTCTTAGCTCCGCCCACTACTTTCGGTCCGGACATCTTCTGATTCCCCCGTTCTGCTCCTACAGGGCTGTAGTTCCCTATTCTCAGTTACTCCGATGTGGGGGCGGGGCCAGCTGTAAGCACACCCCTCTCTCCTCACCACCAATTACAGCAGGAGCAGCATGATCCTGCTGAGCTCACAGCCTGTGCATGGCCCCTGTAGCGGTGCAGGGAGTCCTAGCTGACACTGGCACAAGCTCCCACTCTGCTCTTGGTGCGCAGCACAGGGATAGGATGAGGTCTGTGCCTGCCAGTGGGGACTGCTTGCTTCATGCTCCGCACTCCGCTGACCATCCTGTGCTGTACAGCAGCAGCGTGTGAAGCGGCCGGCCTTAGAGCAGTGACGTCACAGTGTCAGTATACTGTGGACACTTGTAGGGCCGGCACTGCAGCCGCCTAGCAGCAGCGCTGCGCTGCCTGCTAGTGTGGTGCCTCATCCGCGGTCGGCCCGACCAGCCTCAGACCGGCCCCAGATCAGCCCGGACCTGTCGGCCCACCGGGAACGGCCCCGGTGGGTTCAATGGCCAGTCCGCCCCTGTCGACAGGTCATCGCCAAATATCTTAACTGGACTACTAAGGAGCACATTCTCAAAGCTTGCTTGTTCAGCTTCAGTTTGTCAAAAGAGTAGAACCTTCACCCCAACAATGCCATTTGAATTTAACTACTGTACCCAGCTAAAATAAAAGTACAAGAAAACAGCAGGCAACAATTTTTTTTGCACACCATACTTCAGTGCAATGACACTTTTGAGATCTGCAATGATGACTGACCACCAATGTGCACACAAGAATCTTGCCATACCGGCAGAATATAGGGTCTGTCCTAAGTCCCTGTTTGCTCTAATTGTATTCCATGTCCATTTATACTTATAGGGCAAACCCTTGCTGGCAGATTGGGGAACTTCTCTTGGAAAGTGCTACCCTGGTATAATATGTGTTGTGGTCTCGCTTCCAAATCTACCAGCACTTCCCCTTTTCACCTTCCTGGTCTCCAAAAATCAAACTCTTGATAACTAGCTCTTGAAAATCTAATAAAGTTATAATAATAATAATAATAATAATAATATTCTTTATTTATATAGCGCCATCAAATTACGTAGCGCTTTACAAATCATAGGGGACATATACAACTATATTACACTACAAAGAACAAACAGTCATATGGAACAATAGGAGTGATGGCCCTGCTCACAAGAGCTTACAGACTATGAGGATGAGGGGGTGACACAAGAGGTTGTATAATGGTCCAGCCATTCTTTATAAGGGAACAATATAAAATAATTTAATAAATAATTTACTAAACAACGATGTTGCTGCTTGAACCAGCCATCAGCCGCCATCTTATTTACAGGGTCCTAGGTGAAAAAGACTGCAGAGAAGCCTGGAGCTTGGTATATATCTGCTGTTTGCCCGATAACAGATAGGATAGTACATAGGATGGATTAGTAAAGGGAGAGTTGACATTTCATGCTTTTAGCGAGTGTGATAGGCTTGCCTAAAGAGATGGGTTTTAAGAGCACGTTTGAAGCTTTGGAGGGTGGGTATTAGTCTCAGAGTCTGGGGAAGGGCATTCCAGAGAATTGGTGCAACTCGGGAGAAGTCCTGGAGACGTGCATGGGAGGTTCGAATTAAGGGAGAGATTAATCTAATGTCACTGGCAGATCGAAGAGCACGGGAAGGGCGATAGACTGAGATGAGAGAAGAGAGATAGGGAGGTGCAGCATTATTCAGAGCTTTGTGGATGAGGGTTATTATTTTAAAGTGAATACGGAAGGAGACGGGCAGCCAGTGCAGTGATTGGCACAAACTGAAGGCATCTGTGTAGCGTTTGGCCTGAAAGAGGAGCCTGGCTGCTGCATTAAGAATAGATTGTAGAGGAGAGAGTTTAGAGAGTGGAAGACCAATTAGTAGGGAGTTACAGTAGTCTAGTCGAGAGTGAATAAGTGCAACAATTAGCATTTTAGAGGTTTCAAATGTCAGAAACGGACGGATTCTGGAGATGTTTCTGAGATGCATCCGGCAAGAGCGAGCAAGAGATTGAATATATGGTAAAAAGGAGAGGTCAGAGTCCAGCACAACCCCAAGACAGCGGGACTGCTGCCTCGGTGCTATAGTGATCCCACAGACCGAGATGGAGAGATCAGGGGTGGTTAGGTTAGTAGATGGTGGAAAGACAAGAAGTTCAGTCTTAGAAAGATTAAGTTTCAAGAAGAGAGAGGACATGATGTTAGAGACAGCAGAGAGACCGTCACTAGTGTTCTGGATTAAGGCAGGGGTGATGTTACATGCAGAAGTATATAGCTGGGTGTCATCAGCATAAAGATGATACTGGAAACCAAATCTGCTGATGGTTTGTCCAATGGGGGCAGTATAGAGAGAGAAGAGAAGAGGACCTAGGACTGATCCCTGAGGAACCCCGACACTGAGAGGAAGATGAGAAGAGAAAGATCCAGAAAAGGAGACACTGAAAGTGCGGTCAGAGAGATAGGAAGAAAACCAAGAGAGTGCAGTGTCCTTTAGGCCAATGGAGTGAAGCATCCTAAGGAGGAGCTGGTGGTCCACAGTATCGAATGCTGCCGATAGATCCAGGAGAATGAGGAGAGAATAGTCACCTTTGGATTTTGCAGTGAGGAGATCATTGGAGATTTTAGAAAGAGCAGTTTCAGTGGAATACATAGAGCGGAAACCAGATTGTAGGGGGTCAAGGAGGGAGTTAGCTGAGAGATAGCAGGTTAGTCGAGAATAGACCAAGTGTTCCAGGAGTTTGGAGATGAAAGGGAGGTTAGAAACTGGTCGGTAGTTAGTAGCATTGGATGGGTCCAGTGAAGGTTTCTTTAGTAAAGGGGTAACAACAGCATGCTTGAAAGAAGAGGGGATGACACCAGAAGAGAGAGAGAGGTTGAAGATTTTAGTTAGGTGAGAAGTGACTGCTGGGGAGAGAGACTGTACCAGATGTGAGGGGATGGGGTCACTGATGCAGGTAGTGGGGCGAGCAGAGGAAAGGAGCCGGGACACTTCTTCCTCTGTGACTGGCTCAAAGGAAGAGAGTGAACAAGATAAGGTATGGGAGGGAAGGGGATTGGAGGGGTGAGTGGATTGAGCAATTATTTCCTGGCAGATACAATCAATTTTATCCTTAAAATAGGCGGCCAGATCTTCAGCCCCAAGGTCTGTGACAGGTGGCTGCACCTTTGGTGTTAGTAAGGAGTGAAGGGTATCAAAGAGCCTTTTGGGGTTGTTAGAGAGAGAAGATATGAGATTAGTAAAATAGACCTGTTTAGCAAGGTGAAGGGCAGAGTTATAAGTTTTTAGCATAAATTTGAAGTGTAGAAAGTCTGCAGATGTGCGCGATTTTCTCCACAGACGTTCAGCAATCCTGGAGCACTCCCGAAGGAAACGAGTTTGTTCAGTGTGCCAAGGTTGCCTGCGTGTGTGTTGAAAATTTCGGATAGTGAGTGGTGCCATCTCATCTAGGGCGCTTCTGACAGTGTGATTATAGTGGTTAGTAGCCAGGTTTGGACAGGTGAAAGAGGAGATGGGGGACAGTGCAGACTGTAAGTTTTCTGTGAGTTTATGAGTATCTATTGCACGTGGGTTCCGGTATGAGTGATGGGTGGAAGGATTCTGAGAATGAGAAGGATTATTGAGAGTAAAAGAAAGGAGATTATGGTCTGAAAGTGGAAAGGAGGAATTGGTAAAATCAGATATTGAAGATGGTCGAGAGAAGACCAAATCGAGGATGTTTCCCTCACTATGAGTGGGGGAATCGCAGAGTTGTGAAAGACCTAGAGAAGTAGTTAGTGCTAAGAGCTGAGAGGCAGGAGGGGAAATGGGAGTGTTAACAGGGATGTTGAAGTCTCCCATGATGATGGTTGGAATGTCACAGGATAAAAAGTGAGAGAGCCAAGAGGCAAAGTGGTCAAGAAACTGATAGGGTGAGCCGGGAGGACGATATACTACAGCCACACGAAGAGAGAATGGGCGGAAAAGTCTGAGGGTGTGGACCTCAAAAGATGGGAAAGTAAGGGAAGGTACAGGAGGAATGACCTGGAAAGTGCATTGTGGAGAGAGGAGTATGCCTACCCCACCTCCCTGCCTATTCTCAGGTCTGGAACAGTGCGAAAAGTGTAAACCGCCATAAGACAATGCTGCAACGGAGGCGGAGTCATCCTGCTGGATCCATGTTTCCGTAATGGCAAGCCTTTCAAAAGACTTAGAAAGAAAGAGGTCATGAACTGACTCTAGTTTATTACACACAGAGCGGGCGTTCCATAGGGCACATTTAAAAGGGGTTACGGGTGGAGGAGGAGAAGAGGGGATACACTGAATCTTTATAAGGTTAGCAGGGTTTCTGTGTGAAGGGTTAAAATAAGCAGAAGGTGGACCTGGGTTAGGAGAGATGTCCCCTGCAGCAAGCAGAAGGAGAAAGAAAAGAGACAAAAGATGCTGCAGAGATTTATAAGAAGTTATTTCTTGCTTCACAGCAGAAGACTGTGATAAGTTAGTCTGGTTACATAACGTATAGAGTGTGTGAGTGGTAAAGAAAGGAGAGTGAAGAAGGGAGGCATTGATATGGATAGTTGTTACTGGTGGAATAGATGGACGGTAGGCAAGTAAAACGACCATGGCAAACAGGGAGAAAATGGAAAACATTTTGAGACAAACATAATTGTTCATTTTTCTCTGCCATCTTACCTGTCTCCTGCACTGTCTAACTGCAGTTTCATACTTCTCAGAATATTATTATACTTAGCAGAATATTATGCTAAGCAAACAAAGAATGCAAGCAACCTGGAATGCAAGCATCCTATACAATCACTAAATTTATACCCAGAGAAGACAAGAGACCAGGCCCTCATTTAGCTCGTAAAACAATTAATCTAGGACACTTAACACATGTGGATCAAGTTCTGAACAGAGAAAAAGGGTGCTGTCACACGTCGCGTTTACTGCATGCGTTTAAAAACGCATTGCTACAGCTGAAGGGATATTTCCCTAATTAAACTGCTGTTAACGCTTGCGTTTACAAAACGCATGCGTTAACATCGCGGTTAACGCATGCGTTAACAACCACATGCGTTAACCGCGATGTTAACGCATGCGTTAACAATGCATTAACGCTTGCGTTTTGTAAACACAAGCGTTAACAGCTGTTTAATTAGGGAAATACCCCTTCAGCTGTAGCAATGCGTTTTTAAACGCATGCAGTAAACGCGACGTGTGACAGCACCCAAACAAACTCATTGAGGGGCATAGATGAACATTAAATCAGGTAGGACAGAAAAGGGTCAAATGTTACAGAAAGAAACAGACACATGCAATACTAGGGCAATTAACAGATATATACCATTGCAGAGAGTGAGACTGGATTTAAAGACACAGTAGATGGGTGAAAAATGATTCAGCAATCAGAGATATATACCATTGCAGAGAGTGAGACTGGATTTAAAGACACAGTAGATGGGTGAAAAATGATTCAGCAATCAGAGATATATACCATTGCAGAGAGTGAGACTGGATTTAAAGACACAGTAGATGGGTGAAAAATGATTCAGCAATCAGAGATATATACCATTGCAGAGAGTGAGACTGGATTTAAAGACACAGTAGATGGGTGAAAAATGATTCAGCAATCAGAGATATATACCATTGCAGAGAGTGAGACTGGATTTAAAGACACAGTAAATGGGTGAAAAATGATTCAGCAATCAGAGATATATACCATTGCAGAGAGTGAGACTGGATTTAAAGACACAGTAGATGGGTGAAAAATGAAGTTCCCCACAGGCTTGTACTTTGATGTAATGCATATGCATCATACAGTGCCATTTGCATGATGTGCACAGCCAGCTTCTTGTACCACACTTCGACTTCCGCAAGGCGTCATATGCCTGAAGTACCTAGTCTGACAAGTCTACCCCTCCCATGCACCTATTGTACTCCAAAACGCAGTCATACTTTGGTCATACAGAAAGTATTGGTACCTCGTACATGTGCTGGTGTGCCTATGTATTGTTGACATGGCCAGATTATAGGGGGGTGCTCCCGGGGCACCACGCCCCAGGTCCCCCACCACACTGCCACTTTGTGTTTGGGACCGGGCTGTGTATTTGCCCGCACCGGGCAGTCGGCAAACATGGGGCATGCTCCGGCTATGGCAGAGCCAGGGAATACGTTCCCTTCTCTGCCATTAGACGATCCGAAGTAAATCCAGATGGCGACGCCCTGCTGCTGGCGCCGGCGCAATGTGTGACCTCACTTCCTTTCGGCAAGACGCCACCATTTTGGCACACCTCCGAGGGATACCGTGAGGGAAGACTTATATAGGTGTATATAGGGCGATTGTATATAGTTATTATAGGATGTGTATATAGTTATAATAGGGGGACTGTGTATAGTTTATTATTGGATGTATATATATATATATAGTTATAGGGGGTTGTATATAATTGTTATAGGGGAACTGTATATAATTAATTCTGTGGGACTTTGTCGGTAATATTGGGGGAACTGTATATAGTTTAATGTTGTGCTACTATATATAGGTTATGTTGGGGGGGGGCTGTATATAGTTAATGCTGGGGGCACATATAGTGATTGATGGGGGGCTGTATGCAGTGATTGATGGGGGGCTGTATGCAGTGATTGCTGGGGGGCTGTATGCAGTGATTGCTGGGGGGCTGTATGCAGTGATTGCTGGGGGGCTGTATGCAGTGATTGCTGGGGGGCTGTATGCAGTGATTGATGGGGGGCTGTATGCAGTGATTGATGGGGGGCTGTATGCAGTGATTGCTGGGGGGCTGTATGCAGTGATTGCTGGGGGGCTGTATGCAGTGATTGCTGGGGGGCTGTATGCAGTGATTGCTGGGGGGCTGTATATGGTGATTACTGGGGCTATATGTAGTTTATTGCTGGGGGCTATATGTAGTTTATTGCTGGGGGGCTGTATATAGTGATTACTGGGGCTGTATATAGTG